>NW_027397063.1:67411340-67428591 GCF_003265705.2 Callorhinus ursinus
AAGGGGAGACAAACCATGAGAGACTATGGACTCTGAGAAACAAACTGAGGGTTCTAGAGGGGAGGGGGGTGGGGGGATGGGTTAGCTTGGGGATGGGTATTAAAGTGGGCACTTATTGATTGGACCACTGTGTGTTATATGCAAACAATGAATCATGGAACACTACATCAAAAACTAATGATGTAATGTATGGTGATTAATATAATATAATAAAATTTAAAAAAATACAGAAGCTCCCTTGCCCAAAATGTAGCCCATAACCTCCATAAACTACTTGTCAAGGGCAAGTACAAATCTTAAAAGCCTTCTCCACAAAAATTAATAAAAAGCTTTAGACATGGGAGCAGGTAAACTTAACTTGACATAATTTGGATTCGACAGTTATTTATAAACTAGTGACTTTTGTATTGCTGTACATGATTCATGAATAAAATTTTGGAATGAAAGCTATAGGGTCTCTGCATCTGTTTGTATGCTTATGTGTGTCTATGAATGTATGTTATGCATGTGTAATTCTATCTCCACATGGTATTGTCAAAATTTGTAAAAGAGGTCTACTTAATTGGCTTAAAATAAGTGCATAAATAAGTATTCCTAAAAATCTCAGAAATATAGAAAGTAAGGCAAATGCTTTTCAAGTTAAACTAGTTTAAGTTTGTTGGCTTAACTAAAATAGATATGCCTTCAAATTATCAGCATTAGAATTAGTACAGGCATACAACTTTTATTTTACCTGGGTTTACTAGTTAAATAAATTCACTTAATCTCTGTTACAAAATTTGTCAGCAAGAAAAATAATTTAAGTTGATGGCTACCTCTTTAATTAAATTTTCATGAGTAATCTAAACATAATTGTTAACAACAAGTGAATCAAATAGATATAAATGGATACAAAAATTTGGGGGAAAAGAGAATTACCATGCACAATGAAGCTGGCTAAAAGTGGATGAATCTATGATATTGTTTGTTTATTTATTTTGATGTAGTGTTCCATGATTCATTGTTTGCATATAACACCCAGGCTCCATTCAATATGTGCCCTCTTTAATACCCATTACCAGGCTAACCCATCCCCCCACCCCCCTCACCTCAAGAAAACTCAGTTTGTTTCTCAAAGTCCATAGTCTCTCATAGTTTGTCTCCCCCTCCGATATCCCCCCTTCATTTTTCCCTTCCTACTATCTTCTTCTTTTTTTTTTTTAACATATAATGTATTATTTGTTTCAGAGGTACAGGTCTGTGATTCAACAGTCTCACACAATTCACAGCACTCACCATAGCACATACCCTCCCCAATGTCTATCACCCAGCCAACCCATCCCTCCCACCTCCCACCACTCCAGCAACCCTCAGTTTGTTCCTGAGATTAAGAATTCCTCATATCAGTGAGATCATATGATACATGTCTTTCTCTGATTGACTTATTTCGCTTAGCATAATACCCTCTAGTTCCATCCACGTCATTGCAAATGGCAAGATTTCGTTTTTTGATGGCTGCATAATATTCCATTATATATATACCACTTCTTCTTTATCCATTCATCTGTTGATAGACATCTAGGTTCTTTCCATAGTTTGGCTACTGTGGACATTGCTGCTATAAACATTGGGGTGCACGTACCCTTTCAGATTCCTACATTTGTATCTTTGGGGTAATACCCAGTAGTACAATTGCTGGGTCATACGGTAGCTCTATATTCACTTTTTGAGAAACCTCCATACTGTTTTCCAGAGCACTGCACCAGCTTGCATTCCCACCAACAGTGTAGGAGGGTTCCCTTTTCTCTGCATCCTTGCCAACATCTGTTGTTTCCTGACTTGTTAATTTTAGCCATTCTGATTGGTGTGAGGTGGTATCTCATTGAGGTTTTGATTTGGATTTCCCTGATAACGAGCGATGTTGAGCACTTTTTCATGTGTCTGTTGGCCATTTGGATGTCTTCTTTGGAAAAATTTCTGTTCATGTCTTCTGCCCATTTCTTGATTGGATTACTTGTTCTTTGGGTGTTGAGTTTGTTAAGTTCTATATATATTTTGATATATATCTTTATCTGATATGTCATTTGCAAATATTTCTCCAATTCTGTCAGTTGTCTTTTGCTTTTGTTGACGTTTCCTTTGCTGTGCAAAAGCTTTTTATCTTGATGAAGTCCCAATAGTTCATTTTTGCCCTTGCTTCCCTTGCGTTTGGCGATGTTTCTAGGAAGAAGTTGCTGTAGCTGAGGTTGAAGAGGTTGCTGCTTGTGTTCTTTTCCAGGATTTTGATGGATTCCTATCTCAGACTTAGATCTTTCAACCATTTTGAGTGTATTTTTGTGTGTGGTGTAAGGAAATGGTCCAGTTTCATTCTTCTGCATGTGGCTGTCCAATTTCCCCAACACCATTTGTTGAAGAGACTGTCTTTTTGCCATTGTACATTCTTTCCTGCTTTGTTGAAGATTAGTTGACCAGAGAGTTGAGGGTCCATTTTTCTGGGTTCTCTTTTCTGTTCCATCGATCTATGTGTCTGTTTTTGTACCAGTACCTTACTCTCTTGATGATGACAGCTTTGTAATAGAGCTAGAAGTCCAGAATTGTGATGCCACCAGCTTTGCTTTTCTTTTTCAACATTCCTCTGGCTATTCGGGGTCTTTTCTGGTTCCATACAAATTTTAGGATTATTTGTTCCATTTCTTTGAAAAAAGTAGATGGTATTTTGATAGGGATTGCATTAAATGTGTAGAGTGCTCTAGGTAGCATTGACATCTTCACAATATTTGTTCTTCCAATCCATGAGCATGGAACATTTATTTTTCCATTTCTTTGTGTCTCCCTCAATTTCTTTCACAAGTATTTTATAGTTTTCTGAGTATAGATTCTTTGCCTTTTTGGTTTGATTTACTCTTATGTATCTTATGGTTGTGGGTGCAGTTGTAAATGGGATCAACTCCTCAATTTCTCTTTCTTCTGTCTTGTTGTTGGTGTATAGGAATGCCACTGATTTCTGTGCATTGATTTTATATCCTGCCACTTTACTGAGTTCCTGTATGAGTTCTAGCAGTTTTGGGGTGGAGTCTTTTGGGTTTTCCACATAAAGTATCATATCATCTGCAAAGAGCGAGAGTTTGACTTCTTGGCTGATTCAAATGCTTTTTATTTCTTTTTGTTGTCTGATTGCTGTGGCTAGGACTTCCAGTACTATGTTCAATAGCAGTGGTGATAATGGACATCCCTACTGTTTTTCTGACCTTAGGGGAAAAGCTCTCAGTTTTCCCCACTGAGAATGATATTCACTGTGGGTTTTTCATAGATGGGTTTTTTTTTTAAGATTTTATTTATTTATTTGACAGCGAGAGACACAGCGAGAGAGAGGGAACAGAAGAAGGGGGAGTGGGAGAGGGAGAAGCAGGCTTCCCATGGAGCAGGGAGCTCGATGTGGGGCTCCATCCCAGGACTCTGGGATCATGACCTGAGCCGAAGATAACTGTTTAATGACTGAGCCACCTAGGCGCCCTGCTTAGATGGCTTTTATGATATGGAGGTATGTACCCTCTATCCCTACGCTGTGAAGAGTTTTAATCAAAAAAGGATGCTATACTTTCTCAAATGCTTTTTCTGCATCTATTGAGAGGATCATTTGGTTCTTGTTCTTTCTTTCATTAATGTATTGTATCACATTGATTGATGTGCGGATGTTGAACCAAACTTGCAGCCCAGAAATAAATCCCACTTGGTCGTGGTGATTAATCTTTTTAATGTACTGTTGGATGCTATTGGCGAGTATTTCGGTGAGAATTTTTGCATCCATGTTCATCAGGGATATTGGTCTGTAATTCTCCTTTTTGATGGGAACTTTATCTGATTTTGGGATCAAGGTAATGCTGGCATCAGAAATTGAGTTTGGAAGTTTTCCTTCCATTTCTATTTTTTGGAACAGTTTCAGAAGAATAAGTATACTTCTTTAAATGTTTGGTAGAATTCCCCTGGGAAGCCATCTGGCCCTGGGCTTTTGTTTGTTGGGAGATTTTTGATGACTGCTTCAATTTCCTTAGTGGTTATGGGTCTGTTCAGGTTCTCTATTTCTTCCTGGTTCAGTTTTGGTAGTTGATACATCTCTAGGAATGCATCCATTTCTTCCAGGTTATCTAATTTGCTGCCACAGAGTTGCTCATATGTTCTTATAATTGTTTGTATTTCTTTGGTGTTGGTTGTGATCTCTCCTCTTTCACTCAAGATTTTGTTGATTTGGGTCATTTCTCTTTTCTTTTTGATAAGTCTGGCCAGGGGTTTATCAATCTTATTAATTCTTTTAAAGAACCAGCTCTAGTTTCGTTGCTCTGTTCTACTGTTCTTTTGGTTTCTATTTCATTGATTTCTGCTCTGATCTTTATTATTTCTCTTCTCCTGCTGGGTTTAGGCTTTATTTTGTGTTCTTTCTCCAGCTTCTTTAGGTGTAGGGTTAGGTTGTGTATTTGAGACCTTTCTTCTTTCTTGAGAAAGGCTTGTATTGCTATATACTTTCCTCTTAGGACAGCCTTTGCTGCATCCCAAAGATTTTAAACAGTTGTGTTTTCATTTTCATTTGTTTCCATGAATTTTCTAAATTCATCTTTAATTTCCAGTTTGACCCATTCATTATTTAGTAAGATGCTCTTTAGCCTCCATGTGTTTGAGTTCTTTCAGACTTTCCTTTTGTGATTGAGTTCTAGATTCAAAGCATTGTGGGTCTGAAAATATGCAGGGGATGATCCCAATCTTTTGGTACTGGTTGAGACCTGATTTGTGGGATGTGATCTCTTCTGGAGAATGTTCCATGGGCACTAGAGAAGAAAGTGTATTCTGTTGTTTTGGGATGGATGTTCTGAATATATCTGTGAAGTCCATTTGGTCCAGTGTGTCATTTAAAGTCTTTATTTCCTTGTTGATCTGTTGCTTAGATGATCTGTCCATTTCAGTCAGGGTGGTGTTAAAGTCCCCCACTATTATTGTACTGTTGTCAATGTGTTTCTTTGCTTTTGTTATTAATCAGGTTATGTAATTGGTTGCTCTCATGTTAGGGGCATAGATATTTACAATCATTAGATCTTCTTGTTGGATAGACCCTTTTAGTAGGATATAGGGTCCTTCTTCATCTTTTATTATAGTCTTTGGTTTAAAATCTAATTTGGCTGATATTGCCACCCCTGCTTTTTTTTTATGTCCATTAGCATGGTAAATGGTTTTCCACCCCCTCACTTTCAATCTGGAGGTGTCTTGGGTCTAAAATGATTCTCTTGCAGACAGCATATTGATGGGTCTTGTTTTTTTATCCAATCTGATAGCCTGTGTCTTTTGATTGGGGCATTTAGCCCATTTACATTCAGGGCAACTATTGAAAGATATGAATTTAGTGCCATTGTATTGCCTGTAAGGTGACTGTTAACTGTATATTGTCTGTGTTCCTTTCTGGTCTATGTTACTTTTAGGTTCTCTCTTTGCTTAGAGGACCCCTTTCAATATTCCTTGGAGGGTTGGTTTCGTGTTTGCAAATTCCTTTAGTTTTTGTTTGTCCTGGAAGGTTTTGATCTCTCCTTCTATTTTCAATGACAGCCTAGCTGGATATAGTATTCTTGGCTGCATATTTTTCTCGTTTAGTGCTCTGAAGATATCATGCCAGTCCTTTCTGGCCTGCCAGGTCTCTGTGGATAGGTCTGTTGCCAATCTAATGGTTCTACCATTGTAGGTTACAGACCTCTTGTCCTGAGCTGCTTTCAGGATTTTCTCTTTGTCTCTGAGACTCGTAAATTTTAGTATTAGATGTCGGGGTGTTGACCTATTTTTATTGATTTTGAGGGGGGTTCTCTGTGCCTCCTGGATTTTGATACCTGTCTCCTTCCTCACATTAGGGAAGTTCTCTGCTATAACTTGTTCCAATATACCTTCTGCCCCTCTCTCTCTTTCTTCTTCTTCTGGGATCCCAATTATTCTAATATTGTTTCATCTTATAGTATCACTGATGTCTTGAATTCTGCCCTCTTGATCCAGTAGTTATCTCTCTTTTTCTCAGTTTCTTTATGCTCCATCATTTGGTCTTCTATATCACTAATTCTCTCTTCTGCCTCATTTATCCTAGCAGTTAGAGCCTCCATTTTTTATTGCACCTCTTTAATAGCCTTTTTAATTTCGACTTGGTTAGATGTTAGTTCTTTTATTTCTCCAGAAAGGGTTTCTCTAGTATCTTCCATGCTTTTTTCAAGCCCAGGTAGTATCTTTATAATCATCATTCTGAACTCCTGTTCTGACATCTTACTAGTTTGTATTGATTAGGTCCCTGGCAGTCAGTACTGCCTCTTGTTCTTTTTGTTGAGGTGAGTTTTTCTGTCTCATCATTTTGTTCAAAGGAGAATAGATGAATGAGAGAACAAAATGCTAACAGGGTAACAACAACCCCAGAAAAATATACACTAAACAAATCAGAAGAGACCCCAAACTGGGGGAAAAGAAAGGGAAAGAAAGAAAAAAGAAAAAGAAAAAAAAGGATATGATGAAATATTATCAGGCTGGTGCATAGTTCAGTGCCACACACTAGATTTTGGGCGTATTTTGGTCTGTTAGAAGAAACTGCCTCCCAAAATTTTAAAGAAAGAAGAACTTATATATGTACAAAAATAAGGGTAAATATGATGAAGGGATGGAATATGACTGTAAAGATGAACATTATAATTTTTATGAAAAGATTTTATGAAAAGAATTGATAATTTAAGAAGTTGGTTGAAAAAAGAAGAAGAGAAATGAAAAAAAAAAGGGAGAGAATGTGATCAGGCAGGAGACTAGAACAAAGCCATACACTAGAGAGTTATGGTATATTTTAGTTTGTTAGAAGAAACTGTATCTCAAAATTTTAAAGAGAGAACACTTATATATATAGCAAAAATAAGGTTAACTACAATGAAGAGATAAAATATGACTCTAAAAATGAAAAATAAAAAAAGATTTTTAAAAAAGGGATTGACAAGATGTTGGTTGAAAAGGGGAAAAAGAAAAATTCAAAAAAAAAAAGAAAAAGAAAATTAAAAAAGTTAACTTTGAAAGACTAAAGAATCAGGGGGAAAAAAGCCATGAATTTTATGTGCTGTACTCCCCTAGCACTGGAATTCTGCCATTCTTTTTTTTTTCCTTTAAATTTTTTTATTGTTATGTTAATCACCATACATTATATCATTAGTTTTTGTAGTGTTCCATGATTCATTGTTTGTGCATTACACCCAGTGCTCCACAGAGAACATGCCCTCTTTAATACCCATCACCAGCTAACCCATCCCCCCACCCTGCTCCCCTCTAGAACCCTCAGTTTGTTTTTCAGAGTCCATCGTCTCTCATGGTTCGTCTCCGTTCTGCCGTTCTCATTGATTGGTAAACTTGGTCTTGGCTGGCTGTTCTTGCTGATTTTCTGGGGGAGGGGCCTATTGCCGTGGGTTCCCAAATGTCTTTGCCGGAGGTGGAATTGCCCCACCCTTGCCGGTCCAGGCTACGTCATCTGCTTGGGTTTGCTCTCGTGAGTTTTTGTTCCCTGCAAGCTTTCTGTACAGTTTTGGAGGATGAGAGTGAAAATGTCGCCTCCCAATCTCTGGTCCCAGAGAAGCCAAGAACTTGGGGCCCCGCTTCTCTGTGAGCCCCCAGAGAAAAGCAATCACTCCCGTCTCCCCAGTGTCCAGCCGCACCTCGTGCTCACCTGGCCTGTGACCGAGAGTTTCTATCTCGGGCACACAACCCCGTGTGGAGTCTCCAAACTCAGCAGATCCCTGCAGTGTGCTCCCACACTGCTCCTCCTGGGGGAGGAAGGGGAGTCTCCCCGGATCTGCCGCTTGTTAAGTCCCTGCTGGAGGAGCAGTGGCCTGACTGTGCCGCAGATCACAGTTTATGGCAACCCTGAGCTGAGAGCCCATGCCTCGGCTCTGCCTCTGCAGCCGGCTTCCCCGCTCCGATACCTGGGAGCTCTGCTGCACTCAGGCACACCTGGTCTTCCTGTGACCCCAAGGGTCCTGAGATCACTCTGTCCCAGCGAGGGTCCCACCCCCCACCCTGCTTAGCCACTGGAGTGACGTCCCTCAGCAGAGCCAACTTCTAAAAGTTCCAATTTTGTGCTCTGCTCTCTATCACTTGCCAGTAGTGGTTGACGGAGGCCCCCTCCCCTGCCGTCTATCCTCCCGAATATCGCCTCAGATTCACTTCTCTACAAGTCATACCTTCCAGAAAGTGGTCGCTTTTCTGTTCAGAGAGTTGCTGCTATTCTTTTCTTCAATCTCCTGTTTAGTTCGTAGGTATTCAGAATGGTTTGGACCCTATCTAGCTGAATTCCTGAGAGCAGATGAAATTTAGGTCTCCTACTCCTCTGCCCTCTTGCTCCTCCTCTGAGATAGGGCTTTTAAAAAAAATAATCTTTAATATCAATTGTGTACTTGTGTAAAACTGAAACTTAATTTCCCTTCAACTGCTAGTTACAAGTTTTTTTAGACTATTGATCACTGCTGATAAGAAATTATGAAAGGGTTTTTTGTGTGTTTGTTTACTTTTTAAGTAATCTGCCTAGAAAACAAAGATTGTGTTTTATCAAAGTAATTTTCCATGCCTCAGGCTGTTTTTACTAGGTCTTTGATTACTTTAGAAAATTGCATCTTCTGAATATTAAAAGAGCTAAGTTTTGTTCATAAATATGAAACTTTTGTATTTCCCTTAAAAATCTTTTACTGTCATTTTAGTTAAACAGAGAATTAAGTGTTGTTTCATAAAGATCTGTGATTCTATTCGGCCAATTTTTTGACAAATTTCCCAAAAATCAAATTCTAAGTGAAACATTTTTGTCTTTCTTTAAGTGTGATTTGTTCCTCTTCTTGTAAAGTTGAAAGCATAGTTGATTTATCTCAAATGATTCTCGTTTTCTAATTAATGTATTTATGGCAAGATATGTATCCTCTAAATACTGTTTGACTTCTTCCTTCTTATTTCCATATATTGTGCTATCATATGTTCAGTAAATCATCAGCAGATCTCAGAGTGATGACCAACATGGCTGTTGTACAATGTAATTAGCTGCAATAGTAGTTCTCCATTCCTCTTTAAATGTACTTTTGCTTTTTAGTTGTCTTTTTTAAAAATATTTTCCAAGTGGATGGCCTTTGGTTGTCCTTTTGCTGTTAATTTACTATTATCACATTATGGTCAACTTTATTTTTCACTTTTTTAGAATTCATTGTAATTTTGTAAGTACTTTTGGGGGGGTCACAAAAACTATGCACTCTTTTTGTTGACGGTCTTCTAGCTTAGAAGTTCAGTCGTCAGCTGTGTTGACTCTGTGATTCTTATCCCTTCTGTTTCTTGCTTCTGCAATGGGCCTTATATTTCTGAGGTTGAATTGTTCTTTTCAAAAAAGCCTGCTTATTTCTCTGAATGTAGTATCCTCAAAAAGTTCTTTAAAGGCCACCTAGTTCTCCTCTGGTTCCTAAGTTAAGAATTTGGAGTTTAGTTATTTGACTTTTTTATGTACATGTTGGGGAAGTCTGACAAATTTCAGAAGCAGACAAAGGTTTTTTTCACGCCACTGGAAATTTTCATTGCCATGAATGTAAAGGTAGATCTGAGAGAAGGTCTACTGGGAGGCATTTGCCCCTTCCATTGCCATGTCTGCACTTGCAATTGGAGCCACTGTTGCTAGCCGACAACCACTGATGGGAGAAGCCACAGAGACAAAGCCAACACACTAAGGATGTCAAAATGAAAAGATGAAAGGGCTCTAGTCCTTGATGTTATTGCTGAGGCAATGAATAAACAACGCTGAAGATGTCCTACCTATGGACTTCTTATGTTATGAGTTAATACATTTTTTAACTCTTACATCCACTATGAGTAAGGGGCTCTATAATTACAGCGAACATTATCCAAATCGATATACCACGTCCTACAATTCATTTTCCAAAAATTAATCAGAGCAGTCTTCTTTTTCTTTTCTATTATGTTATGTTAATCACCATACATTACATCATTAGTTTTTGATGTAGTGTTCCATGATTCATTGTTTGTGTATAACACCCAGTGCTCCATTCAGTACGTGCCCTCTTTAATAGCCATCACCAGGCTAACCCATTCCCCCACCCCCTCCCCTCTAGAACCCTCAGTCTGTTTCTCAGAGTCCATAGTCTCTCATGGTTCATCAGTCTTTTAAATCACGTGTCACATCACACTACTTTGCTGCCTATGTGTCTCCAATGGCTTCTTATCTTTTTTAGAATGACACCTAGACTCCTACCTGCCTACAAAACCTTCCATCACCTGACCTCTGCTTCCCTCTATGGCCTACTTTTTCACCTTCAATCCTCTTGCCTTCTTTTGGATCCTCGAAAATGGTAGGATTATTCCTGTCTTGGGGCCTTTGCATGAGCTCTTCTCTCTCCCAGGAGTGTTTTTCCCCACAGCTTGTTCCTTCTTGTTCAGCTCTCAACTAAAATATCAGCTTTTCAAAGAAGTCTTTCATAATTATCCAAATGAGAGCAGCCACTCAGTAATTTTTTTTATCACATTAACTTAATTATTTGCATTGCACTTATCGCAATCTGATAAATTCCTTTTAAAAAAATTTGCCTGATTTAGCTTTCAATAGTGTAAGCTTTATGAGAACAGCGACATTTAACATCATGTTCGCTGCATTATTTCCATTACCTAGAAGAGTGCCTGGCATTTAATACATCCTCAATAAATAGTTGTTGACTAAGTGAATGAATCTCTCTTTGAGAAATCCTTCACTGCTCTGATCACTGGTGGTACTTTTCTCCAGTTATTCATAATGCGATGCATGTATTTTTATATCTGTTACATGATTGCAATAGGATTTGGGAGGGAGAGGTAGATAAATACATATATTCAGCAGCATTTTATAAAAATCAGAGACAATTTCCCTAAATGTAATCATCATTGCCTTTGAGTTTTTTAGTGATATAAACACGTGTTCACTCTAAAGTAATATGACTTTTGTACTTCCCAGATTATTATAATCTCAACTCCTGAATAAAAGCAGAGAACCAGAAAGGAGCTTCATACATGGGGCATACATATAGAACACGTCCATTAGTCCTTCCTCTTTTAGAGTTATTAATTTGCATTAAGTAAATATAAAAATAAGCAGACTCTAAAACCCAAGTATAGATTAGAAGAAAAATATTTTAGTAAGAATGCAACCTGCTCCCCACATCTTGTGACCTGAGACATGAGAGTATATTCAGTGATTTCCAGACTCTCTATATTATAGATCATAATATTTTTTTCAAATAGTAATTAATTTTTTATTTTGCCTTATTGCCTTATGCATGTATGAATACTATCACTATTATTATAAAATAGAGGATGTTATGACGTCAGATATCACAAAGGGTATGTCTAAGAAGAAAGGACACTTCTTTAAATGAAATACTTTAAGCTTTGGGACAAAGTACTTCAGTGTTCTTATTATTCTCATTTTGCAATGGACCAGTGGAAAACTTAGTGTTCAGCAATAGTTCTAAGACTAGCAAGACTTTTCTGGGACCTAACCTGAAGATGTGAACTTAAGGTCCACACTGTGTGACCATGAATAAATTACTTAACCTACCAGAGACCCAGTTTCTTTACATTTTCTACTTATCTAGGAGCAGAAGTTTGAGTCCCAACCGAAACACTTATCCTTAAAAATATTTTGTAAGCTATAAATGTCTTTATAAATATAACTTATGGATTTGATATAAGGTGAGAGATAGAGGGGCATGGGGACTCCAAACTTTTTCACCTGAGGAGCTGGAAGTTGCTTTATAAACTTAGAAAGGAATGAAGATTTGGAGGAAAGATCAGCAGTTTAGTTTTGGACATAAGTTCGAGGTATTTATTAGCCACTCAAGTGGACATGTCAAGTAGGCATTTGGATATAAGAATTTGGAGTATATGAGAGGACTAGCCTGGAGATATTAATTTATCAATTGCTAGCCTATAGGTGGTTTTAAAAGTCATGAAGCTGGA
Organism: Callorhinus ursinus; assembly: GCF_003265705.2. NCBI lineage: Eukaryota > Metazoa > Chordata > Mammalia > Carnivora > Otariidae > Callorhinus > Callorhinus ursinus. The sequence continues at coordinate 67,423,338 of NW_027397063.1, forward strand.
GGAGATAACCAAGGAAATGAGGCAGACACGGAAGTAAATAAGTCTCATGTCTATCTCCTGGGCATGCTACAGTTCTGACATCAGGGATAAAGGGAAAGGAAAAGACACTGAGGAGGAACAGTGTTTGATGTGAGAGACAATGCAGGAGAGCATAGGACTGAAGGTCAACTGAAAAGTTCTGCGGATAATTAGGTTAGAACACCTGCTTGATGCCCTTTGTAATTCAGGCAAATGAACTCAATACCCGTTCAGCCAAACCAAATGTAAAACCAGTACTTGCCACTGAGTTGCCAGGAATAGACATTAAAATGTAAAGTTGTTTACATAGACAATCCACACATATGCACATTAACATACATTCAAAAAATGCCCCCTGCAGTCCTGAACCCTGAGCATCCCAACACAGGTAATGAGAGGGTAGAACTGAAATTTAACGAGGTGCAGGCGATCACAGAGTTCCAGCTTCAGGGAGCTGGGAGGAAGCATCAGCAGCCAATGAGCAGAATCAGTGGACGTGCTCAATGACTGCTTAGGGATTCGGAAATTGAATTCATGCTTTGCTAGTGGTCTAATTGGATAGTATGTGGGTCTAATGACTCAAGCCTCAAGTAGCTTAGCAATGTGTCACGCTTTAAATCAACTTAATAAGGACTTTGCAGGTGTATTCAAATGTTACGAAGTAATACTTTGCTTTCCTAAAGGAACACTTCCCATTTGAAAAAAGACCTGCCTCTGCCATCTTTTAATAGTGAAACCACCCATCATCATTAAAATAGATTCTGGATTTCAGAAACTCAATTCATACCAAAATATTGGGTGACACGCTGATGATATAATTCAAGGCAAATACAGCCATAAAGCTGCAAGTCAATTACAACATCTGTGTGAAGAGTGAGTGGGAGGAGAATAAAATCTAGGGTGAACAGCCACCACATTTGAAGAACTCTTTTTTTAAACTTCATTCTTGGTTCCAGCAAAATCTTGCCTTGAGACAGTCAGTTATATCTTAAATGTCTGACCTTACCGACGTACATCACCTCAGGCCTTTCCCCCAGATTAAGGACTTGTTGCTTACCTCCCTCACGGCTGACAGGCAATGCCCTCCAGTGGCCACTGTGGAAAAAAAGCCTGAAAAGACGGCCCCAATTCTACAAAGGATGGTGAGAATTCCAAGCGCGGACTGGTAACTGAGGAACTGTTGCCAGTGTGTTTCAGCTCGAACCAGTTTCCTTTCCTTTCTTTTCCATTTGTTTATTTTGGGAGTCTATCTTCCTGGACGTTCTTTCCAAACACTCTTTCTTTCTTGATATTATTTCCAAATAGATAAATGTGTATCTTCCATCCACATGATCTTGACACAGATGATATCCTTAGGAAGAATTTATGGAGTAACAGACAAGTAAAGGCAGACAGTGTGAATGCTATTTTAAGCTCACATAGATCCTAGAACAAAGCGGAGGATTATTTGAAGAAATTTTTATTCCTGGAGAATTAAGGCAAAAACAGTATTCACAACATTCTTTTCCTAAAATATGTTGCCTAGTGACCAAATGGAATCAATTGTCAATTGATCTGGTGGGAATCTCAATAGATGGTCTGTTTGACTCCCCTTTATGAGGAAGAATAACGATGAGTTTGTGAAGCTCTATCTACCAGGGGAAAGGAGTCTGTGGCAAGAAGAAATTGAGAGGGGGAGTGTCTTTCCAAGGGCAGGAAAGAGCTATGTTAGAGAGAATAAGAGAGTAATAGAAAGGTTCGATTTAATCTGTTGAAAATGATGATTATTTCATTTAAAAAAGGAATAAGATAAAAAGTATAACAGGAATAAAAAATGCATGTACGTTTAAAAGACTTTCTATGTAGTAATGTGTTAATCTTCACAACAAATCCTCTGAGGAAACAAGTATTAATATTGTTCCCCTTTTACATTTGAAAAAAAATTGAATCAAAAAAAGTTAAGGAATTTGACCAAAGTAAAAGAGAGTCCAGGTTCAGAATCCATTCTCTTAAGAAAGGATATTATGAAAAAATAATAAATAAAATAAAATAAGAAAGAATATAGATGTTTGGAAATAAACAATAAGGACATTTTTTTAAAAATAATATACCCATATATATTAATCAGCTCAGGCTGCCATAACATAATATCACAAACCAGGTGGCTTAATCAACAGAAATTCATTTTCTCACAGCTCTGGAAGTTGGCAGTCCCACATCAGTTGCTGGCTGATTCCATTTCTGGTGAAAGCTCTCTTCCCGGTTTGTAGACTACCACTTTCACGCTGTGTACCCACATAGCCTTTCTTCTGTGAGCATGCGGACAGAGAGAAAGAGAAAGGGGAAGGGAGGGAGGGAGAGAGGGCAGGAGGAAAGAGTGTTTCTTCCTCTTAATACAAAAATACCAGCTCTCTGGGATTAGGGCCCCACCCTATAGCCTCATTTAGTCTTAATTACACCTGAAGGCTCCATCACTAAGTATAGTCACATTGGGGATTTAGCCTTCAATACATAAATTTGGGGGGACACAATTCAGCCCATACATAGTACCATATTTTATCCTATCTAAATAAGATAAAACGTTAAAAAGGATATCAAAGAATGTTTTATATGTGGGGGGATATGTACAAGAATGTTTATTGTAGCATTATTCATAGTGGCGAAATAAAATAAATCAAAACTGAAAAACAAAGAGAATGCTCCTTAATGGGGCAATGAGTGAACAAATGCGGTGTACCCGTGCTGTGGAATATTATGTAGCCATCAAAAAGGATGAATTAGAGCTAGTTAATGTGAAGGCTTAAAGTTAAATAAATAAGAGGAAGAGATGTGTATGTAAGATAGTAATATTTTTATATAAAACAGTGACAAAAATAATCCTATATATGTTCCAATAGGTTTTTAAAATTGAGCTATAAGTGAGCACATAGTATGATACTAGTTTTGGATATAAAATATAATTCAATAATTATTATAAAATGATCATCACAATAAGTCTAGTTAACATCCACTCATTAAAGAAAATATTAATGCAATTTGGACAATATATTTAAATTTTGTCTACCATATATGACATAATCCAGAATAAATGGAAATAAAAGTCCAGCATTCAATTGGAGAGCAGATTAGATTTCTAAAAAGAGTAATTAGCAAAGAAAAGATGACCAGGCCTTAGACCAAATCTTCAGAAACCAGGCTTCTAGAAGCAGGCTTGTGGAATAACCCCTAAGAAAGCCCTAAGATGCTAAATTAAACAAGAGCTTAATCTGAATAGAGTATCTTAGATTTACTTTCCCCAGATTTTAAACTCTTCACTTCCATCTCGTCATAAATCACTTTCCAGTGAAAGCTGCCCTTCCTGTTTCTCCCCAAACAGACACTGAGCCTAATATTCAAGTAATCCCAGGAAACACTGAGGTGTGTGGAAGTAAAGTAGGAAATGAAAGAATGTCAACTAAGGGCACACGGGAAAGCCACTTACCACTGGGCAAGTGGAGTGAACATGCCAAGGAACTCTAGAACTCTAGTAGAAGGAGCTCCTGGGTATGTCCCAGACAGAAAGGAAGCTGAGGATTATGTCAGGTGCCCATACGTCATTGGTTGAGAGCTGTTTCTGGGAAAATAACTGTGGCCCTTCCACTTTCCTGAGTGTAGATCCAGTATGCTCCCAGTCAGGAAAAAAAATCCACAGGCAAGCAGTAGCATGTTTTAGCAGGAAATTTGAGGCAAAACCTTCTCTAAACTGTCGTTCATCACCATTTGATATGTCCAATTTATTTCCAAGTCTTGTTGCTTCTGTGTCCTGAAAATCTCGTGACTCTAGCCATGTCTTAACCTGCACACTCCTACCACACTAGATCAATCACCATCTCTAGCCCCAACTGTGGCACACATTTCCAACAGGCTTTCTTTCCTTCACTCTGCTTTCCTCCAGTTCATTCTATGCATGACAGCTTTCCTGAGATTTACACAATATAAATATGATCACGCCATTTCCTTGCTTAAAACACTGTGATGTTTCTTCAGTGCCATCTGTATGTGAAGTCTGAACTTGTTAGCATATTTTGGACTCCTTAACATGAGCCACAAGATATATTTCAAGTGCCTACTCTCTACAGACATACCTACACACTCACTCCACTTCACATTATCGCCCCTGAGTGTTCATCATGTCTGACAAACCTGTTCTTGGCCTGGGAAGTGTATCTCTGTCATCCTTCTCATGCTTCTCTCCCTCAGAGAAAGCCAAAAGAGATAGGAACACAAGTAGATTATTCCCTTCCATGAGCTTATCTTAAGGTGATATAAATAATCTAGGCATCTCAATCCCTTTATAGAGTATCATTATTTCTTATGATGGTAGAAATCTATTCCACACTTTCTCTGTTGCTTTGAATCCTGGCCCAAAGAGCACTTTACAATCCAGTTCTTCTTTCAGATCTGAGGAAAGTTTTTGCAGAATCTTTTCAGGCAAGCTTATGTTGGGGGGGTGTTATATTTTGAGGGGCAGTCCCTGGTTTGGAAAAATATTTAAAATTAATTTACAGGAAAAAATACTAGTTGGAACTGAGAAGGTGGTAGATGATTTTCTCAACCACAAATTCCAGCCTCTGATTCTCTTGCCTGTCTAAACACTAGAACTGCAACACCTCCTATAAGATTGCGGGCAGGTGGGCCTTATATATGGCTGAAGCATAGCATAGTCCTGTTGGATTTTCTTCTGGCAGGAGCAAATTTCTGAGACTGAGGCTTTTGGTTTGGGGAAACCCCAAAAGGTAAAAATTGACCCACATATGCCAACAAAAAAGGACATTATTTAAATGCTAAGACCCATAACTAACTCTGTAACAGTAAGATAGGGATTAGGAGTGAAGGAATAAATTTCTCCTGTATAAATTCTGAATAGATGCATATTGTGCATGATCTAGTCCCTGGTTATTTCTGAAAATTCATCTCTTACTATGCTCCTTTCTCCCAACCTACTTTTTTTCTCTTTTTCTTTTTGTAATGTTTCAGGCATACTGATGTACTCCTAATTCTCTAGAACTTTTCACTGGCTCCTCTGCCACCTAGAAGGAGTCATTTCCTCCTTCCCTCAGGATTGTTTACTCACTCTCTATGTTTTACTTCAGATAGTATCATTTTTAGGGAGGCTTCCTGAACTTTCCAAGCCTGGGCTTTGCCTCCTCTTTTGTCCTCTCCTGACTCCTTGAATAACTTTATTTTATTAAGGTTATTTTATACATATATATATATA
>NW_027397063.1:67428691-67529760 GCF_003265705.2 Callorhinus ursinus
TATATATATATATATATATATATATATATATATATATATGTATCACACTGTCTTAGAATTGCCTGCTTACTAACCTATTTCAGCTACCAGGTAGAAAAATTATTGACAGCTAGGATTTCCTTTTCTTTTCATTTAAGTCCTAAGTGCCTAGCAAAATGCCTGGTACAGAAGATGTTATAATATGAACAATAAAGCTATAAACAGACAGAGATGCTATATTATATAAGCAAAGTAGAGTTGACATGGCCATTTTCCTTCATCTTCACCACCTTCCTTATCTTCCCTAATCTCACACCAGGTACCAGCCTTGGTTTTATAGCCTGTCCTCAAACAACAGTTTAAGTCAATCTAAATGTTCTGGTTTCTCAGGTTAAATGATTAGGCAGACTCATCCATACATCTCACCCTCTCTCACTCTGATCCAGATTAGATATGGGTTTCACTATGGCATCAAGGAAGAAAGATACGGGTAGGTAAAACTGCAGGAAGGTAGTGACATGGTCTGAAGTTCAGTGGAAAATTCCATGGGCCCACAGACATGAAGTTTGCATCCTCCACTCCTCCCGCTCTGCCTGTTACATTGACTCAGTGACCAAACCCTGTGAACTGTATTCCAGAAATGTCACCAGAATCTGAGCTCTTTCCACCTTTACTGCTACTGCCCCAGTTGAAGTTCTTTTCTTATCATCTTTCACCTACAAACCTTTGGTCACAGATTCCCTCTGTCATCCAATCCCTTAATCCTCCCTGTCCCCCCCCCCCAATTTCCCATACTGCAGCCAGATTTATCAATTAGAAACAAATATCGTCATTTCATTTCAAAATTTGTGTTAGATCATCTTTGTTTACAGGGGGAAAAAGCTATATAGGTATTTCACAATTTGCTTCAGGAATAAATAGATATTAATTAATTAATAACATTTATTGTTTCAAATTATTTCTGCTCCTCAGGCACCCAAAATTCTTGGAATTCCTAGGTGGGGGGGGTCATGAAATTTAATTTTTGAAACTGCTTTTTTGCTGTAGTGTATTTTGCTGTGACACCAAGCACCGGTGTGTTTTTCTAGGGGTGTCAAGTCGCAAAGAACTGTAATTCAATTTCAGAGTTAATTTTTGTTTAAATGTGCAGGGAAAGGAGGTCCACAGCAATGTGGAAAAGAAGTTGCTTAAAGAACTATTAGGTAGTCTTACATTTCAGGCTTCTACCACCAGGAGGAGCTAGATAAAACTTTTTCCTCTTTTCCGCACAAAACGTGTATCAGAAATAGGAGATTTTTTTGTTTTGAATCCTTTATTTTGGCTGTTCCTTGGTAATTCCAGTAAATTAATCTCAGTAAAGGTGGTAACCTGCCAGATTTGGGGGATTCTTTCAATTGTCTCGGTTTTCCCCAAGTCCTCCTACAAATGTTACAATTTGAAACTGTGTATGTCAGAAATTTAAGCTAAGGCTTTCTTCCCTGTTAGGATAAAACAAATAAACAGAAAACAAAACAAACAAACAGTCATGGATTTTAGTCTAAATTGTCTCTACTGGAAGCTAGGGCCAGCCCAGTCCATGCAAATTAGTGGTTTTGAGCGGGGGGAAAAAGCTAGCATGGTTTTCTAGCCCAGGCTGGTATCCAGGACCAGAGGAAACAAAGTGGAGGTCTAAGCCCAAGTCCTGGGAGAATTCTGGGACATAAAGTTCATGATGCCTCATATAACTTCCATGTAAGAAAGCTGAAGTAGGCCATATGCAGGCTTACAGTGGGGGAAGCTAGAGAGTAAGTGGAAGAGGTGGGAGATTGCATGAAGAGGATCCTGGGAGGCCAGGAAATCTGCCAGTAGGTTACTTGTTCCACAGATTAGAAGCCTGATCAGCTAAAAGATACAGGGTCAGGTAGACATCAGTCTCACACTCATGAATACCAAAAATGTAAGTGATCTTAGAAATCAGGTAATGCAGTGCTTTCACAATAGGCTATGAGATAATGACTTCACAGAGTTTGCTAAAGAGGTAAAGGTAGTAGAGGTAGCACTGAGTGACTGGGGCTCTGGTACTTTGTCCAGTTCAATCTAAGGTGATTTTATTTGTTTAATTTAGTATGTTTCTAGTAAAGATTTCCCTTTGGGGGAAAAGCATTATATATATAATACTTATTATATATTAAATATAATTATCATTAAATATATTATGTATAATTATCATTCTATCTATCTATATATATGTATATAAAAATTGATGATTCTTGAAAGGAGAGTTTGTGGAGGGAAAAAGACCAGAGGAAGGGAAAACTGATGGTTCCAAACTGCAGTGTTGACCCACTTCTTACCAAGGATAGCTTGCTAATGCCCAATTTATATTTTTACAATACTGTAGAGATTTTTTAAAATATCTTATTTATTAATTTGAGAGAGAGAGAGCACGCGTATGCAGGGGGGGAAGGGCAGAGGGAGAGGGAGAAGCAGACTCCCCGCTGTCACGGGGCTTGATCCCAGGACCCTGGAATCATGACCTGAGCAGAAGGCAGATGCTTAACCGACTGAGCCACCCAGGTGTCGCAGTACTTTAGAGTTTTGAAAAGATTGCACATTCACTATTTTATTTAAAACCCATAACTCTTTGATGGTATGCATCCTAATTTACCTCTTTTCTTCAAGTTTTTTTTTGAAGTATGATTGGCAAATAACAATTATACATACTAAAGATGTACATTATGTTTTGATATGTGTATATAATGTGAAATGATCACCATAATCAGACTAATGAACATATCCATCACCTCATATAGTTTCTCTTTGCCTGTGTGTGTGGTGAGAACACTTGAGATTTACTCTCTTAGCAAATTTCAGGTATAAGGGACACTATTATTAATTATAGTCATCATGCTGTATATCAGACCTCCATAATTTATTTATTTTATAACTAAATTTTATACCCTTTGACCAACATTTGATATGAATTATTTTTTTCTATATCTGTTGGCCATTTGCATGTATTCTTTGGAAAAATGTATATTTAGGTTATTTGCTTATTTTTTAATTGGGTTATTTGGGTTTTTTTGTTTGTTTTTGTTTTTTGTTACTGAATTGTCTGAGTTCCTCATATAATTTGGATATTTGCCCCCTTTCAGATATACAGTTTGGAAATATTTTCTAATATTCCATAGCTTACCTTTTCACTCAGTGATTGTTTCTTTTGCTGTGCAGAAACTTTTTAGTTTGATATAGACTACCTTGTTTGTTTTTCCTTTTGTTGCCTGTGCTTTTGGTATCAGACCCCCCCCAAAAAATATTGCCAACACCAATATCAAGGAGCTTTTTCCCTTTGTTTTCTACTAGGAGTTTTATTATTTCAGGTCTTACTCTTAAGTCTTTAATCCATTTAGAATCAATTTTATGTATGATATAAGATAAGGGTCCAATTTCATTCTTTAGCGTTTGGATTTTTCACAAAACCATTTAACGAAGAGAAGAACTTTCCCTCATTGTGTGTTCTTGGCTCTCTTGTCGAATGTTAGTTGATTGTGTATGCATGGATTTGTTTGTAGACTATTATATTCCTTTGGTGTACAGGTCTTTGTTTTTGTTTTTAAGATTTTATTTATTTATTTGACACAGAGAGAGGGAGAGAGCACAAGTAGGGGGGGCAGCAGAGGGACAGGGAGAAGCAGGTTCCCCGCTGAGCAGGGAGCCCCACGGGCCCTGGGATCATGCCCTGAGCCGAAGGCAGACACTTAACCGATTGAGCCACCCTGGCGCCACTATGGGTCTTTTTTTTGTTTGTTTTATACCAGTATCATACTGTTTTGATTTCTATACCTACGTAAATAATTTGAAATCAGGAAGTGTGATGCCTGTTAGCTTTACTCTTCCTGCTCAAGATTGCTTTTTCTATTAGAAATCTTTTATGGTCCCATATGATTTTTAGGATTTTTTTATTTGTATCTGTGAAAAATGTCATTGGAATTTTGATAGGGATTGCATTAAATCTGTAAAGAACTTTGTGTGGTATAGACATTTTAACAACAGTAACTCTTCCAATCCATGCTCTGGGAATATTTTTCCATTTATTTGTGTTGTCTTCCATTTTTTTTTCTGTCACTGTCTCATAGTTTTTAGTGTACAGATCTTCACCTCCTTGGTTAAATGTATTCCTGAGTATTTTACTCTTTTTGATGCTATTGTAAGTGGGATTGTTTTTTTAAATTCCTTTTTGGATAGTTCAGTGTTAGTGTATAGAAAGGCAACTGATTTTTGCATGTTGATTTTATATCCTACAATTTTTCTGAATTTATTTATTAATATTAACAGTTTATTGAGGGATTCTTTAGGATTTTCTATATACGAGATCATGTCATTTGCAAACAGAGGCAATTGCACATCTTTCTTTCTATTTTGGAAGCCTTTCATTTCCTTTTCTTGCCTCATTGCTCTGGTTAGGACTTCCAGTACTATGTTGAATAGAAGTGGTCAGTGGTCAGAGTGGGTACCTTTTGTCTTATTCTTGATCTTAGAGAAAAAGACTTTAGCTTTTCACAAATGAATATAATGTTAGCTTTGGGCTTGTTATATATAGCCTTTATTATGTTTGAATACATTCCTTCTATACCTGATTTGTTGGGAGTGTTTACTATAAAAGCATATTGAATTTTACTTCTACTGTCCCTATTGAAATGATCATATGGTATTTAACCTTCATTTTTAATACATGTGTGTCACATTTACTGATTCAGTCTCATTACTCATTATCGGTCTGTTCAGATTTTATATTTTTTCATGATTCAGTCCTGGTAGGTTTTATGTTTCTAGGAATTTATCCATTTCTTCTAAGTTACCAATTTGTTGATGTATAATTATTTAGAGTATTCTCTTATGATTCTTTGTATTTCTGTAATATCAGCTACAGTGTCTCTTATTTATTTGATTCTTCTCTCATTTTTTTCTTGGTTAGTTTAGCTAACAGTATATCTACTTTGTTTATCTTTTTAAGAAACCAATTCTTAGTTTCATCAATCTTTTCTATTGTTATTCCATCTCTATTTCATTTATTTTGTGTTTGTTTTTGTGTATGTTTTTAATCTTTATTTATTTTAGAGAGAGCGAGAGTGAGAAAGCACAAGCGGTGTAGGGGTGGGCGGCAGAGGGAGAGGGAGAAGCAGGCTCCCCGCTGAACAGGGAGCCCGATGCGGTGCTCAATCCCAGGACCCTGGGATCATGACCTGTGCTGAAGGCAGACGCTTAACCAACTGAGCCACCCAGACGCCCATATTTCATTTATTTTGAATCTGGTCTGTGTTATTCTTTTCTGCTGCTAATTTTAGGCTTAGTTTGTTCCTCTTTTTCTAGTTCCATAAGATGTGAATTTAGGTTGTTTATTTGAGCTCTTTCTTTTTTTTTTAAGTAGGAGTTTATTGCTATAAAATTCCCTCTTAGCACTGCTATTAACTGCATTTCATAAGTTTTGGTATGTTGTGTTTCCACTTGCATTTGTTTCAAGAATTTGATTTCTCTTTTGATTTCTTCTTTGACTAATTGGTTCAGGAGTTGTGTTGGTAATTTCCACATATTGGTGCAATTTTTAGTTTTCTTTCTAATGTTGATTTCTAGGTTCATAGAAATCAACATTTTCTGACTACATCACACTGGTCAGAAAAGATGCTTACATGATTTCAATCTTGTTTAATATATCCAACCTTGTTTTGTGGTCTAACATGATCTATCCTGGAGAATGTTCTGCTTGCACTTGAGAAGAATATATATTCTGCTGCTATTTGATGGAATGTCCTGTGTATGTCTCTTAGGTCCATTTGGTCTAAAGTGTAAGTCTATACTGTCAAATCCAGTGTTTCCTTATTAACTTTCTATATGGATGATATATCCTTTGTTGAAGTTGTGGTATTGAACTCCCCTGCTATTACTGTAATGCTCTCTATCCCTCCCTTCAGTTCTGTTAATATGTGCTTTATATATTTAGGTGCTCTGATGTTCAGTGCATAAATATTTACAATTATTGTATTCTTTAAATGAATTGATCCTTTTATAATTATATAATTACCTTCTCTGTCTTATCTTCTTTGTCGCTCATGACAGTTTTTGAACTAAAGTCTTGTTTGTTATAATTATATCGACTCCTGCTCTCTTTTGGTTAGAATTTGCATGGAACATCTTTTTCTATCCCTATGTGTGTCCTTCAAGTTGAAGTGAGTTTCCTGTAAGAGTATATAACTGGGTTTTGTTAAGATATCCATTTAACCACTTTCTGTCTTTTGATTAGAGAGTTTAATGCATTTACACTTTAAGGGCACCTGGGTGGCTCAGTCAGTTAAGCGTCTGCCTTAGGCTTAGGTCATGATCCCAGGGTTCCGGGACCAAGCCCCACATCAGGCTCCCTGCTCCACAGGGAGTCTCCTTTTCCCTCTCCTTCTGCCCCTCTCCACCACTCTGTTCTTTCTCATGTGCTCTCTCTCTCTCAGATGAATAAAGTCTTTAAAAAAAAAGATTATTGGTAGGTAAGTACTTACTATTATTATTTTATTGTTTTCTGGTTGTTTTGTGGTTCTTTTATCTCCTTCTTCTTCTCTTGCTATTTTCTTTTGTAATTTGATCATCTCTTTAGTGGTACATTTTGATTGCTTTCTCCTTATCTTATGTGTTCTTATTATAACTTTTTGCTTTGTGGTTACCATGGGGCATAAATAAAAAATCTTATAATGCTAACTGTCTATTTTAAGCTGATAACAACTTAAATTTAATTGCATTCAAAATTTATCCCTTTTCTCAACCATTTAATGTTTTTGATGTCACAATTTACATATTTTTATATTATGTATCTATTAACAAATTATTGTAGCTACAGTTGTTCTTAATACATTGTTACTATTCTTTATACCAGAGTTAAATGACTGGCACACCACAATTACAGTATTAGAGAGAGTATTCTGAATTTGACTATATACTAACCTTTATCAGTGAGTTTTTTACTTTCATATTTCCATGTTATTAATTAGTTTCTTTTTATTTCAACTTGAAGATCCCCCTTTAGCATTTTTTATAAGACAAGTCTAGTGGTGATGAACTCTTTCAGATTTGTCTGTCCTGGAATGCTTTTATCTCTCCTTCATGTCCAAAGGACAGCTTTGTTGGGTATACTATTCTTGAGTGTCAGGTTTTTGGTGTTGTTGTTGTTTTGTTGTTGTTGTTGTTGTTGTTGTTTTTAGCACTTTGAATATATCATTCACTCTCTATTGGCCTGAATGGTTTCTGCTGATAAATTTGCTGATAGTCTTATGGGGGTTCCCTTTTATGTGCTGATTCTTTTTTCTTTTGCTACTTTCAAAATTCTCTCTTTGTCTTTGATTTTTTTTTAATTTTTATTATTATTATGTTATGTTAATCACCATACATTACATCATTATTTTTGATGTAGTGTTCCATGATTTATTGTTTGCATATAACACCCAGTGCTCCATGCAGAACGTGCCCTCTTTAATACCCATCACCAGGCTAACCCATCCCCCACCCCCTCCCCTCTAGAACCCTCAGTTTGTTTCTCAGAGTCCATCGTGTCTCATGGTTCATCTCCCCCTCCGATTTCTCCCCCTTCATTCTTCCCCTCCTGCTATCTTCTTCTTCTTTTTTAACATATAATGTATTATTTGTTTCAGAGGTACAGGTCTGTGATTCAACAGTCTTGCACAATTCACAGTGCTTGATTTTTGACAGCATGATTATAATGTGACTTGGTGATATTGTCTTTGGGTTGAATCTGATTAGGGACCCTTGGGATCTTTATACCTGGATATCTATATCTCTCCCCAGTTTGTTTTCTGCCCCTTTTCCTTCTCCTTCTGTTATTCCTCTGGTGTGTCTTTCATCTTCCCAATGGTGTCCTGTAACTACTACATCACTGTTCTGGTGGCGGCTCTGGGATCCCAGGTGTGGGCACTGATGGAACAGCTGTGAAGCCAACATCTGAAGCAGAGTATGTGCAGAGTGAGTGTAATTCCAGAGCCAGGATCTGGAGTGTGGGTATTCATGGAGCGGCCATAGCTCTAGAGTCCAGGAAGTATTGAGGTTGAGGTTAAGGGCATCCCAGTCCCATGGTAGGCAACAGTGGCTTCTTCTTGGGGGCCACAACATCATCCCCTTCTTGGGGTGATGGTGTGGGGTCAGAGGCAGAGATGGCTGTTGCCTGCTTCAGTGACAAAAGCTGCTGGTGTCCTCTGTGGAGCAGGTTACTGTGTTCTGTGCTAATAAACACTACTGGATCCTCCATTGTGAAAGCTGTAAGGATTCCATGGCTGTTACAGGGGCTGTTGAGGTACCTCATGACAAAGACAGCTGTGGTCCCCACAGAGGAGACCACTGAAGGGTCATGGTACCATCTGCTGCCTTCTTTGCTCCTAGCCGTCTCTAGATGTCTTAGTTATGGTGATCTCTACAGCAATCCTTTCTTTATGGTTATTCTCTACTTCTTGTTTTGTTTTGTTTTGTTTTGTTTGCTTCAGTATGTTCTGCAGGTTTTTAATTGGACCTCCCAAAGCTATCTGCACTAGTAAGTAGGTGTCTATTTTTTTTTCTTGTGGGGAGACAAAGGCTAGTATTACCCACTCCGCCATCTTGCTGTCATCACCACTATCTTATTTTCCTCTGTCTTATTTTTTGCAATTATTGGGCCTGTCCTATCACTCTTACTAGTTTTTACATCCTTCTTTAATTTATGTATTTTCTGCTTATTCCTAGCACAGTTCCTTGCTCACAGTAGACCTCATGAACATTTGTAGAGTATAAAATGTGCTTGGCCTATAGTAGGCATTCAAAAAATGTTTGCATATAATTGGTTTGGATTACGTATTATGATGTACAGCAAAGCATGTCCTTTAGCCTTCAGCAGCACAAGTCATTTCTTTTAATCTCCTAAAGCTGGCTTAACTAATATACCTTCTCTAAATGTTCACTTGCATATTGGAATAGGGAGTCTATTCCTGGAACAAACTAAATTCATAGGCTCCGTGAGGGCAATAGCTTTGCCTAGAGCACCTCACTGACATTTATTCACAGAAGGAAACCACCCTAGCATCAGAATGAGCTGAGCAAGCTGTAGGTGTTGCAAATTAAGACTCCAGTTGGGAAACCCACACAGCACATACCAACAAAAAACCCTTCAGCTAGTCTTAAGCTAAACACACAGATGTGTGGGGGGGATTCCTTAAATAGCAGGGGTGGGTTGTAAGTTTAGACTATGGTATCTCTACTGTGTGCTGTGGGGGTGTGGAAAGGGAAAGAAAATTAAAGCAGAAGTGCGTGACATTTTAAGTTGGAATATGATAGTAGGAATAATTAAATACCCAATATTTTGAGAATATGATACTTCCCATGGCTTAACTTTTAGACAGATAGGTAAGTGCGTGCGCATGGGCGTAGACACACACACACACACACACACACACACACACACACACACACACCCTATATTACATTGTGTTCTTCCTTGCCCTCTTCTTGGGTGGAAAAAATACACACTAGATTTATTTGGATTTCCAATGCAAAGGAAAAAGAAAGAAGCCGCGAGAGTACATGCAATTGGAAGTTAAAACAGTGTACTCTTCTTTTTCTGTCTTTGAAAGGAAAACTTGATGTATAGTACTCTATCTGGGACTCGAGACCTATATGGATAAAACAAGATCCACCCTTCTCTCCCTTTCTCCCTGTCCCCCAATTTCAAAATTGGTCCTGCTTGTCACTGCACTCTTAGGCATTGCCAAATTAGACTCCTTAGTTCCCAGAGGAGTAAACACTTTTACCAGGGCCACAGTAAATTTCTCATGAACTTCAAACTGCATCTACTGCATTCTTTTGGCTCCTCTGCCAGGGGCTCAATAAGCAAAGTAAGAAATTGATGTAATAAGGATGCAATAATCCAAGATTATCAGAAGTTGATGTTTCCTGTCACCTAATGCAAGCAGGAAGGTGTATATTTGGAACTGTCATGTTGCTTCTATACCCAGTAATAATTACTGGATGACAGCAGTAAACACAGCTGAAGAAGGCAAATAAGGGCTTTGACCAGGCAAGCAACTCAGACTAGCCAACATGCTAGCCAAGGATAAGGAAATACTAAAATGAATAGTTGGAGAGGAGGAAAGTGATGACAAATATCAATTATGGCCTCACTACTACATCAGGGACTGGAGTATATTTCAGTATCTTGCCTTAAATCTTATCATCTAAGTGGCATTAAGTAGAGCTTGGAAGTCACCACTCTACCCCAATAACAAGTAAAAAGATGAACAGATTGAAAAATTAACAACTCTTCTTAGATCCATTAAGAGAGGCAAAGACACAGGGAAACTTAACTGCACCAAGGAATGGAGAGATTGACAGGTGTATACAGGGAGTTGCAGCTCAGCAGAGCACAGAGGCTCATAAATGCAGACTGCCCACAGAACCCATGCCAGCATGGGAGACCTGAACTGTGACTGATGAGTTGCTGAAGGCTCTGACAGCCCTGAGTTGTCTCAGTGCAGACAACTCTTGAGTTAAAAATTCCAGGGGTCCTCAGTTAGGTGGGTCAACCCAATGTTGTGAGATTTACTTCCAGAAGTTTGATCTGATTCTCATAGTAAATATAGAAGAAATATTCCCTGGGGCTTCTAACAGGGGGAAGAGGAAAGGAATCATTTTGCAATAGGCCAGAGCACTCTGTCCTTCTTAACATGGCCTGCCTTAGGGGGAATTAGTAAACCAGAGCTTAACCTGCTGGGATATTATCAGAGTCTACTGACCTGGGGCAGAGAAATGACTAACTCAAGCCCACTCTAACTTGTGTTCCACTTAAGGTGGAGGAGAAAACTGAGAAACACTTGTAGAGTAACACTCATAACCAGGTAGCTGGAAGAATGAGACCTCATCATAAGACTGTAGAACACTTCCCCTCCTCCTACACCTCACTGCCAGTTTACTAAAGCCCTATTTACAGCAGTTCCTTTTACTTGGTACATCATGTCAGTCTATTAAGAAAAAATTGCAAGGCATACCAAAAGGCAAAAGAAAGAATTGGAAGAGACAAAGCAAACATCAGAAGCAGACATGGAAAGGATGTTGGAATTATTAGAGCAGGAATTTTTAATGACTGTTTAATATCCTAAGGGCTCTAATGGACAAAATAGACAACATGCAATAGCAGATCTAAGATGTAAGCGGAGCGATGGAAACTGAAAAGAAATGCTAGAGATGAAGAAAAAACACTCTGAATAGAAATGATGAATACATTCAGTGGAGTTATTAGTGGACTGGACATGGCTAAGGAAAGAATCTGAGCAAGAGGATATATCAGTAAATAAACCTAAAACTACCCTCAAAAAATAAAGTATTTAAAAAGGTATCATATGTGTTTATTTTATCTGTACCCACGTTTCCTTTTTGGAAAATAAACTGCTATGAGGTGCAGAAAAATTGAAGAAATAGGTGCACACAGGTGTGACTTTTACTGACAATAACTTCCATATAACCAAACCTAGTAGATATTTTGCAGTCTTTACTTACTTCTAAGGAGCAACCTTTCTGGAAGAAACATTGTCCTTTGGCCTTTGGAATACCATATTCTCTTGGGGTTTTTTTTGTTTGTTTGCTTGTTTGTTTGTTTGTTTTTCCTACCTCTATGACCCTTTCTTCTTACTCTTACTGGTTCTTTCTTCCTTTACTAAACATGTAAAAGGTGGATTAAAATATGACTTAGTCCGAAGTAGTCTTTCATTTTTTTTTCCAACTCCAGACTTGCATTTTAAGTGATCTAATTTTTACCCATGGGTTCAGTTACCACTGAATAAGATGATTCATGTACATTAACCCAGAGCTTTCATCTGTACTCTAGAATCTTAATCTAGATGCCGACTTGACATTTCTATTTGGGTATATCAAAACTCTCCCAAGCTCATCATCTCTAACACTGAACTAATGATTCTTTCAACCAAGTTAAAACAAAACCACAATAACTCAAAGCAAACAAAGAAAACCAAAACCCCCAAGCCCTGTTTTATCAATGTTTAATAGTGTTCCTTATCTTGAAGAAAGGTGATAACACTCATTCAATTATGCAGAATAAATAAGGTTTATCCTTACATTAATTAATTTGACCTCTCGTGTGCCAGACATAGTTTTATATGTTTAGAATTACATCATTAAACAAAACAGACACAGATTCCTGTCCATGTGAAGGGAAACAATTTTCTCCTTTCTACACTCATTTCTATCAGGTTCTAACCCTTTACCACCTAATCATTCCTTAAATCTGTGCTCTGTGTTTCAAAATAAGTACTAGGTATTCTAAGCTACTTTCAATTCTCATTTGTACCGTTACTAAAATAGCCCATGACTGGTCTCCTTCCTCTATTTTTATTCCTTTCCATAAACGCTCCTCTTCTTGTGGCCAGAATAATCTTCACAAAATAGTAATCTCATCATCTCTTTTCTTTGTTCAAAAATCCTTTCATAGTTCTCCATTAGTCTCAAGCTGAAAACCAAAATATTTAACCTGGTTTACAAAGCTCTGCCTGATCTGGCCACTGGTAATTCCTGCAGCCAGTTTTTCCTCACTTTTACTGCCCTTGCCACACTGACGTTTTCTCATGTGTCCTTGAGAACACGACATTCCCTCCCACCGTGTTTTTGCATGTGCCGTTCCTCCTGTTGGGAAGGCAGGTCAACTCCATTCCCACCCCTCTTCTACAAATTAACTCATTGTAATTGATAACCGAAGTTAATTGCAGCAAGGTTAGGGAAGTGGTCTCTGAGTCCCTACACTAGTGATATTTAATTTCATAAGAAAATGCATTTCCTGGGCTCCTGGGTGCCTCGGTTGGTTAGGCGACTGCCTTCGGCTCAGGTCATGATCCTGGAGTCCCGGAATCGAGTCCCGCATCAGGCTCCCTGCTCAGCGGGGTGTCTGCTCCTCCCTTTGACCCTACCCCTTCTTGTGCTCTCTCTCTCACTCTCTCTCTCAAATAAATAAATAAAATCTTTATAAAAAAAAGAAAATTCATTTCCTTTTATGAAGTATTTGAAGCGATTATAATCATATTATGTCACAACAAATCAAAACAAGAATGAAGGGAAATCTGCTTTCAGTAATGACAGAATAGATTGTACCAATCTGGCCCTCTAACAGGTTATAATTACATACATGGTACAAAATAAGAAAAAAACAATAGAAAACATTGAGGAATAACCAAAAAAAAAAAAATGACAAACTGGAAAGCAGTCTATCCTTAAAAGAAGGGTGAACTTTGCATTAATGCCCCTTTTTGTCTGAAGAAATTCTCCAGTTTGCACCTCATACTGCAGCTGGAATTTGGGCATAAAGCCACTATCTGAAGAGAAAGGGATAAGAGTTTGAATGCTGTCCTGGATGAAAAGAGAACTGGGGAATCCTAAGAAAGAAGGATCCAGAGAGGGAGAACTACAAAATCTGCATATTACTCCACCCAAGTCCTTGACTGACCCCTAAATTACATAAATGCAGGCTAGGATCCAGACAGCTAAAAGGAAGGCAATAGCCAGAAGGATGAAAGAGCTAGCAGAGATATCACCTTTTGCAGAAGACAGGAGAAGGGAGTTTGAAATTTGACACAAGAAATTATACTTTTGACTGCTAGAAAAAAAAAATCTTCATGTTTCATTGGAAGATAAGAGCATTCAATGTCTCCACAACATATTAAGAAAATGTCCAGTATAATATAAAAACTATTGAGACATGAAGAAACAAAAATGTGATCAATAGTTTAGAAAAAACAATACAGACTACAAGATGATCCCCAATGTTAGAATTAACAGGTAAGAACTTTCAAACAGATATTATATTATAAATATGTTCAAGTATTTAAAGGAAAATACAGCTGTAATGAATGAACAAATGGTAAATATTGGTGGAGAAATGGAAACTTAAAAGAAAACCTAAATGGAAATTCTAGGCCTAACATTTACAGTATCTGACATGAAAAATTCACTCTTGAATTTTTGAACTTAAGAGCAGACTGGAGGTGGCAAAAAAAAATGTGTAAATAAACTTGAAGAAAAATCAGTAGAAAATTCCTAGTCTGAAGAACAAAGAGAAAAGAATAATAGAAAAAAAAAACGAACAGAATTTCAGTGATCTGTAAGACCATAACAAATACTACAGCATACATGTAATTGGAATCTCATAAAATGAAGTAAAGGAGAATTAAATAGAAAATATCTTGAAATAATGATGGCTGAAAATTCCTAAATTTGCTGAAAAATATAACTTGTAAGTCCAAGATAAATAACCCAATCAACTCAAAAGAAGTTAGCAAATCTCGATGATAGAAACAAGGAAAGCACACATAGTTATCTCATAGTCAAACTACTGTAAATCAAAGATAAAGGGGGAACTTTGAATGTAGACAAAGAAAAGCAACCCACTGCACACAGCAGAACAAAACAAATATAGCTAACTTCTTAGCAAAAACATAGGAAATTAGAAGAGAAAACTTTCTGGAATAATGGAGACATTCTATATCATGATAATGGGAATGATTATACAGATATATAAATATATGGGGTGCCTGTGTGGCTCAGTCAGTTATGCATCAGACTCTTGGTTTTGGCTCAGGTCATGATCTTGGGATCCTGGGATTGAGCCCCATGTCAAGCTCTGCACTCAGAGCTTGTCCCTCTCCCTCCCACTCTGCTCTTCCCCTCACTTGTGCTCTCTAATAAATAAAATCTTTAAAAATATATTTATATGTGTATATATGTATATATGTCATCAATGTATTCTTGTAACATGTGTGAATTTTCATTTATGTAAATTGTATCAAAATAAACTTATTTTTAATACATACAAGGAGAAAGACATATTGCACAGAGAATAGCAGGAGTATAAATGGCTGCTGACTTCTCACCAGAAATCTTTAAAGTGTTACACTTGAACAAAACAGAACTATTTACATTGGATTCTATAGTCAGTAAAAATATCTTTCAAAAGAAAAACATTTTCAGACAGACAAAATTGGAGAGAATTTGTTTCCAGCTGACCTGCACTATAAAAACTTTTCAAAATGCTAACTGAAATTATTCAGGCTAAAAAAAAGAAAATAAATACCAGATGGAACTCTGTATCACCAGGAGGAAATGAAGAACATGAGACTAGATAAATATCTGGGCAAATATAAAAATACTTTTTTAAAAAGTATCTTATTTTCACATGTAGTTTTAAATTTGAAATAGTTAACTATTTAGAACAAAATCATAATATTTTATGATGTATAGAATATGTAGAAGTTAAATATGAAACAAACGAGTATAACAGGTGAGAGGGCTGAAAATGGCATCATATTGTTTCAGATCTCATGAAGTAAAACTCTATAATATTATTTGAGGTAAACTGTGAATACTAAAAGATGTTTATTATAATCTCTAGAGCAAAAATAAAAATTAAAAAACAGCACAAATTAGTTTAGTTAAAAAGACATTTCAGAGGGTGAAAATGGGTACTAAAGACAATGATTTACTCCCCCCCATCTTCCAAAAAAACAGGCAGGAAAGACTGCAGGAATAACGAGTAAATAGAACAAGTGGAAATTTAAATCATAACAATAGTTACATTAAATAAAAATGAACTAAACACTTTAATTAAAGGCAAAGATTATCAAACTGAATTTAAAGAAAAAAACAATGATCATATGCTAGTTATAAGAAATACACTTTTTCTTTTTTTAAAGATTTTAATTATTTATTTGACAGAGAGAGAAACACAGTGAGAGAGGGAACACCAGCAGGGGCAGAGGGAGAGGGAGAAGCTGGCTTCCCGCGGAGCAGGGAGCCCAAAGTGGGGCTCGATCCCAGGACCCTGAGATCATGACCTGAACCGAAGGCAGACGCTTATCGACTGAGCCACCGAGGTGCCCCACGAAATACACTTTATTTTATTTTATTTTTTTTTAATTTTTTATTGTTATGTTAACCACCATACATTACATCATTAGTTCTTGATGTCGTGTTCCATGATTCATTGTTTGTGCATAACACCCAGTGCTCCACGCAGAACGTGCCCTCCTTAATACCCATCACCAGGCTAACCCATCCCCCCACCCCCTCCCCTCTAGAACCCTCAGTTTGTTTTTCAGAGTCCATCGTCTCTCATGGTTCGTCTCCCCCTCCGACTTACTCCCCTTCATTCTTCCCCTCCTGCTTTCTTCTTCTTTTTCTTTTTTTTCTTAACATATCTTGCATTATTTGTTTCAGAAGTACAGATCTGTGATTTAACACTCTTGCACAATTCACAGCGCTCACCATAGCACATACCCTACCCAATGTCTATCACCCAGCTACCCCATCCCTCCCACCCCCCACCACACAGCAACACTCAGTTTGTTTCCCGAGATTAAGAATTCCTCCTATCAGTGAGGTCATATGATACATGTCTTTCTCTGATTGACTTATTTCACTCAGCATAACACCCTCCAGTTCCATCCACGTCGTTGCAAATGGCAAGATCTCATTCCTTTTGATGACTGCATAATATTCCATTGTGTATATATACCACAACTTCTTTATTCATTCATCGGTTGATGGACATCATGGCTCTTTCCACAGTTTGGCTATTGTGGACATTGCTGCTATAAACATTGGGGTGCACGTACCCCTTCAGATCCCTACATTTGTATCTTTGTGGTAAATACCCAGTAGTGCAATTACTGGATCGTATGGTAGCTCTATTTCCAACTTTTTGAGGAACCTCCATACTGTTTTCCAGAGTGGCTGCACCAGCTTGCATTCCCACCAACAGTGTAGGAGGGTTCCCCTTTCTCCACATCCCCGCCAGCATCTGTCCTTTCCTGACTTGTTAATTTTAGCCATTCTGACTAGTGTGAGGTGGTATCTCATGGAGGTTTTGATTTGGATTTCCCTGAAGCCAAGCGATGTTGAGCACTTTTTCATGTGTCTGTTGGCCATTTGGATGTCTTCTTTGGAAAAATGTCTGTTCGTGTCTTCTGCCCATTTCTTGATTGGATTATTTGTTCTTTGGGTATTGAGTTTGATAAGTTCTTTATAGATTTTGGATACTAGCCCTTTATCTGATATGTCATTTGCAAATATTTTCTCCCATTCTGTCGGTTGTCTTTTGGTTTTGTGAACTGTTTCTTTTGCTGTGCAAAAGCTTTTTATCTTGATGAAATCCCAAGAGTTCATTTTTGCCCTTGCTTCCCTTGCTTTTGGCGATGTTTCTAGGAAGAAGTTGCTGCTACTGAGGTCGAAGAGGTTACTACCTGTGTTCTCCTTTAGGATTTTGATGGACTCCTGTCTCACGTTTAGGTCTTTCAACCATTTGGAGTCTATTTTTGTGTGTGGTGTAAGGAAATGGTCCAGTTTCATTCTTCTGCATGTGGCTGTCCAATTTTCCCAACACCATTTCTTGAAGAGACTGTCTTTTTTCCATTGGACATTCTTTCCTGCTTTGTCAAAGATGAGTTGACCATAGAGTTGAGGGTTCATTTCTGGGCTCTCTATTCTGTTCCATTGATCAATGTGTCTGTTTTTGTGCCAGTACCAGATCATATGATAAAAGAATAAAAGAAAACAACTGTCTTGATGATGACAGCTTTGTAATAGAGCTGGAAGTCTGGAATTGTGATGCCGTCAGCTTTGCTTTTCTTTTTCAATATTCCTCTGGCTATTCGGGGTCTCTTCTGGTTCCATACAAATTTTAGGATTATTTGTTCTATTTCTTTGAAAAAAGTGGTTGGTATTTTGATGGGGATTGCATTGAATGTGTAGATTGCTCTAGGTAGCACTGACATCTTCACAATGTTTGTTCTTCCAATCCATGAGCATGGAACGTTTTTCCATTTCTTTGTGTCTTCTTCAATTTCTTTCATGAATATTTTATAGTTTTCTGAGTACAGATCCTTTGCCTCTTTGGTTAAATTTATTCCTAGGTATCTTATGGTTTTGGGTGCAATTGTAAATGGGATTGACTCCTTAATTTCTCTCTCTTCTCTCTTGTTGTGGGTGTATAGGAATGCCACTGATTTCTGTGCATTGATTTTATATCCTGCTACTTTACTGAATTCCTGTATGAGTTCTAGCAGTTTTGGGGTGGAGTTTTTTGGGTTTTCCACATACAGTATCATAACATCTGCAAAGAGTGAGAGTTTGACTTCTTCTTTGCCGATTTGGATGCCTTTGATTTCTTTTTGTTGTCTGATTGCTGTGGCTAGGACTTCTAATACTATGTTGAATAGCAGTGGTGATAGTGGACATCCCTGCTGTGTTCCTGACCTTAGGGGAAAAGCTCTCAGCTTTTCCCCATTGAGAATGATATTGGCTGTATGTTTTTCACAGATGGCTTTTATGATATTGAGGTACGTAGGCTCTATCCCTATACTCTGAAGAGTTTTGATCAAGAAAGGATGCTGTACTTTGTCAAATGCTTTTTCTGCATCTATTGAGAGGATCATATGATTCTTGTTCTCTCTTTTGTTAATGTATTGTATCACGTTGATTGATTTGCGGATGTTGAACCAGGCTTGCAGCCCAGGGATAAATCCCACCTGGTCATGGTGAATAATCCTTTTGATGTACTGTTGGACCTTATTGTCTGATATTTTGGTGAGAATTTTTGCATCCATGTTCATCAAGGATATTGGTCTGTAGTTCTCCTTTTTGATGGGGTCTTTGTCTGGTTTTGGGATCAAGGTAATGGTGGCCTCATAAAATAAGTTTGGAAGTTTTCCTTCCATTTCTATTTTTTGGAACAGTTTCAGGAGAATAGGTATTAATTCTTCTTTAAATGTCTGATAGAATTCCCCTGGGAAGCCATCTGGCCCTGGGCTTTTGCTTGTTGGGAGATTTTTGATGACTGCTTCAATTTCCTTAGTGGTTATAGGTCTGTTCAGGTTTTCTATTTCTTCCTGGTTCAGTTTTGGTAGTTGATACATCTCTAGGAATGCACCCATTTCTTCCAGGTTATCTAATTTGCTGGGATAGGGTTGCTCATAATATGTTCTTATAATTGTTTGTATTTCTTTGGTGTTGGTTGTGATCTCTCCTCTTTCATTCATGATTTTGTTGATTTGGGTCATTTCTCTTTTCTTTTTGATAAGTCTGGCCAGGGGTTTATCAATCTTGTTAATTCTTTCAAAGAACCAGCTCCTAGTTTCGTTGATCTGTTCTACTGTTCTTTTGGTTTCTATTTCATTGATTTCTGTTCTGATCTTTATTATTTCTCTTCTCCTGCTGGGTTTAGGCTTTATTCGCTGTTCTTTCTCCAGTTTCCTTAGGTGTAGGGTTAGGTTGTGTATTTGAGACCTTTCTTCTTTCTTGAGAAAGGCTTGTATTGCTATATACTTTCCTCTTAGGCCTGCCTTTGCTGTATCCCGACGATTTTGAACAGTTGTGTTTTCGTTTTCATTGGTTTCCATGAATTTTTTTAATTCTTCTTTAATTTCCTGGTTGACCCATTCATTCTTTAGTAGGATGCTCCTTAGCCTCCATGTATTTGAGTTCTTTTCAACTTTCCTCTTGTGATTGAGTTCTAGTTTCAAAGCATTGTGGTCTGAAAATATGCAGGGAATGATCCCAATCTTTTGGTACCGGTTGAGACGTGATTTGTGACCTAGGATGTGATCAATTCTGGAGAATGTTCCATGGGCACTAGAGAAGAATGTGTATTCCATTGCTTTGGGATGGAATGTTCTGAATATGTTTGTGAAGTCCGTTTGGTCCAGTGTGTCATTTAAAGTCTTTATTTCCTTGTTGATCTTTTGCCTAGATGATCTGTCCATTTCAGTCAGGGGGGTGTTAAAGTCCCCCAGTATTATTGTATTGCTGTCAATGTGTTTCTTCGCTTTTGTTATTAATTGCCTTATATAATTGGCTGCTCCCATGTTCGGGGCATAGATATTTACAATTGTTAGATTTTCTTGATGGTTAGACCCTTTAAGTAGGATATAGTGTCCTTCCTCATCTCTTATTACAGTCTTTGGTTTAAAATCTAATTTGTCTGATATAAAGATTGCCACCCCAGCTTTCTTTAGGTGTCCATTAGCATGGTAAATTGTTTTCCACCCCCTCACTTTCAATTTGGGCGTGTCTTTGGGTCTAAAATGAGTCTCTTGCAGACAGCATATCGATGGGTCTTGTTTTTTTTATCCAATCTGATAGCCTGTGTCTTTTGATTGGGGCATTTAGCCCATTTACATTCAGGGTAACTATTGAAAGATATGAAGGTAGTGCCATTGTATTGCCTGTAAGGTGACTGTTACTGTATATTGTCTCTGTTCCTTTCTGATCTGTGCTGCTTTTAGTCTCTCTCTTTGCTTAGAGGACCCCTTCCAATATTTCTTGGAGGGTTGGTTTCATGTTTGCAAATTCCTTTAGTTTTTGTTTGTCCTGGAAGCTTTTTATCTCTCCTTCAATTTCAATGACAGCCTAGCGGATATGGTATTCTGGCTGCATATTTTTCTCGTTTAGTGCTCTGAAGATATCATGCCAGTCCTTTCTGGCCTGCCAGGTCTCTGTGGATAGGTCTGTTGCCAAACTAATATTTCTACCATTGTAGGTTACATATCTCTTCTCCCGAGCTGCTTTCAGGATTTTCTCTTTGTCTCTGAGACTCGTAAGTTTTACTATTAGATGTCAGGTTGTTGACCTATTTTTATTGATTTTGAGAGGGGTTCTCTGTGCCTCCTGGATTTTGATGCCTGTTTCCTTCCTCACATTAGGGAAGTTCTCTGCTATAATTTGTTCCAATATACCTTCTGCCCCTCTCTCTCTTTCTTCTTCTTCTGGG
Source organism: Callorhinus ursinus (assembly GCF_003265705.2). Taxonomy (NCBI): domain Eukaryota; kingdom Metazoa; phylum Chordata; class Mammalia; order Carnivora; family Otariidae; genus Callorhinus; species Callorhinus ursinus. The sequence continues at coordinate 67,449,486 of NW_027397063.1, forward strand.
ATCCCAATTATTCTAATGTTGTTTCATCTCATTGTATCGCTTATCTCTCGAATTCTGCCCTCATGATCCTGTAGTTGTTTCTCTCTCTTTTTCTCAGCATCTTTATTTTCCAACATGTGGTCTTCTATATCGCTGATTCTCTCTTCTGCCTCATTTATCCTAGCAGTTAGTGCCTCCATTTTTCATTGCACCTCATTAATAGCCTTTTTGATTTCGACTTTGTTAGATTTTAGTTCTTTTTTTTCTCCAGAAGGGGTTTCTCTAATAACTTCTACGCTTTTTTCAAGCCCAGCTAGTATCTTTAAAATCATGATTCTGAAATCTAGGTCCGACATCGTACTAATGTCCGTATTGAGTAGGTCCCTGGCTGACGGTACTATCTCTTGTTCTTTTTGCTGAGGTGATTTTTTTCATCTTGTCATTTTGTCCAGAGGAGAATAGATGAATAAGAGAACAAAATGCTAACAGGTTAACAATGTCCCCAGCAAATATACTCTATACAAATCAGAAAAGACCTGAAATCAGGGGAAAAGAAAGGGAAAGAAAGAAAAAAGAAAGAGAAAAGAAAGAAAGAAAAAAAAACAAAAAGATTAAAAACAAAAACAGAACAATACAAAAAAAAACCGAATATGATCAAATATGATCAGGCTAGTGCATAGATCAGTGCCACACACTAGATGTTGGGCGTATTTTGGTCTGTTAGAAAAAAGTGCCTCCTAACATTTTAAAGGAAGAAAGACTTATATATGTACAAAATAAGGGTTGATACAATGAAGGGATGGAAGATGAGTGTAAAGATGAAAATTATAAAAGATTTTATAAAAGGAATTGATACAATAAGAATTTGTTTGAAAAAAGAAAGAAGAAGATTTAAAAAAAAAATGGAGAGAATGTGATCAGGCAGGAGACTAGAACAAAGCCATACACTAGTGATTTGGGGTATATTTTGCTCTGTTAGAAGAAACTGTATCTAAAAATTTTAAAGAGAGAACAACATATATATATATATATATATATATATATATATATATGCCAAAAATAAGGGTAACTACTATGAAGGGATAAAATATGACTCTAAAAATGAAAAATAAAAAACGTTTTTTTAAAAAAAGGGATTGATAAGATGTTGGTTGAAAAAGGGAAAAAGAGAAATTAAAAAAAGTTAAAAAAATTAACTTTGAAAAACTAATGAATCATGGTAAAAAAAGCCATGAATTCTATGTGCAGTATTCCCCTAGCACTGGAGTTCTCCCATTCTCCTTGATCGGTAAACTCGGTCTTCGCTTGCTGGCTGTTCGTGCTGATCTTCTGGGGGAGGGGCCTGTTGCCGTGATTCCCAAATGTCTTTGCTGGAGGCGGAATTGCCCCGCCCTTGTCGGTCCCAGCTAAGCAAGCTGCTCGGGTTTGCTCTCAGGAGCTTTTGTTCCCTGCAAGCTTTCCATACGGCTTTGGAGGATGACAGTGAAAACGACGGCCTCCCAATCTCTGCCCCAGAGGAGGCAAGAACTCGGGGATCCTCGCCTCAGTGCGTCCCCAGAGAAAAGCAGCCAGTCACTCCCGTCTCCCTGGTCTCCGGCCGCACTCCGTGCTTACCCGGCCTGTGACCGAGCGTTTCTATCTCTGGCACCTGACCCCATGTGGAGTCTCCAAACCCAGCAGATCCCCGCGGTGCACTCCTGCGCCGCTCCTCCTGGGGCAGGAAGGGGAGTCTCCCTGGATCTGCCACTTGTTGGGTCCCTGCTGGAGGAGCAGTGGCCCGAATGGTCCGCGGATCACAGTTTATGGCAACCCCGAGCTGAGAGCCCGCGCCTTGGCTCTGTCTCTGCAGCCGGCTTCCCCGCTCCGATACCTGGGAGCTCTGCCACACTCAGGCACCCCCGGTCTTTCTGTGACCCCGAGGGTCCTGAGACCACACTGTCCCGCGAGGGTTCCACCTCCCACTTAGCCACTGGAGCGACGGCCCTCAGCGGAGCCGACTTCTAAAAGTTCTGATTTTGTGCTCCGCGGCTCTATCACTTGCCAGAAGCGGCCAATGGAGGCCCCCTCCCCCGCAGTCTATCCTCCCGAATATCGCCTCGGATTCACTTCCCTGCACGTCCTACCTTCCCGTAAGTGGTCGCTTCTCTGTTCAGAGAGTTGTTGCTACTCTTCTCTTTGATCTCCTGTTGAGTTCGTAAGTGTTCAGAATGGTTTGAGCCCTATTCAGCTGAATTCCTGAGACCAGACGAAATCCAGGTTTCCTACTCCTCTGCCATCTTGCTCCGCCCCCCCCCCCGCTTTTTTTTCAAGAAATACACTTTAAACACAGAGCACAGGCTGGTTGAAAATAATAGGGTAAAAAAACACATCATGCAACAGTAAACATGAGAAAACTGGTGTAGCTATGTTTATATCAGATGAAGTAGACTTAAAAATATAAAGTGTTGCTGTATATGAAGAGGGACATTTTATAATAAGAAGAAAAATTTGAGAAGACGATAATCCCAAATATGTATGCACATTATAAGAAAGAGACAGAACGCTTACTTCCTCCAGATTTCAACATAACTTGAGGCCAGGCTGTAAAATTCTCTAGCTATACATTAATAATGAAAGATGTTGGTCTTAAATTGAAGCCAAGACTTAGGACAGTAGAGTGAAGAGAAAATAAGTATTATGGATCTACACCCTTGTTTACACTATTAAACCATTAGTCATATCTCACCGGGTCCTGGCTTGCTACTAAACTTCCAGTTATAAGTGAATCAATGCATTTGTTTATTGTTTTAGTCAATTTTTAGCTAATTTCTAGGATTTGTAGTTAAAGATGTCCTATGTGAAATAGTGAAACATGAACATACAATTGCTAAATTAAATAAAGAAAATAAACATTATCCTGGAAATGAATTAAAAAATCAGTTCCTGGGGCATCTGGGGAGCTCCATTGGTTAAGCTTCTGCCTTCGGTTCAGGTCATGATCCCAGGGTCCTGGGATCGAGCCCCGCACTGGGCTCCCTGCTCTGCGGGGTGTCTGCTTCTTCCTCTCACTCTGCCTGCCACTCCCCATGCTTGTGCTCATGCTCTCTCTGTGTGTCAAAAAAATAAATAAAACCTTAAAAAAGAAAGAAAGAAAGAAAGAAAAGCAGTTCCCATAAGCAGATTCTGAGGAATCTGAGATTCTCAGGGTCACCTACTGGAGTAAAATCGATACCAGGAAACATTTAGCTTTTTATAGGACCCTCAGGGTCATGTAGATCTACTGGGAAGAATATGGATTTTATGATGATCAAATAAGACATTTTAGAATCTTCCTTTTGAATATTTTAGTTGTAACTAAACCAGTCGCAGATGTATCTTGAATCAAAAAGAGACACATTTTTTTAAACCCCTATTTGTTCTTCAAATCACCACTCTGATATCCTTGCTCTGAATAAACCTTTCTTACCATGTCCAGTAGGAATTAACTCTTTTTCCCATGCACCTGCTTCATCTTCTATCCTTGTATTTGTTACTCTGTATTGTAATTCCTTTTTTTTTTGCATTTATCAACTCAACCAATTAATATACTACTTGAAGGTAGAGTTCATGCTTTATACATCTTCAAATTCACCATATCTGGTTTAGTATTGCTGAAATGAACATTTATTGAAATAAGTTGAATCAAATGAGATGAAATCAAATCAAATCAAATTATTTATCTGTACCAATAGTGATCTTTTTTCAAATCTATTATTAGGATTTCTTAGACCTACACATATACGTGTATAGTTAAAATTTTTATTTTTATTTTTTTCAAGTTTTTATTTAAATTCTAGTTAGTTAGCATGCAATATAATATTAGTTTCAGAGGTAGAATTTAGTGATTCAGCACTTACATACAGCACCCAGTGCTCATCACAAGTGCCCTCCTTAATCCCCATTCCCTCACCCACCTCCCCCCTGGTAACCAAAGTCTGTTCTCTGTAGGTAAGAGTCTGTTTCTTGGTTTTCTTCTCTTCCCCACTCCCCATGTTTGTTTGTTTCATTTTTTAAATTCCACATATGAGTGAAATCATATGGTATTAATCTCTCTCTGACTGACTTATTTCACTTAGCATTATAGTCTCTAGCTCCAACCACATTGTTGCAAATGGCAAGATTTCATTCTTTTATGGTTGAGTAATATTCCTGTGTGTGTGTGTGTGTGTGTGTGTGTGTGTGTGTGTGTGTATCACCTCTTCTTTATCCATTCATTAGTCAATGGACATTTGGGCTCTTTCCATAATTTGGCTATTGTTAATAATGTTGCTAATGAACATCGGGGTGCACATACCCTTTCAATTAGTATTTTTGTATCCTCTGGGTAAATACCTATAAGTACAATTGCTGGATTGTAGGGTGGTTCTAATTTTAAATTTTGCTGGAACCTCCATCCTGTTTTCCAAAGTAGCTGTACCAGTTTGCATTCCCACCAACAGTGCAGGAGGGTTCCCCTTCCTCCGCTTCCTTGCCAATACCTGTTGTTTCCTGTGTTGTCGATTTTAGCCATTCTGACTGGTGTGAGGTCAATATCTCATTGTTATTTTGATTTGTATTTGTATTGATTTGTAATTGTATTTCCCTAATGATAAGTGATGTTGAGAATCTTTTCATGTGTCTGTTAGCCATCTATTTGTCTTCTTTGGAAAAAAGAAGTCTATTCATATCTTCTGCCCATTTTTTAAGTGGATTATTATTTTTTTTGTATGTTGAATTTCATAAGATCTTTATAAATTTTGGATACTAGCCCTTATCAGATAATGTCATTTGCAAGTATCTTCTCCCATTCCGTAAGTTGCCTTTTAGTTTTGTTGATTGTTTCCTTCACTGCACAAAGAAGCTTTTTTATTTTTATGAAGTCCGAATAGTTCATTTCTGCTCGTTTCCCTTGCCTTTGGAGATGTGTCTAGCTGTGGCCAAAGTCAAAGAGGTTGCTGCCTGTGTTCTCCTCTAGGATTTTAATGGTTTCTTGCCTCACATGTAGGTCTTTCACCCATTTTGAGTTTATTTTTGTGTATGATTTAAGAAAGTGGTCCAGTTTCATTCTTTTGCATGTGACTATCCAATTTTCCCAACACCATTTGTTGAAGAGATTGTCTTTTTTTCCATTAGATAGTCTTTCCTGCTTTGTCGAAGATAAATTGACCATAGAGTTGCAGGTTCATTTCTGGGTTTTCTGTCCTGTTCTATTGATCTATGTGTGTATTTTTGTGCCAGTACTACACTGTCTTGATCACTACAGCTTGGTAATATAACTTGAAGTCTGGAATTGTGATGCCTCCGGCTTTGCTTTTCTTTTTCAAGATTGTTTTGGCTATTTAGGGTTTTTGTGGTTCCATACAAATTTTAGGATTGTTTGTTCTAGCTCTATGAAAGTTGCTGTTGGTATTTTGATAAGGATTGCATTAAATATTTAGATTGCTTTGGGTAATATAAACATTTTAACAATCTTCGTTATTCCAATCCATGAGAGTGGAATGTTTTTCCATTTCTTTGTGCCATCTTCAATTTCTTTCATCAGTGTTTTATAGTTTTCGGGGTACAGATCTTTTACTTCTTTGGTTTACATTTATTCCTAGATATCTTATGGTTTTTGGTACAATTGTAAATAGGATTTACTCTTTGATTTCTCTCTGCTGCTTCATCATTGGTGTATAGAAATGCAACAGATTTCTGTATGTTGATTTTGTATCCTGTGACTTTACTGAATTCATGTATCAAGTTCTAACAATTTTTTGGTGAAGGTTTTGGGCTTTTCCATATAGAGTATCATGCCATCTGCAAATAGTGAAAGTTTGACTTTTTTCTTGCCAATTTGGATGCATTTTATTTATTTGTGTTGTCTGATTGGTGAGACTAGGACTTCCAGTACTATGTTAAATAACAGTGGTGAGAGTGGACTTTCCGATCTTTTTCCTGACCATAGAGAAAAAGCTTTCAATTTTTCCCCATTGAGGATGATATTAGCTGTGGGGTTTTTTGTATATGGCCTTTATTAGGTTGAGGTATGTTCTCTCAATCCCTACTTTGTTGAGGGTTTTTATCATGAATGGATGTAGTACTTTGTCAATGCTTTGTCTGCATCTATTGAAAGGAACATGTTTCTTATCCTTTCTTTTATTAATGTGGTGTATCACGTTGATTGAGCTGCAAATATTGAACACTCTTGCAGCCCAGGAATATATCCCACTTGATCGTGGTGAATGATTTTTTTAATGTACCATTAGATTTGATTTGCTATTATTTTATTGAAAATTTTTGCATCCATGTTCATCAGGGTTATTAGCCTGTAGTTCCATTTTTTAGTGGAGTCTTTGTCTGGTTTTGGTATCAGGGTAATCCTGGCCTCATAAAATGAATTTGGAAGTTTTCCTTCCATTTCTATGTTTTGTAACAGTTTCAGAAAAATAGGTATTAACTCTTCTTTAAATGTTTGGTAGAATTTGCCTTTGAAGACATATAGTCCTGGACGTTTGTTTATTAGGAGTTTTTTATATTACTGAATTAATTTCTTTGCTGGTTATTGGTCTGTTCAAATTTTCTATTTCCTTCTCTTTTAGTTTTGGTAGTTTATATGTTTCTAGGAATTTACCCATTTCTTCTATGTTGTCTAATTTGTTGGTATTTCGTAATTTTCGTAATTTTATTTTATGATTGTATTTCTGTGGTGTTGGTTGTTATTTCTCCTCTCTCATTTGTGATTTAATTATTTGAGTCCTTTCTCCTTTTCTTGATTAGTCTAGCTAGAGGTTTATGAATTCTATTGATTTTTTTCAAAAAAACAGCTTTTGGTTTCATCGATTTGTTTTATTATTATTATTATTATTATTATTTAGTTTCTGTATCACATATTTTAGCTCTAATCTTTATTATTTCCCTTCTTCTGCTGGCTTTAGGATTAATTTATTATTCTTTTTCTAGCTCCTTTAGGTGTAAGGTTAGGTTGTTCATTTGAGATTTTTCTTGCTTCTTCAGGTAGGCCTGTATTGCTCTATACTTCCCTCTTAGGACTTCTTTTGCAACATCCCATAGGTTTTGGACTGTCATGTTTTCATTTTCATTTGTTTTCATGTATTTTTTTAAAATTTCTTCTTTGATTTCCTGGTTGACCCATTCATTATTTAGTAACATGTCTTTTTAACCTCCATGTTTTTGTGGGTTTTCTGGATTTTTTCTTATGGTCTTCAAATTTCACAACATTGTGGTCAGAAAATATGCATGGTATGATCTCAATCTTTTTGTATTTGTTGAGGCCTGATTTGGGACCCAGTATGTGATCTATCCTGAAGAATGTACCCTTTTGTGTGCTTGAAAAGAATATATTCTGCTGCTTTAGAATAGAATGTCCTGAATATATCTGTTAAGTCCATTTGTTCCAGTGTGTCCTTCAAAGCCATTGTTTCCTTGATTTTCTGCTTAGATGATCACTCCATTGTTGTAAGTGGAGTGTTAAAGTCCCCTACTATTATTTTACTATTATCAATTAGTTTCTTTATGTTTTTTATTAATCTTTTTTTTTTTTTTAAACCAGCTCCTGGTTTCATTGATATTTGGGTGCTCCCATGTTAGGGGTATAAATATTCAGAATGGTTAGATCTTTTTATTGGATAGACCCCTTTATTATGATATAGTGCCCTTCATCTCTTGTTACAGTCTTTGGTTTAAATCTAGTTTGTCTGATGTAAATAATGCTACTCCAGCTTTCTTTTTTCTTTTAATAAGATTTTATTTATTTGACACAGAGAGAGGGAGAGGCAGGCAGAGGAGAAGCAGGTTCCCCGCTGAACAAGGAGCCCAATGTGGAGCTTGATCCCAAGACCCTAGCATCATGACCTGAGCCAAATGTAGCCACTTAACAGACTGAGCCACCCAGGTGCCCCAAGGTCCCTGCTTCTAATTACAGAGTCTGAATTGATCTCATGTTCCAGCTTTCTTTTGATATCCATTTGCATGATAAATGTTTCTCCATCCTCTCACTTTCAATCTGCACGTGACTTTAGGTCTGAAATGAGTCTTTTGGGGCACCTGGGTGGCTCAGTTGGTTAGGTGTCTGACTCTTGATTTTGGCTCAGGTCGTTATCTCATGGGTTGTGAGATCAAGCTCTGTGTCAGGCTCCATGCTCAGCATGGAGTCTGCTTGAGTTTCTCTTTCCCTCTCTTTTCACTCCCCCCACCCCACTGTCGCTCTCTCTCTCTCAAATAAATAAATAAATCGTAAAAAAAAAAAAGATTCTCTCCCTCTCCCCTTGCCCCTCTCCCCTGCTCTCTCTCTCTAAAAATAAATAAATAAATAGTAAATAGATAAAATGAGTCTCATATAAGAAGCATATAGATGGGTCTTGTTTTTTAAATCCATTCTGACACCTTATGTCTTTTTTTTTTAAGATTTTATTTATTCATTTGACACAGAGAGAGAGAGAAAGAGAGAGAGAGAGAGAGAGAATGAGCACAAGCAGGGGGAGCAGCAGAGGGAAAGGGAGAAGCAGACTTTCCACTGAGCAGGGAGCCCAATGGGGGGGCTCCATTCCAGAACCCCAGGATCATGACCTGAGCCGAAGGAAGACACTTAACCAACTGAGCCACCCAGGCGCCCCCACCCTATGTCTTTTGATGGGAGCATTTAGTCCATTTACATTTAGAGTAATTATTGATAGATATGTATTTAGTGTCATTTTATTACTTGTTTCGTCATTGTTTCTGGAGATTTTCTCTGTTTCTTTCTTGTCTTTGTCACTTTTGGTCTTTCCTTTCCACTCAGAAAGTCCCCTTTAATATTTCTTGCAAGCCTGGTTTAGTGGTCACGAACTCAAGTTTTTGTTTGTCTGGGAAACTCTTTATCTGTCCTTTTGTTCTGAGTAACAGCTTTGTTTGATAAAGTATTCTTGGCTGCAGATATTTCCTATTCAGCATGTTGAATATATCATGCCACTCCCTTCTGGCTTGACAAATTTTTGTTGAAAGATCTGCAGCTAGACTTATTGGTCTTCCCTGGTAAGTTAGGGACTTCTTTCATCTTGCTGCTTTTAGGATTTTTCCTTTATCACTATATTTTGCAAATTTGATTGCAATATATCTTGGTGTTGGACTGCTTTTAGTAATTTTAAAGGAATTCTCTGTGCCTCCTGGATCTGGATGTCTGTTTCTTTCCCCTGATTAGGAATTTCCTCAAATAAATTTTCTACACTTTTTTCTCTCTTCTTCTTCTGGAACTCCTAGAATACAAGTGTTATTATGTCTGATGGTGTCAGTGAGTTCCCTAAGTCTATTCTTGTGTTCCATAATTCTCCTTTCTCTCTTTTGTTCAGCTTCATTATTTTCCATCATTTATTGTCTGTGTCACTTATTCATTCCTCTGCTTCTTTCATTCTTGTGTTCATTGCATACAGTCTGTTTCAAATCTCACTTATGGTATTTTTCATTTCTGACTGACTTTTTTAACTCTTTTATCTCTGTGGTAAGGGCCTCCCTGAAGTCTTCCATTCTTTCCTCAAGCCTAGCAAGTATCCTTATGATTGTTGCTTTAAATTCTCCATTACTTGTATCTGTTTTGGTTCAATCTCTGGCCATGACTTTATCTTATTGTTTCATTTGGGATGAATTCCCCCATCTTGGCATTTTGTCTAAGAAGTCTCTGTCTTCTTCTCTGTGTTAGAAAAGCCTATTATGTTTCCTGCTCATGAGATTAATGGCTTTATGAAGAAGCAGTCATATAGTTCCAGTGCCTGGTGCTTCAGGGAGTGTCTGGTGTGTGCTGAGTGCATTCTGCTGCTGTGTTTTGGCTGCTCTATCCTTCAGGCCAGTTGTCTGCAGAGGTTCTCCTTGCCTGCAGTAAGGAGTGTTTGGACGTTGGCCAGAGTGTGGCAAGTTTTAACTAGGTGTGTTTTGGTCTGCTTGTTAAATGAGACCTGATACTACTTCAACTGAAACCTTGCAGAGCTCTCTGGTTGGGAGATGTGGTGTGGACAGGCACTTTTGCTGGTCCTCTGCGGAAGGGGCCTGTCATGGTGGGGCTGAGGCAAACTTACCCTAGAAGGGCAGTACTGGCAGAGTGCAAGGGTGTAGGACCCTGTGTAAGCAGGTTAGGCAGCCTGTGTCAGTGCTGTGCTGTTTATGGCATGTAGGTGGCTCTGTGTTTATGTTGAAGGGCAGGGAGGGAAATGGCACCAGCCAGCTCCTTTTCCCCACAGAGGGGTCTCCGTGCTTGCTGCTCCCAGGGAAGCACTCTGAGAAGAGCCAACAACCACCCCCTGTGCATCCCAGGCATTTTTCAGACCACCACTTTCACGCTGTCTGACTCAGGGTTGCCTTCCATCTTCTCTCTAGGAGCAACACGGTGCCTTCTGGGCTCTATCCCAGCCAAGCCTGCTGACTTTTAAAACTCCAGGCTTTAGGGACGTGGTGTTGGCAGGGGCCTGGGCTGGCAGGGACTGGAGGGTCTCACTGCACTGGGACAGATGCAGTTTTGCCTGAGAAGTTTTGACTTATGCCAGAGCATAGGGCCATGGGACCTGCAGCAAACAGGCTAGGCAGCCAGTGTCCAGGGAGCTGCCCTCAGCAGGTGTCTCTGAGCCTATGCTGAGTTGTGGGGGAGGGAAATGGCACTCACCATCTCCTTTTTCTCCAGAGAGGCATCTCTGTGAACTGAACGTCAAGCCTCAGTATCGCACTCCAACAGGAGCCAACAATCTCCCTGCTGTGTGCCCCAGGCATTCTTCAGATCTCTGTTTCTCTGCCATCTGCCCCTGGGTTCTTTGCCTTCTCTCCAGGAGCAGGGCAGTGGCCTCAGGGCTCTCTCTTAGCCAAGCCCCCCCAACCTTTAAAATTCCAGGCTTCAAGCCCCATCAGCTGCAAAAATCTATGAAAATCAGCCCCTCATTTTCCTAGTCAATGATTTTGAGGAAGTGTCCTCCTTGTGCCTTCCCCTGTGTGCTCCTTTCTGTCTCTCCACTCTCCATGACCAGAGCTCCCTTCCACAGCACCCACAGTCTGTTTCTCCCCCAAACCATGTCTCCACACTTCTTACCTTCCTCGATGTGGCCTCTTCTCTCCCTCTAGTTGTACAGTTTGTTCTGTCAGTCCTTAGGTCGATTTCCTGGATATTCAGAAAGATTTGATGGTTATCTAGTTGTGTTGGAGGGATGGGAGGAGCCTAGGGCCCTCCTGCTAAGCCACCATCTCAGCTCCAGGCAAAATTTTTAAATTAAAAACAATAGAGACTCTTCTAAGCTACTTTAAGTAAAGTTAGTTTATTTTAATGTGTCAGTAAATGATGAAAGTGCTCAGAGAGACCTTGAATATTTGTTGCTGTTTCTTGGAAACCCCAGGTATGGAATTATCTATTGACATCCAGCAAAAGCAGGAGTTCATGACCTTCACTTCAGTGATTTATTAATATGATTTATGACTTCTGATGGAAAATGGAGACATTTAAAAAAATTAAAGGACTGACATGGTATTTAAAAATACTCACATACTCACCACTCAGACTTGACAATTGATAACATTATGATATTTGCTTCATCTCTTTTTTCCTAAAAGAAACAAAAAGCTACAGGTAAGTCGAAGCCTCTTTCAACCAATCTCATTTGAATTTCTCTTCCTACTCTACAGAAGTAACTGCTAATGTGAATTTAGAGTGCACAATCTTCTGATATAGGTAAGTATACTCATAATCAATATGTATTTCCCTTAGATTGAAGTTTTTGAAGAGATTATGTTTTATCAATTACTAGTATATTTAACTTATTTTTACCATCTAAATTTGTGTTCTCTATCATGCTTTTTTTGCTATTTCCCTTTCTTGCCTTCTATTGGACTGATAGCATTATCTTTTCTCCGAACTACGAATATTTTTCCCTCTGTGTCAATCTACCACTTTTTAAAAGTAATAATTTACACTATTTTAGTGGCTTCTATTATATTTTAATATGCCTAAAATATTGTTTAGGGTTTCTAAAACATTAAACTTAACACTTATTTATCCTAAACAACAAAAAGATGTATCTATCTTAACAACCATCTTAATTACTCCCCTCTAATCTCCCATGTTGTTTAGCATTTTAATTCCACCTCCTTTTTTTCCATATGTAAAAAAATTGTTATTTAAAAATTAATATTTAATCCTTATGTTTGTTTATTCATATATTTACTTAATTCTTTGCTCATTGTTGCTTCTTCCATGCTACTTCCTCTGGGTTTACTTTCTTTCCTGCTTAATATAAATTCCAAGGAGAATACTTTAACTTAGCATTTATTTCTTTTTGAAAATGTGTTTATTTCATCCACAGGTTTGAATTATGGTTTAGATGGTATATAATTTTAGGGTGATAGTTTTATTTTTTTCCTCAGAGTTTTGATAATATTATTCCAAAAGTCAGCTAGCCTCAATTTTTGCTGATAAGAAGTTCACTGGCAGTCAAAACTACTTATTTTTATATCATAATTTTCTGTTCTTTTTTTCTTTTTTATCAGGTTTTTTAATCACAGAGCACTGTCAACATACAAACACACTAATTTTAAAGTATATTTCTTATATTTCTTTTTCCCTGTGATCCCATACATATGCATTTTCCCATTTGTAAGTCTGTGGTCTGCCTTTCTACTTTTCATATCTATAAGTAAGAACATCTTCAGTGGTCACCTTCCTAGGGAGTCTTATGCAAATTTGTAGTGCTGGAAGTTCCTCTATGGGGTTCTTTTGTTATTTATTTATTTATTTAATTTTTTAATTAACATATAATGTATTATTTGTTTTAGGGATACAAATCTGTGATTCATCTGTCTTACACAATTCACAGTGCTCATCATAGCACATACCCTCCCCAATGTCCATCACCCAGCCACCCCATCCCTTTCACCCCCCTCCACTCCGGCAACTCTCAGTTTGTTTCTCAAGATTAAGAGTCTCTTATGGTTTGTCTCCTTCTCTGGTTTTGTCTTGTTTCATTTTTCCCTCCCTTCCCCTATGATCCTTTGTCTTGGTTCTCAAATTCCTCATGTAAGTGTGATCATATGATAATTTTCTTTCTCTGATTGACTTGTTTTGCTTAACTTAATACCTTCTAGTTCCATCCACGTCATTGCAAATGTCAAGATTTCAGTTTTTGATGGCTGCATAATATTCCATTGTGTATATATACCACATTTTCTTTATCCATTCATCTGTTGATGGACATCTAGGCTCTTTCCATAGTCTGGATATTGTGGACATTGCTGCTGTAAACATTGGGGTGCAAATGCCCCTCTAGATCATTACATTTGTATCACTGGAGTGAATACCAGTAATGCAATTGCTGGGTCATAGGGTAGCTCTATTTTCAACTTTTTGAGGAACCTCCATATTGTTTTCCAGAGTGTGGCACCAGCTTGCATTCCCACCAACAGTGTAGGAGGGTTCTTCTATGGGGCAGTTTTATCATTGCCTTGGCCTAGACCTTCTGGGTAAGCTGGTTCCAATTGTTATATTGCTTTTTCTCTTGAGGTTCTTCCAAATATTTCAAGTGATATAAATTTGGGCTGTGTAGGGGTATGGGGCTAAGATCTCAAACTGTTACTGGTGACTCAGTTCATGCTTATGACTTCAGAAACCATTGCTCAGTGAGCAGAGGAGATTTCAGAGATTTTAGGACTCTATGCATATACAGAGTAGCACTTATTTTGCTTCTGGCTTACACTAAGAACCCAGCTACAGTTCTGACTGCATTGATTAATTTTTGTATGCAACATTAAAAATTCAAGTCACTAAAATATATTCTTACTTTCCCAGAAACAACATGGCTTCAATTCTTGATTATTGCTATGGCTCTGGGATTACTTTTCATTTATGGCATCTAGATATTTCCTGTTTTTGCTTCATCGCCTGTCTAATTGTTTTTAATTTATTTAAAATATATTAGTCCACATTACTATATTTTCAGAGTAAGATCAAGAGCTCATGTTCTATTTAGCCCACCCTTTAAATTAAAGTCTGGCTCTTCTACTCCCTTAGTTTGTCTCTTTTTGAGTGTCTTCCTATTCAATAGCTATTGTTTCTGTGAGCAGATATTTTATGTTAGACCATATGTTAGCAGCCAATTTATGGATTTGCTGCTCTTGAGCCAGTCTGAGTGCACCCACTCCAAGAACAACCTAAGTCACCTTCTTTTAGCAGGGATTGTAGGTCGGGACTTGAAAAGATGTTAGTTAGGCCTTGGTAGGCACTGTTATTAACATATTTCATATACTCTGTAATGTAAAGTACAGGTTTATGAAATGAATAATAGACTGGTTATCACTTAAGAAATAAGAGTGAGTATGACATAATAGATATGCAAAAGTATTTGTTGAAAGAATGAATCCATCAACGAATGAATGGCCTGTGCTTTCACTTAAGTTCTGCATCCATCTGACCTGAGCAAACTCTTCTCTGTCCCTCAATTTCCTCAGCTTTAAAATAGTGAGGATAAAATTGGCTCTGCCTACTTCACAAGTTGTTACAAGATCAGAATCAGAAGTAGGTAGTGTGTGTGTAAATATTTTTAAACTGTAAAACATTATAGAAATATGACATTGTTATTGCTATCATCATAACAGAAAGTTATATTTTGATTCACAAGATCATTTATATAGTCTTATTATAACCTGTGATTTGCAATGACAAAATAATAAAGCTTATTAATCATCAAACCATTCTTGGTCATATTTCATTATTCATTATAATATGTTAATGGTGCCAAAAATATAAACAATCATTTAAGAATCATATTGCTTTGAAATGTTATGAAGCACCTGATTTGTTAAGAAAGCTTAGTCTTTGGAACCAGGTTTGTCTGTTTTCCAGATATTCGTTCTGCCACTTCATAGCTGCTTGATCCTGAGCAAGTTAATTTTTCTGAATCTTGGTTATCTAATTTTTGAAATGGGAATAATTATACCAGCTTCCTGTTGTCCTTAGAATGATTGAATGTCATGATGTGAGTGAAGGTAGGTAAATCCTACCACCCTTCAACTCCCTCTCTCTCCAGTCAGTCTCCTGCTGTCTTCCAACACAATCCTTTATAGCAAATTTTAAGGTCAGAAAGATTGAAAAGGACTATATAGTCGGAAGAAGTATTTTAGTTTTTTAAGGGAAACACTTTCTATAAATGCAGTTATTGATAAAGTATACAGCTGTGGCTTTTTTTCTTTTGTACAGTTTAATCAATGTAAGCCATCAGAAATATGCTTCAGGAGACGGCTGCTGTCTATGGTTAATTGAACTTGATGGCCAATCACGATGGCCTGTTTTATGCAATTAATGTAATTCCCTGAATAGTTTTCAATGTAGATATTTGGCTAGGATTTTTCAGATGAAAGTGTATGTAACAAAACAATGTAGTGTGTTAAGGATGTGACTGTGATTCTGTTATACTCCAGAGGAAAAGTTGCATTATCTTTACATTTTCCCTTATAATTCTTCAAAAGATAATGTGTTTCACAAGAATAACTAACATGGAATGTCTTTGATCGACTTTTCAAAATTGGCAAGTAATTATGCGGTGTATTTGGAAAAGTTCTCTTTGCCTTTTTTGTGTGTAACCTTTCTATGTTCTGTTCTGGGTTGATTGATTAATTGATTTATAGCTCTGAATAAAAATTTGAAATTCACAAATAAAATATATTGAAACTCTTCCTAAGGGTAAGCAGTTTAATAAAATGTAATAAGAAGCAGACTTCCTTTGAGACAGTTTGATTTTAAACTTTTCTTTGTTTCTCTCAAGGGCAGGTTTTATCTTCAGACTATGTGACTTCTGTTGAATATAGGCACTGTCATAATTGAGTGAACCTTTAACTGTAGACTTTGGGTGGCTTTCAAAAGGAAGAAGAATTTCCTCTTAATTATCTTTGGCTAATTATCTCTGCATTAATGGCCTGACTGCTGTTATTCATCATACTTGAAGTATAAATAGAGGATTAGAGCTGAGGGGAGAGTCCTAGACAAGGGCATTTCTCCCCATGTCAAAGAGACTGTTCATGTTAGGGGTCCCTGAAGTCCCAGTAATTCTCAGGAGCTTGGGTTTTGGTTAATGGACACAGGACTTCTGATGCTCCATCATATTAAATGATTGTATTAGTCATGGTTCTTTTATTTATAAATGAAAGATATTCCATCCATCTTACAGAAAAAAAAAATTTTGGATCATATGGTTGTAAAGTCCAGAGAGAAAATGCTGTAGATATTGCTGGATCCAGGAACTCAAAATAGGTCTTCATGAAGTTATTCTCTCTTCATCAATTGGCTGCTCTTTTTCCCTCTGTTGGTGTCATCCAGTAGATGAGAGCTTAGCAGCTTCTATTCTCCCAGTAACCTCATCAAAAGATCATTTTCCTTTTTGAACGTTCCAGTAGTAGTCCCAGTTCAATTTCTTTGGATTGATTTGGACCATATGCCTTTTATAAACTAAGTATTGGAGCTGGAAAAAAATACTACTGATTGGGTGGGCTTAAATTATATGCCTTCTTCTGGATCTAATCCTACCCAGAAATTAAGAATTGAGAGAAAGAAGAGCTGAGTGCCCTAAGAAAAAAATCAGAATGTTACTACTCTGAAAAGGGAATATGGATACTGGGTTGCAAAGAAAAAAAAAAAAGTCTTGGTCATGTATTTGTTAGTAATATTTGTGTTGTGTCCCAAATAATGAACAAAAGTTCATAAAGTGAACAAGTGGTTGTGGAAGGTAGAGTAGTGGGCATTTGGGTCAATGAGGACAGCAAAGACAGAGTGATGGTCAAAGAGGGTAATAGTTTGGAGAAATGGGATTAGGTTGTTGTTGTAGCTAAATGTCATAGCAATCACATCCATACAGTATCACATCTGGCAGGGGAAGGGCACTTGAGACACTAGGCGTTCCAAGGACAAAGCATTGGAAAAGTATACTGAGAAAATTTAGGGTGGAATAGAAAAATGAATGATCCGTAGGAACTGAGGGTGGCTAGATCACTACTTCAAAATGCCTTCTAAAGCAGCTTTCATGTGTAAGATCTTGGAGAGAGCATAGAGAAACTAAGGAAATGGCAATAATCATGCTTTCAAGAGACTGTTAATTGGGTACTATAAAATATATAAACAAATCACTATATACAGGAGAACCTATTTTTTTTATCCTTCACACTTCCACTAATTTGGGTTAAGAGAGAGCCCCAGGACTGTTTGTGCTCCTGGAGAAACCAGTGACTCTCTCTAAGTCCAGCACTCCCAGCCTCATGACTTTTTCTCCCTAGAGAATATTGGGACCAATCCTATCATGCTCTGTTGCGGTTTGCATCAACTATGACCACAATACACTTAAGACTCACTCGTCATCTCTAAACCATTAAACTTTCCTCCTCATAGGTCTCTTTATGTCGCCCCCAACTTGATCCAATCTCCCATCCATCTGTCTGCTCGGATCCATCTGATTACTCACATCATAGGTGACCCATGGGACCTTGAGATCCCATGAACCCAAAGGTTTCTGTTTTTCCCTATTTCTGACCTCCTCTCCTTCCCCTCTCCAAGCTCTATACCACTTTCACCAAGCTCTCTGGAAGTCATGGTTAATCATCAGCAGAATGTCTGATATCTTCTATATCTTCTCTGTAAAATACCCATTCTTCTTATTCTAGTAGAAGCTGGCTTGCCTTGAGAATACTGTCTGTTCTTTAACCCGCTCAAGTAGTGGTTGTGTTCTTCCCACACCTCTTATACAACAGGTCCGGCCATGAAATAAGTGTCCTCCTTTCTCTTTGTTTTGCTTCTAGGTCCTTTTCCCTCCCTCCTTTATAAAATTCTCCAGCTTTAAATTCCAGTATACCACCCAGATTGTCTTTTGAATGCAGTCATATACCAGATTGTGATCCCTCCCCCTTACTTTGTGACACTGTCACTCTCTCAATAGTACTGCCTTAATTCTTAGTGATTAAAATATTCCCATACATTATAGTCCCAGTACTTTAGCTTCTCAATTATTTGAGCTTCTCTTCTCCAGTTGTCCTGTCTTCAATCTACATCACTGCCATTATCTGACCTTCAATGTTATAAGGCTGAATAATTTTAATTTATCCACAATCTCAGTTTTATGTACCTTCTACCTTCCTATCTTTCTAGCTCACCTGGCCTAATACCCTTATTCTAACAATAGTTTGACCTTACCAAGAACTCCAAACTATTGATTTTACCACTTTTCACTATTCCTTCTCCTTCATGTCCTCAATTGACTCCTTATGTGGCTTATATTCTATAATCAACATAATCATGCTTTTACAGGTATTTTCAATCCATCCTAGGTAGATCTGTCTATCTCCATATGTGTAGCCAAATGTGGTGGAGAAAAGCATACAACCATGTTGATTGATCTCCTATCAATTTCATGACCATCATCCTCATGTAGACCCTTATTGCTCCTCAGAAATAATACTACATTGCCCAGAACCATTCACTTTCTTACTTTCCTAGATGACTATTTCATACCTGGTCCTTTGTCTCAAATATCCAACACCCAACATGTACTCTCCCAGTCTCAATATAAACTGATTATCTTATTTCCCATTTAGAAAACAATAGAAGAGAACCAGAAAAGACAATCCTAAAATTCCCAGCACTACATCTCTTCCCCTACTAGCATCACTCCTGTTGCTCTGAACTCTGTGCCTTTTAAAGAAACCCATCCAGTTGTGCACTAGATTCAATTCACACAGGGTCATTCTTCCAGTAATTTTTTCCTCCCTATCCTGCATTTTTAATTTTCCCTCTATACCTATAAGTCCATGTGCAGCTAAATATGGGGTGACTTGTGTTAACACAAGTATGTTGAATGGTCTCATATCAAACTCAGGACTATAATTCTGAAGTGAACCCTTATTGTTATTATTCTCATGAGCATGGGAGAAACAAAAACAAAATACCACTTGAGGCCATGTACACCTCAAAAAGCCATCTCATTCTGGTCTCTATTATAGTCAAATTCTTTTAAAATTATTTTACTTTCTGTGCCCAGTTCTCTTTCCCCTGTCTTGAACTTGCTTCAAGCAGGATCTGCTCCCACCACTCCACAAAGTTCCTCTTGTCAAGCTCACCAATGACCTCTCTTGTTGCTAAATGCAGTAGTCAGTTCAGTGCTCATCTCACTTGACTCAGCTCCAGCACTTGCCATATTGACTCTTTCCTCCAAACATTTTCTTCACTTGACTTCCAGAGTTCTACATTCTTCCTGGCTTTCTTTCTTTCTCTTTCTCTCTCTCTTTTTTTTTTGGACTCCTTATTGTTTCTTTATCATCCTTACCTTCCATTACACTGGTGCCTCAGGGATACTCCTTGGAGCTTTTCTTTCCTCAAGACATCCACTTTTTTCCTAATGACTTCTGATGATTTCCAAAATGAATATATCCTGACCAGTCCTTTCTCCTGAATGACGGCTTCCTAGCACTAGGTTTTCTCCTAAACATGATCACTTTGAAATCCAAAGCTTTTTGAACTTAAAAAAAAAATCTCTAATGTACCCCCTTGGTCAACACTGCCACTCCTCCTTTACAGTGGCTTGGCCCCAGACAATGAATTTATCTTTATCTTATATTTTCAAATCCTTTATCTAATAAGTCAGAAGTTCCTGTAAGCTTAACTTTTAAAAAAAAAAAGATTTACTTATTTATTTTAGAGAGAGTGCATGCGTGCAAGTGGGGGGAGGGGCAGAGAGAGATAATCTCAAGTAGACTCCCACTTAGAGCAGATCCCGACTCGGGGCTCCATCTCACGACCCATGAGATCATGACCTGAGCCAAAACCAAGAGTTAGAGGCTCAATCAACTGAGCCACCCAGGCGCCCTCTGTAAGCTTAACTTTTTTGAAATGCATAGTTTGCAACCACTTCTCACCACTCCCTTGTGCCATGCTAATACAGATCCCCATAATGTCTCACTTTGTTTACTGTAGTAGCCTCTCACCTGTGCTCATGTTCCCCTAGAGTTTATTCTTCACAAGAGAATCAATGTTTTGATAAGATTAAAGTTATATTATGTTCCCCTCTGCTCAGAACCCTCCAAGAGATTCCAGATCTGAATATCTTCTGTGTGCTCCCTAGATCCTTTCTGTCTTTCCCTACTTGTTTTATGCCCTAAGAGACAGAATATTTTAGATTGTGTGTACAAGATTCCTTGATATTTGGGCTCTGGTTGGATTAAAGAATGAAAGTCACTAGCCAGAGATTTGTGGGCAGGAGCAGAGTGAGGCATAGGTTTTCCTCTGCTTCTATCTGGTCAACGAGTGTTGAATATTTCCCTCTATTTAAAGCCACAGGTGCTGCCTTGTAGCTCATTCCACACAGACACCCTTGGTTCCTCATAACCACTCCTCCCCTTGCCACTTTAGGCCAACGGTAGTTATGCTGCCCACTGCTACTGGTACTAGGTACTGTAAGATTCCATATTAGGCTTCTTAAATCTTGTCCATACACTTTTAAGTAGAGTTTATTAACTATCATTAAATTTCCCAGTTTATGTATGCCATCTGTTCCTGCTGGGACTTTGGATGATATGTTTGCCATTACACTCAGAGTAAACTGAAAATTCTTACAATCGTCTACAAGTATATACATTACTGTCACCTCACTACAGTGATTTCATTTTCTACTCTCTCACATACTTCTTATATTCCAACCACAGGACTCCTCTTTTCTTTCTTTCTTTCTTTCTTTCTTTTTTTTTTTTTTTAACATCTTATGCCTTTTACAGTTGCTGTTAAGTCTGTTCACTCCTCCTCAGTGCTTAGGCCTTCGCTCAAAAGCCATCTTCTCCTTGGGGATTTCTATGAATACTATTTAAAATTGAAAATCCCCTCTCAACACTTCCTATACCATGTCCCTGCTTACTCTGAATCTGTGGAATTTACCACTGAATAATGTGTTCTGGATTTCACTTATTTATTTTCTGTCTCCTGCCACTGGAATGTAATCTTGAGAAGAGGAAGCAATTTGGTCTGTTTTATTCATTGATATGTTTTGAGTTTTACAGTGGCTCTGGGTATGGAGTAGACACTTAATTAATATTGTCGTGTGAGTGAATAAACAAACAAACAAAAAAAACACAAAAGAAATGTTATGGGGGATTTAATAAGAAAGAAAATATTTTCTGTTGGTGGTATCAGAAAAATGGAATTTGGATTGCACCTTAAGAGTGACATGTGAGATGAGAAGAAGAGATTCCCCAGACAGTAACAACCTGAACAAGGTCACACTGATGGAAAAAGTATTCAAAAAACAGTAAGCCTTTTGGTTGGGTTGTGTGTCGAGTGCATATGAAATCAGAAAAAGTAAGATGCTGAAGAGAGGCTGAGGCCAGAGAATAGAGTGCCCCAAATTCAGGGTAAAACAAACCAAAACAAATTTTATCTTGTAGGAAATTAGATGCCAAATTAAATTCTTTGAGACTTGAAACGTCACAGTCAGAGTTGTATACTAGAAAGATTGATTTGTGTACCCAAGTTTGGAGAGGGAGATTGATGACATTCAAATAAACTAAAAAGCCACTAGGAGAGGTGATGAGTCCTAAACCACAGAAGGAGTGAGGAGAGGAGAGCTGTCACATAGATTGTGAAGAATATATTGACCCACAGGGGAAAATAATATATTATGCAGGGCGCTTGGAAGAACTGATGCCATAATTACCAACTGACCCTGAATCCACACAGCACATTATTTCATTTTTCTAATATCATGTAGATTTGAAAACAATAAATACGTTTGGTTTTTTCTGCTTGAATTCCTTAGCCAGAAATACTCTATGGAACACTGTAGGTAGAGCATGTTTATCACAGCTGTCATTTTGAGCCTATTTAATAGCAACATCACAAACAGAACATCTGCCAATGAGCATGGTACTGATTCCAGCCTCAGCTGTTACTGCAGATAGAGTGTAGCAGGGGTGGGAGTCCTTAATGTGAGGGTGGCAACCAGGCTAGGCATGGCACTGCTGGGGCTCTTTCCACCCTACTAGGTCATGGATCATCTGTCCTCAAGCAATGCCAAGGGCCAAAATTAGTGATGCTGGATGTGGTGTTGGGAACCCCAGGATTCCAATATTTGAATTCATTTTATACAGTGATGAACAAGAGCCTAAAAAGGTGCCTTGTATATAACACTGCATCTATAATGGCGGGGAGATGGAAGAAAGAAAGCGGAAAAGCTCTATTACTTTGTTTCCAATGATAGTGGTCATGATAATTAATTTGTTTAAGGAAACATGAATGGAAAAACTGTTATGTGCTTGTCATCATGGTAAGTGCTCAAATTAGAGAGTCAATATATAGCATTAGCCCATGGGAGCTCACAGTACAGCAGGTGAGAGGGAGAGATAGAAATTTATAATTCAATAACAGAAGTGTTATGAGCAACACAAATATAAAGGAAGGAGCATTCAACGCTGCCTGGGAAAGTTTCATAGGTTTGAAAACATTGAAAGAGCACTTACAGGGAGGAGGAGAAGAGTGGGCATTCCATAAGGAAGTAATATTAGCAAAGGCACATGGAGCATAAAAGTTATACAGCATATTCAGGAAATAGTGTTTGGAGTATACATAGTTTAAATTCATAGAATTCTTGGGGAGAAGAAGAGAGAAGAATTTTTGAAAAGCTTTTTGGAAGTAGAATCAACAATACTTGGCAAGCAATTGACTTAGGATGAGTGGAGAGGAGAGATCTCTGAGATTTGGTTTCACTTTGTGCAACTTAACTAGCATTTTATGCACTTGCAGAGAATCAAATTTCTTAGACATCTGACTTCAGATTATTTGGAGAGAACCATGGTTAGCCCTGAAATACATAAGAAAGTCTTGCTTTGTTACTATTACACTAACTCCTAGAATATCAGAGATGGAAAGACACATAGTGATCCTTGAATTGTATTGATGGGGAGAACATTGCACAGTTCAGTGCTTTCCCCAAAGTCTCACAGCAAAAGCAAAAAAAAAGAGAGAGAGAGAGAAGAAGGAGAAGAAGAATTATAGTTTGGATTAGAACTCAGATTGCATTCCTATTGCTGTTTCTACACTATGTAATTTCAAAATTAGTCTCCCTTTATGTTTTTTGGCATCATGAAATACATGGATATATATCACAATAGGAAGGTTGCTTAAGGTTTGCATGGGTAAGAAATAAGGGCATCAAGCTGTTAGGAAGACAAAAGGTAATATTTGTTCAGTCTCGTTTACAAAGTAGTGACCTTGAGACTTAAGATTAAAATTGGTTTAGAGAAATTGGAGGAACCAGAATTGAACTATGAGTAGGCTCCTGGTAAACTTGATATATCTTCTCATAGCCATGAGCCCCAGAGAGTGATAGGCAGTAGATAAGGGAGGAGAACAGAAGTTAGCTGTTTAACTTTACAAGGGAAAAATGCATTACAGGAACTACATCTAAACAGACAGAAGCATTCTTTATGACTCTTTGGGAAGAGTGCTTGCACCTTTTAAATATTCTTTAAAATCTCACTAAACCTTGGATGCTGATGTGTGTGACACCGGAGGAGGAGAAGGGGTTATCTAAGGATTACTCAGTGAATCAAAGAAGCATAGACTGATAACACCCTACAGACTTGCTAGTCCAATTCCAACCATTTTGGGGGCTCAGAAGTCTGAGATACAGAGGAGAAATGCTTTGATTACTTATATACAACCATTTAAGTTCAGAGTTAAGATGAGAAGCTGGGTTACTTCAGAGAAAGCAATTACCTCCTCATTTTTCTTCTTTCAGTGGCTGCTTTTTGGAATAAACAGTCACTTTCAATAGCTTTAGAGGTTAAAATAAAAGGTGTTTCAATACTCAAACCACAGATCGAGAATGTGACTAACCAGCTTTGTTCATCTCATCCCCCTGCAACTTTCAGAGCCTACTGTCTCTTTGTGGACTAGAACAGAATGAGGGAAAAGGGAGGGAGGGAGGAGGAGTTGGAGAGAGAGAGAGAGAGAGATAGAGAAGGGAGAAAGAAAGGGTAAAGTAAGTGAGGCAGACAGGCAGAAAACAGAGACAGAGGTAAACCGGACTACCGATGACTGAATTCTTCCCCATTCTTCATCTTCCACCAGGAAAAAGAAATGTCCTAGCCAGAACAATACAGCTCTCATTTGAGTTGTGGCACCTCTACAGCTAGTTAACTTACTATGTTAGGAACAAAGTTAGGAAGCCTGAGGAACTGTCACTTTCCTTTTCTGGACTTGAATTTACTCAACTGAAAAATAAATGGTTGTCTATGTTATAATGCTGGCCCTAAAAGATGTCCCCAAATTTTTTGATACTCCTTCCTTTAAGAGATGGAGATGAATTCCCTTCCTCTTGAATTCGGATGGGGCTTAGACTCATTTCTAGCCAATAAGAATATTGTACAAGTGATGATATGTCACTTTGGAGACTAGGTCTTGAAGGCACCGTGGTTTCCTCCTTGCTCTCTCTCTTTGCGATCTCTTGCTCTGGAGGGAGCCAGCTATGTGTCACTAGGATACTCAACCAGCCTGTGGAGGTTCATACGAATAGGCACTTAAGCTTCCAACCAAAACTTATGTGCCTGCATTTGGAAGTGGATCTTCCAGCCCCGGTGGTGTTCAGAGGGACTTTGTCCTGGTCAACAGTTTGATAGCAACCCCATGAGTAGCTCTGAGTAAGAAACACCCAGCTAAGCTTCTCCCAAATTCCTGACCCAGACCCATGGAAAATGTGAGATAATCAATATTTGTTGTTTTAAACTGCTATCAGATAGTTGGTTATATGGTAGTACAAAACAGATGCATTTTTTTAAAAAAATTACTTTTTCATAATCTGTTATTTTTTTGTAGTCTTCAACATTTAGAGTCATATGAAATTATATTGTTTAATCTTTAATTTTTATGCTATGAAGGATTACAGTTAGACTATGTGCTCTGGACAGTACCCTAGTATTCAGCAGGTTAAGGAACTTCTCTTGAGCCTCTTTCTTTTCTGCAGTTTTCTTTTACAATGTAGTAATAATAATCATAATAATAATATCACTACCAAACATGTAATTTACAGATGTTAGAGGTTCACATTTATTATTTTACCCTTACAACAGTCTAATGAGGTAGGTATTATATTGTACCCATATAATATGTGGGGAAATTAAGAACTTGAGAGCAAAAGTGTCTGAAAGTCACACAGTAAAGAGAACTGGCACTGCAGTTCAGGTCTCCTGATTCCACTATATCAAAAGCCCTTATTTATAGAAGTGAGCATTCAGCTTTATTCCCCAAACCCTGACACTTACTCCACAGTTTAGCTGTGGTAATTTTTCTGGGTGTCTCTTCTATGTTATAGTACTAAGGTTTGTAAATGAGTGAGTGAGTTCACTTATTCTCTTTTTTTTTCTTTTGGTTCTTCTTAGAAGGCATTTAATTGTCTTTGCCAATAGCCAAGTTACCCCCTTGAACATTTTGTCCTATTGTAGATGAATGAAGACATGGATGTCATAAATACTAGCATTCCAACCTTCTTTGGCTCTCCAGTTAATTAACTACATTGATTATTTCTATAATTTTATTATCTGCCTTTTGTTTTTCTCCTATTTTATGAAATTTCAAAGCAAGATGTGAAAATAAAGGTCTCAAATTCCAGTATTTGGCAGTGAGTTTTAAGGTTTGCTTTTTAAGAAAAAAAAATATTGAGGAGACCTGGATTTTGTCTGGTCTCAGGAATTCAGCTGGATAGGGATCAAACCATTCTGAACACCTACGAGCTCAACAGGAGATCAAAGAAAAGAATAGCAGCAACTCTCTGATCAGAAAAGCAACCACTTACTGAAAGGTAGGACGTGCGGAGAAGTGAATCGAGGTGATATTCGGGAGGATAGACGGCGGGGGAGGGGGCCTCCGTCGGCCGCTTCTGGCAAGTGATAGAGCCACGGAGCACAAAATCGGAACTTTTAGAAGTCGGCTCCGCTGAGGCACATCGCTCCAGTGGCTAAGCGGGGGATGGAACCCTCACGGGACAGTGTGGTCTCAGGACCCACGGGTTCACAGAAAGACCGGAGGTGCCTGAGTGCAGCAGAGCTCCCAGGTATCGGAGCGGGGAAGCCGGCTGCAGAGACAGAGCTGAGGCGCGGGCTCTAAGCTCGGGGTTGCCATAAACTGTGATCGGTGACACAGTTGGGCCACTGCTCCTCCAGCAGGGACCCAACAAATGGCAGATCTGGGGAGACTCCCCTTCCTCCCCTGGGAGGAGCAGCACGGGAGCGCACCGCAGGGATCTGCTGGGTTTGGAGACGCCACATGGGGTCGGGGGCCAGAGATAGAAACGCTAGGTCACAGGCCGGGTGAGCACGGAGTGCGGCCGGAGACGGGGGACACGGGAGTGACTGACTGCTTTTCTTTGGGGGCGCACTAAGGAGTAGGGCCCCGAGTTCTCGGCTCCTCTGGGGCGGAGATTGGGAGGCCGCCATTTTCACTCTCGTCCTCCAAAGCTGTACTGAGAGCTTGCAGGGAACAAAAGCTCCCGTGAGAAACCCAAGCAGATTACTAAACCTGGACCGACAAGGGCGGGACAATTCTCCCTCCGGCAAAGACATTTGGGAACCATGGCAACAGGCCCCTCCCCCAAAAGATCAGCAAGAACTGCCAGCCAAGACCAAGTTTACCAATCAGTGAGAACGGCAGAACTCCAGCGCCAGGGGGAATACTGCACATAGAATTCATGGCTTTTTTACCATGACTCTTTAGTCTTTCAAAGTTAATTTTTTTAACTGTCTTTTTTTTCTTGAGTTTTTCTTTTTCCCTCTTCAACCAACATCTTATCAATCCCTTATTTTTCATTTTTAGAGTCATATTCTATCCCTTCATAGTAGTTACCCTTATTTTTGGCATATATATATAAGTTGTTCTCTCTTTAAAATTTTGAGATACAGTTTCTTCTAACAGATCAAAATATACCCTAAATCTCTAGTGTATGGATTTGTTCTAGTCTCCTGCCTGATCACATTCTCTCCACTTTTTTTTTCTTTCTTTTTTTTTCAAACAACTTCTTATCAATTCCTTTTATAAATTTTTTTATAATTTTCATCTTCACAGTCATATTCTATCCCTTCATCATATCAACATATATAAGTCTTTCTTTCTTTAAAATTTTGAGAGGCACTTTCTTCTAATAGACCAAAAAACACCGAAAATCTAGTGTGGCACTGATCTAAGCTGGTGTGGCACCAGCTTGATCATATTTGATCATATTCTGTTTTTATTTGTTTTGTTCTGTTTTTGTTTGTTTTTGTCTTTTTTTATTTTTCTCTTTCTTTTTTCTTTCTTTCCCTTTCTTTTCCCCTGATTTCAGGTCTTTTCTGATTTGTTTAGAGTATATTTTCTGGGGACGTTGCTACCCTGTTAGCATTTCGTTCTCTCATTCATTTATTCTTCTCTGGACAAAATGACAAGACAGAAAAAATCACCTCAACCAAAAGAACAAGAGGTAGTACCGTCTGTGAGGGACCTACTCAATACGGACATTAGTACGATGTCGGACCTAGAGTTCAAAATCATGATTTTAAAGATACTAGCTGGACTTGAAAAAAGCATGGAAGTTATTAGAGAAATCCTTTCTTGAGAAATAAAAGAGCTAAAATCTCACCAAGTCGAAATCAAAAGGGCTATTAATAAGGTGCAATAAAAAATGGGGGCACTAACTGCTAGGATAAAGGAGGCAGAAGAGAGAATCAGTGATATAGAAGGCCAAATGATGGAAAATAAAGAAACTGAGAAAAAGAGAGATAAACAACTATTGGATCACGAGGGCAGAATTCAAGAGATAAGAGAACCATAAGACAAAACAACATTAGAATAATTGGATTCCCAGAAGAAGAAGAAAGAGAGAGGGGGGCAGAAGGTATATTGGAACAAATTATAACAGAGAACTTCCATAATGTGGGGAAGGAAACAGGCATCAAAATCCAGGAGGCACAGAGAAGCCCTCTCAAAATCGGTAAAAATAGGTCAACACCCCGACATCTAATAGTAAAACTTACGAGTCTCAGAGACAAAGAGAAAATCCTGAAAGCAGCTCGGGAGAAGAGATATGTAACCTATAATGGTAGAAACATTAGATTGGCGACAGACCTATCCACAGAGACCTGGCAGGCCAGAAAGGACTGGCATGATATCTTCAGAGCACTAAACGAGAAAAATATGCAGCCAAGAATACTATATCCAGCTAGGCTGTCATTGAAAATTGGAGAGATAAAAAGCTTCCAGGACAAACAAAAGGAATTTGCAAACATGAAACCAGCCCTCCAAGATATATTGAAAGGGGTTCTCTAAGCAAAGAGAGAGCCTAAAAGCAGCATAGACCAGAAAGGAACACAGACAATATACAGTAACAGTCACCTTACAGGCAATACAATGGCACTAAATTCATACCTTTCAATAGTTACCCTGAATGTAAATGGGCTAAATGCCCCAATCAAAAGACACAGGCTATCAGATTGGATTAAAAAACAAGACCCATCAATATGCTGTCTGCAAGAGACTCATTTTAGATCCAAAGACAACCCCCGATTGAAAATGAGGTGGAAAACCATTTACCATGCTAATGGACACCTAAAGAAAGCTGGGGTGGCAATCCTTATATCAGACAAATTAGATTTTAAAACAAAGACTGTAATAAGAGATGAAGAAGGACACTATATCCTACTTAAAGGGTCTATCCAACAAGAAGATCTAACAATTGTAAATATCTATGCCCCTAACATGGGAGCAACCAATTATATAAGCCAATTAATAACAAAAGCAAAGAAACACATTGACAACAATACAATAATAGTGGTGGAGTTTAACATCCCCCTGACTGAAATAGACAGATCATCTAAGCAAAAGATCAAGAAGGAAATAAAGACTTTAAATGACACACTGGAACAAATGGACTTCACAGATATATTCAGAACATTCCATCCCAAAGCAACAGAATACACATTCTTCTCTAGTGCCCATGGAACATTCTCCAGAATAGATCACATCCTAGGTCACAAATCAGGTCGCAACCAGTACCAAAAGATTGGGATTATTCCCTGCATATTTTCAGACCACAATGCTTTGAAACTAGAACTCATCACAAGAGGAACGTTGGAAAGAACTCAAATACATGGAGGCTAAAGAGCATGCTACTAAAGAATGAATGGGTCAACCAGGAAATTAAAGTAGAACTAAAAAAAATTCATGGAAACCAATGAAAATGAAAACACAACTGTTCAAAATCTTTGGGATGCAGCAAAGGCAGTCCTAAGAAGAAAGTATATAGCAATACAAGCTTTTCTCAAGAAACAAGAAAGGTCTCAAATACACAACCTAACCCTACACCTAAAGGAGCTAGGGAAGAAACAGCAAATAAAGCCTAAACCCAGCAGAAGAAGAGAAATAATAAAGATCAGAACAGAAATCAATGAAATAGAAACCAAAAGAACAGTAGAACAGATCAACGAAACTAGGAGCTTGTTCTTTGAAAGAATTAACAAGATTGATAAACCCCTGGCCAGACTTATCAAAAAGAAAAGAGAAATGACCCAAATCAACAAAATCATGAAAGAAAGAGGGGAGATCACAACCAACACCAAAGAAATACAAACAATTATAAGAACATATTATGAGCAACTCTATCCCAGCAAATTAGATAACCTGGAAGAAATGGGTGCATTCCTAGAGATGTATCACCTACCAAAATTGAACCAGGAAGAAATAGAAAACCTGAACAGACCTATAACCACTAAGGAAATTGAAGCAGTCATCAAAAATCTCCCAACAAACAAAAGCCCAGGGCCAGATGGCTTCCCAGGGGAATTCTATCAGACATTTAAGAAGAATTAATACCTATTCTCCTGAAACTGTTCCAAAAAATAGAAATGGAAGGAAAACTTCCAAACTCATTTTATGAGACCACCATTACCTTGATCCCCAATCCAGACAAAGACCCCATCAAAAAGGAGAACTACAGACCAATATCCTTGATGAACATGGATGCAAATATTCTCACCAAAATACTAGCCAATAGGATCCAACAGTACATTAAAAGGATTATTCACCACAACCAAGTAGGATTTATCCCTGGGCTGCAAGGTTGGTTCAACATCCACAAATAAATCAATGTGATACAATACGTTAACAAAAGAGAGAACAAGAATCATATGATCCTCTCAATAGATGCAGAAAAGGCATTTGACAAAGTACAGCATCCTTTCTTGATCAAAACTCTTCAGAGTATAGGGATAGTGGGTACATACCTCAATATCGTAAAAGCCATCTATTAAAAACTTACAGCGAATATCATTCTCAATGGGGAGAAACTGAGAGCTTTCCCCCTGAGGTCAGGAACACAGCAGGGATGTCCACTCTCACCACTGCTATTCAACATAATATTAGAAGTCCTAGCCACAGCAATCAGACAACAAAAAGAAATCAGAGGCATCCAAATTGGCAAAGAGGAAATCAAACTCTCACAGTTTGCAGATGATGTGATAAGTTATGTGGAAAAACCAAAAGACTCCACCCCAAAACTGCTAGAACTTATAAAGGAATTCAGTAAAGTGGCAGGATATAAAATCAATGCACAGAAATCAGTGGCATTCCTATATACCAACAACAAGACAGAAGAGAGAGAAATTGAGGAGTCGATCCCATTTACAATTGCACCCAAAACCATAAGATACCTAGGACTAAATCTAACCAAAGAGGCAAAGGATCTGTACTCAGAACTATAAAATACTCATGAAAGAAATTGAGGAAGACACAAAGAAATGGAAAAACCTTCCATGCTCATGGATTGGAAGAACAAACATTGTGAAGATGTCAACGCTACCTAGAGCAATCTACACATTCAGTGCAATCCCCATCAAAATACCAACCACTTTTTTCAAAGAAATGGAACAAATAATCCTAAAATTTGTATGGAACCAGAAGAGACCCCGAATAGCCAGGGGAATGTTGAAAAAGAAAAGCAAAGCTGGCGACTTCACAATTCCGGACTTCAAACTCTATTACAAAGCTGTCGTCTTTAAGACAGTATGGTACTGGCACAAAAACAGACACATCAATCAATGGAACAGAATAGAGAGCCCAGAAATGGACCCTCAACTCTATGGTCAACTCATCTTTGACAAAGCAGGAAAGAATGTCCAATGGAAAAAAGACAGTCTCTTCAAGAAATGGTGTTGGGAAAATTGGACAGCCACATGCAGAAGAATGAAACTGGACCATTTCCTTACACCACACATAAAAATAGACTCCAAATTGTTGAAAGACCTAAACGTGAGACAGGAGTCCATCAAAATCCTAAAGGAGAACACAGGTAGCAACCTCTTCGACCTCAGCCACAGCAACTTCTTCCTAGAAACATCACCAAAGGCAAGGGAAGCAAGGGCAAAAATGAACTATTGGGATTTCATCAAAATAAAAAGCTTTTGCACAGCAAAAGAAACAGTCCACAAAACCAAAAGACAACTGACAGAATGGGAGAAAATATTTGCAAATTACCTATCAGATAAAGGGCTAGTATCCAAAATCTATAAAGAACTTATCAAACTCAACACCCAAAGAACAAATAATCCAATCAAGAAATGGGCAGAAGACATGAACAGACATTTATCCAAAGAAGACATGCAAGTGGCCAACAGACTCATGAAAAAGTGCTCAACATCGCTCGGCATCCAGGAAATCCAAATCAAAACCTCTGTGAGATACCACCTCACACTAGTCAGAATGGCTAAAATTAACAAGTCAGGAAATGACAGATGTTGGCGGGGTTGCAGAGAAAGGGGAACCCTCCTATACTGCTGGTGGGAATGCAAGCTGGTGCAACCACTCTGGAAAACAGTGTGGAGGTTCCTCAAAAAGTTGAAAATAGAGCTACCATATGATCCAGCAATTGCACTTCTGGGTATTTACCCCAATGATACAAATGTAGGGATCGTGCATCCCGATGTTTATAGCAGCAATGTCCACAATAGCCAAACTGTGGAAAGAGCCATGATGTCCATCGACAGATGAATGGATAAAGAAGATGTGGTATATATACATACATACATATATATATATACACACACACACACACACACACACACACACACACACACATATATATAAAATGGATTATTATGCAGCCATCAAAGGGAATGAGAGCTTTCCATTTGCAATGACATGGATGGAACTTGAGGGTGTTATCCTGAGTGAAATAAATCAATCAGAGAAAGACATGTATCATATGACCTCACTAATATGAGGAATTCTTAATCTCAGGAAACAAACTGAGGGTTGCTTGAGAGGGGGTGGGGTGGGAGGGATGGGGTGGCTGGGTGATAGACATTGGCGAGGGTATGTGCTATGGTGAGCGCTGTGAATTGTGCAAGACTGTTGAATCACAGATCTGTACCTCTGAAACCAATAATGCAATATATGTTAAGAAAAAAAAAGATGATAGCAGGAGGGGAAGAATGAAGGGGGGTAATCGGAGGGGGAGACAAATCATGAGAGATGATGGATTCTGAAAAACAAACTGAGGGTTCTAGAGGGATGGGGGGATGGGTTAGCCTGGTGATGGGTATTAAAGAGGGCACGTTCTGCGTGGAGCACTGGGTGTTATACGCAAACAATGAATCACGGAACACTACATCAAAAACTAATGAAGTAATGTATGGTGATTAACATAACAATAAAAAATTTTAAAGGAAAAAATATTGACTAAAAGATTGGGATTTCCTTTTATCTTTTTTCCTCCAAATTTATAATATGTTATCACTGATTTTTCACAGAAACATTTGCAAATATTATAAAGGTACTTAAGTCTGTTATTCTTTACAAAAGTATACATCAAAATCATTTTGGGAGATTTAGTAGTCTGAGGTAGGCCCCATATATGTTCAATTTTTTAAAAGAACCACTTGCCTCAAGTGTTTCTAAACATGGTATTGAATTATAAACTCAATGCAAGCATGCAGCATAGTTTTTTACAATAGAAAGTAATATGTTTTATGTATGGCTTTGTGTGTTAAATGAAAAATAAACATATCAGCTTTGATCTTACTTTGTTTTTTTCTTTTTTTAAGATATTTTTTATTTCTTTGACAGAGAGAGGGAACACAAGCAGGGGGAGTGGGAGAGGGAGAAGCAGGCTTCCCGCAGGGCAGGGAGCCCATGTGGGGCTCAATCCCGGGCCCCAGGGATCATGACCTGAGCTGAAAGCAGACGCGCAACGACTGAGCCACCCAGACGCCCCACTTTGTTTTTTTCAATACATCAACAGAGTATTAAAATTCCCATCACCTAAAGTAGGATAAAAATAGTTCATGATCTGAGTCCAGATTTGGAATCTTTCTGCTTTCTTTCTATGAGCCCATTTCAAAGAGCCAATTTTTTCTGTTTAAATATTTATAAGTGTTTTGTATTATCCAAGAGAAAAACTTCATCAGTTACT
Source organism: Callorhinus ursinus (assembly GCF_003265705.2). Taxonomy (NCBI): domain Eukaryota; kingdom Metazoa; phylum Chordata; class Mammalia; order Carnivora; family Otariidae; genus Callorhinus; species Callorhinus ursinus. Next base: position 67,482,908 of record NW_027397063.1, read on the forward strand.
CTCTAGAGAATTTTGAGTATGTCAATAATCTCCTCACTATACTAAGCAATCCAACTTTTTCTTTTTTCAGCATCATAACTTGTTAGTATGGATCAAGGCGAGGCTCCTTAAGCACTGATCTTCACCAACCCAAAGAGAGATTTCTTCATGACCAAATGATACTGCACAACATTATACAAGTCATAAAAATTCAAATCTTTAATACAGAGAGTCCAAATTGTAGAGAGAGCAGATGCATAGATAGCAGCTGACGTCATAGTACCCAGAGCAGCATTTGTCTCTTCCTTCGTCTGGTCACTAACATGTTCCGTTTGAACTCCCCACTTGGCTCTTCAGATAAATAGATCAAGGGAGGCTTTCTAATGACCATGTTACATGCTCTGCTGTGTTCTAAATGTCTTCAATCCTTCTGATGGTCCCTGGATATTCAAAAATGAAATGGCTCATTGACAGATGGTTTGAGCATCACATTCTCAGAGAACTACCTAAAGTCACTGAATGGAAATTAACGAAATACAGAAACTTACCAATTTTTAAGGATGCTTTTTCTTGACCAGGAGCTGTAATTAGTATGCATGCCTTCAACAAATTTCCTTTAGGAAAATTAGGGACAAACCCTATTCCTTTCTGTACACTGTTTTTTCATAAGTACCTGACTTGACACCTTGGCAAACAGAGGTGACATCTTGGCAGGAAAATCATTCCATTTCTTCATTATCAAAGTATGTAACATAACTCCAGTTGTAGTTCTCTCGCCTCTTCAGGCAATCTCAATATCTCATTCTTAGGCAAAAACAACGCTATGTGTTCACCAAGTTCCATTTCATTTTCTCTTCCCAAGAACACAGGAAGAATGTATTTTCCAGCCTTCTCTATGACTAGCACTTCTCAGTGCCACAGCTAGTTTTGACCAATGGATTGTAAGTGAGAGTGATAAGTGTCATATTTAGGCTGAAGTTTAGAATAGCAGGAAGCCACACATTTCAGATGGCAAAACTACAAAAATGTAAGCCCCTATCTGGACGTATAGCATAAACAAGAAATAAGTCTTATTGAAGTGTTGGGGTTATTTGTTAGCAAAGCATAGCTTATCTGAATCTGATTAATACATGTGATGACCACAGCAATCCTACCAGATTCCAAATGTCAGTGTTTGATGCTTCATATGTTAGAAATACACTGTACCAACCACTCCTCTATTTAATTGTCTCCTGTGTCCAAGCAATTCAAGGGCTAAAGATGCCCTATATTTTCATCTATTGCCTGCAAACACCTTGTTAAAAGAATGATTTGTAGTCCTTCTTGGCTGGAGAAAATCAGACCCTACAAGGATAAAAGAGTTAAAGAGAGATAAAATTAATGGTTCTTAAACTTTTGTGCATCAGAATCACCTGGAAAGTTTATTCCAAGTGCAAATCTGCCCCCACTCTAGAGATCTTTGTTTAGTTATTCTTGGATGGGCCAAGAAATATGCATTTTTACACAAAATGGTTCCAATATGGACGCATCAAGGAACACACTTTGAGAAGCCTTGGGCCAGACTCTAATAAAACTTTCCTCCTCTTAAACCTGAATAATAATAGGTGCCTGGGTGGCTCAGTCGTTAAGCGTCTGCCTTCGGCTCAGGTCATGATCCCAGGGTCCTGGGATCGAGCTCCGCATCGGGCTCCCTGCTTGGCGGGAAGCCTGTTTCTCCCTCTCCCACTCCCCCTGCTTGTGTTTCTGCTCTTGCTGTCTCCCTGTCAAATAAATAAATAAATAATCTTAAAAAAAAAACCCTGAATAATAATATAAAAAATATGGGAAGGGTTTGAAAGAATTCTTATTAGTAGTAGTTGACCCATGGAATACCTTATCTGAATTATCAAGGGCACAATATCAAAAAGCAGACTCCTAGACAATTCCCAGTACCCAATAAATCATCTCCACTGGGGGAGGACCTTGGCCCAGGATCTCTGCTGTAAGATGCCCCCCAAACAATTTTTAGACACAAAAATTTTGAAACCATTGCTGTAGGGATTGATTGTCTTGTGTTCTTAGAGCTTTATAACTAGGCCAATTCATTATTGATGGCATTTTCATGCACATTAGTTTTATCATTTCAGCTTTTCAAACTGGAAGTGAATACTTTATTCAAGGTTTTACTAGTTATAAGAGATGGTGACTAGAACTCACAGTGTAAATCAGAAGTGCTGAAAGACTAAATTTGTTTTTCAAGGTAAACGGTGGATACATTTTTATTTTCCATTAAGACAAATACAAATAATTTATTTTGAGAGAAAAATTATAACCTGGTCATAAAGTCTGGAAGACACAAAAAGTGGTTCTACTTTTAAAATTCTTAAACAAATGTTATAATATTAAAAAATGAAATTATATAAAATCATAATATGACAAGGCCAGATGACACATCAGACACTTGATATGACATTTAATTAGCTGCTTGTGGGTTTACATTAATTGACTTGTTGATTTGAATGTATAATGGTTCAAATTAAATAGTTACAATTAGAAATACTTCCACACAAATCTTATAGGAATAGTTCCAGAATTGGTACTGGGTCAGGTGTCAGAAGCCTAGATTACAGGCCCAACCATATTGCTAATTGGCTGAGTGTCATTAGGAGTCACTTAACCTGGATAACATGTTCCTGCTATGTACTACTTTTGTGCATTTTGTGAGAGTTAAAAAAAAGAAAGATAAGGAAAGAAAAGTGAGACATACAAAATCAATTTGTGAGTCTTAAATCATTATGCAAATGTAAGTTTATGCAACCATGAGCATGATTTCACGGGTATAGTACTGGCCAACACTTATCAAGCATTTATAATATGCCAGGCACTGTGCTTTGCACTTACATGCATTATATCATTTAATGCCCACAAAACTCAGTGAGGTTAATATGATCTCCATTTTAGCTAGTAGGAGATTGAGGCCCAGAGAGCCCATGGTCAAACAGATAATTAGTAGAGAAGCAATACTCACATTCATCTCTACTTGACTTAAAACTCCCGCTCCTAAATAGGCAACATTCCTATGTAAATGATATCCATTTAACCTGCAATCATATCAGTTATGAATATGCATGACCCATGAGAAAATTTTCTTATCATTTGCCTCATTGAAATAAATGGCAATGAATATTACACTCAAGTATGGAATGTTTGGTCAGAGACTAATAACATAACCTAGCCTTTATTCATACAGTAGAAGTATGGTCCATTATCTTTCTGACCCCTGTGTAGCTAATGCCAAAAGCTATGACTTTATAGTGCTTACACTGTCCTTATATTGTTAATGGAAATTGATACTGACCAAAACTAACTTAGCTTTTGAAAACACAGTTATCTAGCTACTCATTCATAAGAATTCATGTTTAATTTCCATGCCTTTGCCACTTATCCTTTATTTTTTTCACACACGAAAAATAATTCATAAATGACAAGAGTAGTTTCTCAATTTTTCCAAAGATATTTTGTAGTTGGGACACTGAGCTCGTAAGGAGTAAGACTGATTATGGGTAAAAACATTCTCTCCCTTTTTAGAATTTGGAGCAACATACATTACTCCCTTTTAATAGAGTGGGAGAGAAACTGCTGTCTGTCTTCCAAGTGAAGATCCTTGAACATATATCAAGGTTGGATTAATCTCTTCAAGAAGAAATGCAATATAGAATATAGATTGTGCTCAATTGTTTTCTGCTAGATATTAAGGTAGGGTGGTCTGTCATTTCCTAATTACAAGTTCCATGATGAGTTACATTTACTCTGGGGTGTCCCTTATTCCCACATCTTTTTAACAGGAAAAGGATGTAATAGTTTGTTTCAACAGAGAAGGGATTTTCTGCTTTTCTCTCCAAGTGGAGTAGTGGGATGAAATGTGTGGCTTCTTTCTCCACCCATCCTTCACTATTAGTGACTGAGAAAGGCTGACATTCATTGGGCATATATACATAGCTAACTAGCAGCCAGCTCTAATGTATTGAAGGTGGACTGCTCGTGCCTGGTATGATCTTTTGCTCTTTTTGTTCTGCTCCTGTTTAGGGGTAGTAGATTGTGCTTCTAATTTTCTTAGAGTAACCTCACCAGACAGAGAGCCTGTACTCATCCATCAGAGTAGATGGAAGGAACACTATTTTCTTTTTTTCTCCTCCGATGAATGGTAGGTCAGATTAGCCTTATTTTTGAGGATTCAGATGTTTTTGATTTGGGGAGGGAATAAAAGTCTCCCATTATGTCCTTAGGTCCTGCCTGTGTTCTCTAGTCTCAGTATTTTCAAGGACACGTGAATCCCCACGCATATATATACTCCGTGGGTGAATATTTTAGTTCTAAAATTACAAACTAGTGGCCCTCAGGCTGACTACGTGTTCATGTGTTTTGGTTGGTTCTTTTTTTATTCTTTTATTTTAAATTTAAGACATCCCGTAGTTGAGAGACTACGTACAAATCTTAATTTTTAGATTCTTTTGAAAAACTGTACAGTCTGCCAACAATGGGGCTGAGTGACAACTATCATGGTGGAGCTGAGTAGAGGATGCTCCCTTTTTAAGAAATATTCTTCAATGACCCACAGGCCCAATCATCTCTATTATCTCCCTCACTGGCAGATCAAATGCCATGTGCCTTTTATGATTGTGTTAAAATGTTTCAAGTAAAGAAATATGTACCTATACCTATGTCCCTATACATATGGGTATTAGAGGGACAGCAGGTGTATTATGCTTATATCTAGCCCCTTTTCTCTTTTTTCTTACTTTCTGATTCTTGTAGGCACTTGGACTGACTATCCCTTCTTCAGAATCTTGAATGCAACGAAGGGATACATACACCAAATGCTACACTGAATCCCTAACAATACTGAATTTTTTAGCTGTCAGTTCTAAAAATAGGAGATTTTTGTGTAAACTTCCATTTCATTTGAAACATTTTCTCACTCTCTTTCTGTCCTTTCCCCGATCTCCCCTCTATACACGTTAGAAAGAGACACCTCAAACTTTCCTAGTACCTAAACCAAGTCTTGATTTCCTGAAATGGAATACTCTTCTGATATGAATTCAAAAGCCATAAAAGAAGAGGAGAGAGACAAGTAAAAATTTGTTAGTACAAATGAAATCACATAAAAATATAACTTTATTGATGCTAACAACTTTAGGCAGTTTATAGAACACTAGTTTACAGTGAGATAGAACACCATGTATCCCTGTGTGAGCGTGTTTGGTTCTTCCAGGGAAAATGTGCGTAGGCTTTTAGTAGAACTTAGTCCTACAGCTTCCACCAGAATCAACTCATTTCCACAATGCTCTCTTGGGATATACATAGTTTAAGTGTCATAGCCCAAGTACACCTGACTGACTCATAATATGAGGTTGATCAACAAACTCAAAGGAAACACACTTAAATTCTTTGCTCAGTTTGAAACCATTGGACAAGATAGAGGATCAGACTTCAGGCAACTTTCACATACTGACCTTCTAGGGCCCAAGAAGAGTGTGCTCTTCTGAGGCCATTAGAGGCAATAATTCTGGATTCAGGTGCTCAGGTCTTTTGTCTCCTAGAAATAAATAGTTTTTAAAAGTCAATAAAGGGAACACAGTCTGGTAGTCCATTAGATGATAAAAATGTCAATTAGTCCCATAGGTTCATGACACAAAGGGGGCTGGTATAGATAGATAGCAGCCTCCACCCACCACACAGTAATTATAGGATATAGAAGTCATTGTTATTGGATAAATCCGTGAAATGGTGAAGAGCAAGGGCTGAGATCTGGGAAGCAGGGGTTTCCAATCTGGTGCCATTTTGTATCCATTGAGTTTCTGATTCTTGGGGAACAGGCTTACAGAGGTGTGTTTCCCACTGGGGCTGAGTATGTATCTCTGCCCGGCTCTTGCTCCTGAGATGACTCTCTCCTTCACAGTAGGTGACACAGCAACGACAGGCTGCAGAGGGCTTCCCTCTGTGCTTGGACATTGTGTCTGGGGCTGGAGAGTTGCCTGCAGCTCTCCCTGAGCCCTGGAGTTCTGGGGGCTCTTTCAAACGACTTTTCCTCCTTTGAACATGGTCCAGACTGATGTCAGACTGGGAAGAACAGCTTTCATTCCAGCCAGAGCTGGCACTCAGACTTCTCAGGGGAAGAGCCAACCGCAAGGCCTTCCAGAATTTAGAGCCAGAATGTTTGGACTTTTCTCCCTTCCAGCTCACAAAAGACACAGATTCCTTCAGCTGCAGGATGCTTGGGTGTGGGTGCTCAAGGGGACGGTACTCAACCACAATGAGCTTGGTGGAGATGGAGTTCTGGCACATGACACCCAGTTTAAACTCCAGCATGCTGATGCTTTTTTCTGTCACATAGTCTGGGCTCAGGACAACAATCATCCTTCGGCTTCTCTGAATGAAGTCAAAAACTGCTTCCACTGTATCTATAGGAAAATGGAAAGATAGGACAATGCCTAGTGAAAACTTATGTAAACTGTAGTTCATCGTTGTCTATCCTACAAAGGAGAGGCAATAAATAAACACTTAAGAATGTAGGATCTCTGATTGACCTATTTCACTTAGCCTAAGTCAATCAGAGAAAGGCAAGTATCGTATGATCTCACTGATATGAGGAATTTGAGAAACAAGAAAGAGGATCATAGGGGAATGGAGGGAAAGATGAAACAAGATGAAACCAGAGAGGGAGACAAACCATAAGAGACTGTTAGTCTTAGGAAACAAACTGAGGGTTGCTGGAGGGGTGGGGGCTGGAGGGATGGGGTGGCTGGGTGATGGACTTTGGGGAGGGTAGGTACTATGGTGAGTGCTGTGAATTCTGTAAGACTGATAAATCACAGACCTGTACCCCTGAAACAAATAATACATTATATGTTAATAAAAAAATAATGAAAAATAAAATACTTAAAAAAAGAATATAGGATCTCAGTGTTAAATAATCTACCCAGTTAATGAATCTCATTTACGCCACTCTTATAAATGATTGCCAAGACTCTGCTACCTTGAAGGATGAGGAATTTACTACCTCCAAAAGGCAGCTAATTTCAGCTGTTTGTAAGTTATTTTTTCTGAAATACTCTTCCCTGCCTCTTTTATCTGGTGGTCTTAGATCTGATATCTTCAAATGTTTAAAATATTTCACAACTATTTTGACTTCACTGTATTTTCTTCTCATCTTTAGATTTAGATTAACTTTAGAATTTTTATCTTATTCCTTATAAGACATGGTATCAAGCCTCTTCCCCCACTTTTATCATTTTCCTCCGAATAATCATCAGTTTATATATATATCTTCTGAGAGTAGTATCTTGAACTGGACTGAACACAATGCTCCAGACAGCCTGATCAGTAAAGAGCAATAGGGAATTACCATCTCTTAAGAACCACACAGTTCTATCTTTTGATTCTTAAAATTTTTGGACACAACATCAGACAGTTCATAGTATTGATCTTGTTATCAACTAAAATCTCCTTCTTTTTTTTCATGTATATGTGTGAAGAATAGGACGACGAATCATTTAAAGGGGTAACAACATAGACAATGGGCAGGAATCAATTAGTTTAAGACTTCTGACAAAGCATTAACTTTTAATAGTTACTGAGGTGGGTTTAGTCAGAGATTCCAATGGAAAGTCCCTGAGATAAATGTTGTTCTTAGCTCATCATGAGATTTAAGGAATTAAACAATGTGATTTTCTGAAGGAAAGAATTTCCAAATGTGTAAATCAAATCACAGCCGTTGACAATGTTGAAAACAGGTGCTGCAGACAGACCATCAGGTTGAGTACCTACTTTTTTGGGGCCAGGGATGAAACAGTGAATGAGAGACTTTCTAGCCTGTGAAGACAAGCTGGAAGTTTACAGTGAATTTGATCGTTATGAATATGACAGAGAATAAAGGAGCTGTGCTCCTTACCAGATTAGTTCTTTCCAATTAGTAAGTTTAACATGAATTGGAAGGGTAATTGGAAGAGACATGTGCTCAATTTTTAAGACATTTTAACTAGTTTTGTCAAGAGTGTGAAGTAGTTTTAGGGAATTTTAATTTTGATCTTAAAAGATAAATCTAAATTTTCACTTATCTTCAAAGCCCGTGTGTGTGTGTGTGTGTGTGTGTGTGTGTGTGTGTGTGTGTTTGGAAACTCCTTTGTCCCAGTCCTACTGAGAATTTGTGTAGCTGCCTTTCACAAACCTGAGAATGTAAAGTAGAAAATCTACTGCTTCTCCTGTCTCATGAGAAATACGGTATAACCTTTAGGTAACATGGATAGATTTCAACAAAAGGAAATTTGTGCGCTCAAATTGTGTGTGCATGCATGTGTGTGTATTGTGTGTTGTACTTCAAAATAGTCACATTAAGAAAATGTATGTTCTGTCCAATGAGGATATCACTGTGGAAAATAAAGTGCTATCTTAGATCCTCTAAAGAAAGATTGTTCTTTTTTTTTAATTGGTACCCCATCCTGAAAATGTGAAATTTGCAGTTGAAATAGGGCAATGCTAAAGAAACAGATATGAGTGGTGGAATTCCGTAACATTGAGGAATGGATGGAGAAGATACTTATCAGATGGGATATGGGCTATACCTGAAGGTCTTCACACAGTACTTTGAAGGAAGCTGCCTCCTTTATGCCATATTTTAATGTTTTTCATATTGTAAAAACTGCAGTTCAGGATGTAAATTGTTATTTTTTAATGCTTAAGTTTATTCAGAGAGGGAGTCATAAATTAGATCATTTATTCTGTTGGGCTCAAAAAGGTAAGATGTGGCTATAGACTGATGAGACCAGATTTCTTGTATGGTACTAAATTAATTTTGAATTCATGTTTTCTGATCTAGAATTCATCAACACTCTAGAATACTCCTGCCTTTAAAAGTCATAATCTCCCTGGAATTCACCTAAAAGAAAACTAGGACTGTAATTTTGTTCTCTAGGTAGATTATTGGTGTATGCAAGGGCAGCAAATCTCTCTCTCTCTCTCTTTTTTAAAACGTGAAGTGTAGTAAAAAAGGGAAGGGGAGGAGGCACCTAATTTGGAAGATGAATGTGAATTCAAATATTAGTTTCTCCATTTATTTCTGTTTTTATCTTAATATCTTTAAGTCTGAGTTCATCCATCTATAAAATGCATATAATAAACTTACAGGATTATTAAAAATTAAAAACACCTATATGTAAATGTCTACACATAGTAGACATTTGAATTAATCGCTTTGGTTAAATCTAGTGAACACAATATTAAACTAAAGTAGGGCTAATGTTAATTGAATTTGAGTCAATTCTTCATGGTAACTTTAGAGAATCACCTTAATATGTGGATTTATAAGTGAATAATAAATTTTAAAAATTCTATTTGCTTTAAAATAGATGTGACTAAAAACTACTAGGGCCACATTTAATCTCCTAGCCCATTGCTCTCTTTCTGCTGCTCTGTTATTCTTCCTCTGTCTCCATACATGCAAAACCACACACACACATGCACACACAGGCACACTAGAACAATTCATTTTATTTAAATAACTCTTTTATTCACATGTAAAGAAAATGTTCTTGATATAAAGTTCCCATTTTTCTCAGATTTCTCTCAGAAAGAGAAATTTAACTAATGTAACTTCTAACATTTCTTTTAATGCGTATCATTATTTCTTCTTATTCTCATTTCTTATGCCCAAAGATGAAAATAAAGACATAAAACACATGCACAAAATAAAATTCAAATCAGAAAATAAATGGTTTATTTTTAAAATAAACAAATTTACAAATCAAATGGAAAATGGAAAATACAAAAGTTTATGAATAAAATAAAAAAGATAATAAGATAATCTTAAAATATTAAAACCTATGGAAAGAAATGGATAATTAGCAAGTGGAGTGATGCTTTTTTCCCAATACAATGGAGTGCTTGTTTATTAGAATCCTAGGGAATCACCTAAGTTACAATATAGAAGATAAATAAATTTTATGTCATTGTGTAATTAGACACTTTATATGTCATGGTTCTTTGTTAACTTGGGTGCAGAAGATCTTTATATCATATATCTAAAACCATTAAGGTTTTTTATTAAACATTAGAGACATAGTTGGGTTTAATATTATAGAGCGATTTCTCCTTGCTGTCAAAATTATATTTCCTCACCTCCTTCAAAAATTTTGTATCAGGTATCTTCTGGGACATAAAACAAACAAAAAAACCTTGAAACAAAATTCTCTGAGAATGAGACATATCATTTAGACGTGAGATGTTTTAGATTTTAGCGTTTGGAAAAGTTCAATATCAAAGACCAGTAGATAAATAGGAAAAAGAATATCAAGAAGTTTCTAGGGGTACCCAAAAGCATTTGGGATAAATATCAAATCCAAAAGTGCAAAAGAATGCAGCATTGGCAAGAGAATGGCCCCTTGTGATGGGACTGTTTCCTATTACCTAAAGCTCATGCAATTGATATTCAAAGCTTATCTGGAGTCAGCTCTCCTCTCGTCTTGAGGATGAAGGGTTAACAGGAGGAGTAATTGTGGTTTGTAATAAAAAAAAAAAAGCATTAGTAAGACAACAAAACAAAACAAAACAACCAGATCCAAGAATGACTCCATTCCATAGTTTTACAGTCAAGAATTCATGAAGCTTTTCTTTTCTTCAATTTAAAATAATAACTCCACTATAGAGAAATGATTTATTATGGACTTTACCACTGCTGAAGGACACTTAAATGCAGGAGATAGTTTTAGAATTGGTTATCAACATTCATAATGCTGGGATAAGGGTTCCCTTAAATTTTGAATTATGGTGTTTCATAGGAAACTCAGGCTTATTTATAGGTATTTTATTTTCCTTTTCTCTATTACTCAACAGTCGAAGTAGAGATCTCCCTAGTAGTTGAACACTGAGATTACTGTAGTTTAGTTTCTAAGAATGTGTGCTTGCGACATAGTAGATGATCAGTTAATGCCAGAGGACTGGTACTGCTCAGCAGTGACCAAAGAAGCTCTGCGTCCAACAGGTTCCACTGCACCCAGACCAAATGTAGCAGCAGTAAGTTATTTATACTAATTTAGGGAAGGCGAGAACTAACAACTACTACACTGTGAGCTGTGAATTTACAAATAATGTATAGAAAACACCGACACAAAAGCATTACAGTAAAAACATAATTTAAAAACTGGATTAAGAGTTCCAGTGGTTGGTAATATTGTGCCAATAGCTATTTAAAGTCACCTGCATGTGTACATAAGGGTGTGTACATATATATGTACACATATACATACATATACACATATATAATCCATGTGTATATATATACAATGTAGACATATATACATATATAATTCATGGGTGTGTGCATATACGTATATATGTGTGTGTGTGTGTGTGTATGTATGGATATATGTACACTACAGGTATTCACCACTCTGTAAACTCTGGACTTAGTTTTCACTTTTCCAAGTCTTAAGAACAGTACAATCTTATTTAAAACAAAGTAAAACAAGTTTCAAGGAAGAGACTTTCCAGACTGACTTGTTTGGAGTGAGTGTATTAACTGTACCGGGAATAAAATATGGAAAATACTGGGTGGTCCAGTTAATTCTCTTAGAATATTAATGCCAAAAGCAACTTGCAAGGTCATTGAGTCTAACTTCCACATTTTACAGTGGAGAGTCAGAACAAGTGAGGAGAAATCACTTTCCTAATATTCACATTAGCAAGGCGGAGATGAAAAGTCAAATTGCTGAACAGCCTGTTCTGTGCTTTTCTCACAAGCCAGAAAATGCCCTAAAAGCATTTTGCTGTTATTTCACTCTCTCTTAGCACCATTAGAAGCTTCCTGTCAGACTGAACCAAGTGTGGAGCCATCTGCAGACTCTAAACGGTTGATACGAGGTACAGTTGATAGGGAAGATGAAGTGACAAATACGGGTGGACCTATGGATATCTAGGAGTTTACTGCAATAAAGAAAAATATGGTATGTTTTTCAAGTTGACAAATAGGACATCAATGACTGAGATAGAGGGCACGAGGGATTGAGTAGGAGAAAATGCAGGCAAGCCCTTTCAAACCATCGTAAGGAACACTTTCAGTTATACTGCTTCATAGAGTCCTAAGTGGGTGTCAGTCTGGCTGTGATGCGGCACTTCCCAGCAGAATGAGCAGAAGAGCTCATTGTCATTAGCTCAAATTAATTTCGGCACTGATTATCTGTTTAACTGACGAGTAAAAATACAAAGAAAATGACTTGGACACTCATTAAGACCTTGTTAGCAAATGAGTTACTTAAAGCGGTCTTGAAATCCAAGCCAAAGGCTGCCCCACACTGTTAAGATTATAAACAATGAGAGAGAAAGAGGGAATAGAGATGTGGGAACAGGGACAGAGGATGCAGAAAGGGGAAATTCGCATCAACCAAGTCTTTGCCTGGGAAGAACGCGGTGACATCAGACACTGGTGACAGACTGGTGGCGCCACCATTCTAAACCATAGTATTGCCTGAGGAACGACCAGTCATACAGTCACCCTGAATACGTCCCTCGGGGGAGGCTTCGACAGAATTCTTTTCTGTCTGTGAAACAAGACACTGGGAATAAAGAAAGGGGACTCTTCCTTCCTGGAGTTCCCTTGGTTCTTTTTACCCCTTTCGTTGTCCCTTTCATACATTTTTCAAGGATGAATAGGAGAGACCCTGCTCGCCACTTCTAGACCACCTGGAACTTTTCTTCACTGGCATGGCCACCTGCAGCTGCTTCCAGAACCTGCCCTGTGGATACTTGGATTTCTCCCCTTTCCATTTAATGACCGTGAGCACCGTCTTAGCCCTCTTCAGCTCTTTCACCTTCGTCTCCTTCACCGCCTTGTACTGTACTAAAATGACGTTGATGTTGCCCCGAGAGGCCATGTTTTCTAGGCCAGCCTTGAGCTCCAGCAGGGCTTGGGTTCCCTGGAGCACGTAGTTGGGGCTTAGGACAACCAGGAGGCGTCTGCTTTTCTGAATGAAGCTCAAGGTCTCATCTGTGACAACTGAGAAAGAAAACACCATGGGGATTAGTGTTGGCCAAGAACTCCCCAAAAGCCTGGGGCTTGAGTGTAGTGTAGGGAAGTGTAGGGAACTCAGGGTAACAGCCTGAGAACTGAGATGAAACTTTTACCAAGAACATTTGCAACAACTTAATCCTTACACCCACTCACTCTGTCCAATAAATGCCACACTCCTCCAAGATACTGAAAACCAGATGCCCATATTCCACCCCCCAAAAAATTCCACACAGGCACGAAACCAAGTATACTTCTATAACCCTGGTCTTCAAAAGCATTACGAGAAATAGATGGGTTGTACAGATATCAATTTCTTCAAAACACATGGCATGCTGCAGCCCAGCCAGATCAGCTCCTGAACACTTTCTCCCCAACAACACCCATGTATTTACTCTCTGATGCCAGTGGCTATTCAAAAACATAATCTTTATAGAGGCAAAATCATGGAAATTCATTTCTCACTAACAGAGGAAAGCAAGAGTAGGAACATTCATTTTCTGAAAGTCCCTCTCTGTTGCCAGACTCCTACCCAACTCAGACTGGTATCACTATGTCCTTAGAATAGGAACTTACAAAAGCCTAGCCCACTGAATGGCATTTTGGCTGGCATCACATTCTCAGCTCAGCTTTCTATTCTGTTCTCTGCTCTAGAGCCTAAATTAGTCCCTAGATCTTTCTCCTTAAACTCTTATCATTACTATGAAGACATGCGTTTCGGTAGGCTGCTAGCTGATGTGTCTGCCTTTGCTAACAGGCAAATGCTTTCTTCAGGTCAGAAAAGAAGAAGAAACAGGGAAAATGGAAATTCAGTGTAATTTTATTCTGTTGTCAAGGGCTCTGGTTAGTTCCCATCACTAAATTCTTGGGAATAACCCATCTCCTCAAGGCTGCTTGTCTAGGACTGTATGATCCTTTACCTGGGGTTCCAATAGAACTCAATTCCAGGGAATGCACTAGTGTTGTGGGAAGCTATTTCATGGCTTACAATACTCCCCTAAGCAGTCATTCTGTCCCTTTATCTTCACAGGTACAGAGGCAAAGGGGAAAGACTTGCAATTAAAATTCCATGTGCAGCCTGCAGGAGAATCCAGGAATCAGTAATTATCTACTCCATGCACTATTGCTGGAGGCAGACCATGTGGAAGCGTGGAAAGAGACCCAGAGGCAAAGAGAATGAAGAGCAGCAGTGAGAATGCAGATCACAAGGACTGACCAGCAGAAGCAAGATGCAAGAGTAATTATGTAGAACTTGAATTCTTCAAAGAATTATCAACCCCTATTGGAGGGTCATTGCTGTTATACTGTATGTCTTTATATAACTTTTCATACTGAAATAAATATTTGTTGAATGGCAGAATGAATGAATAAATGGATGAATAAGTGACTTAGGACTTTAAATCTTAAAATGAGTGGAATTTGTCCCTTAACTGAATAATCAAGCCATCATTTCCTGGCAAAATGATACTGTAGAACACTAGCATGATGGACTTCTAGGTAATGGCCAAGGAGATAAAATAAGTGGTTCAGCTAATTCAAAATGAGAATAAACAGTTAAGTCTATTTTGTATCTCCATTATCTATATGACATTTGTAGAACATTTGAAATGATGAACATATACAGGATTGGAGGGAAGGAAAATTAGTTTGTTTTGCTGAGGGATAAACACATTACATGCATTTCAACAGCACAAAGTTCAACAGTGGGTTTAGGAATGCTATTATGTATTTATTAAAGCAGACTCAAATGGACCATCACTTTGAATGTTACTGGGTAGACTTGAAAATTTGAGATGCACTTTTATTTGAAAACATTCAGCAATTCAAGTTTCTAGTATATACTGGCCCTTTTAAAATTTTAAATTACATCTCAAATGTATGAGCTGGTAGAAAGGAGGAAACAGACCCAAGAAAAGGGGGGATTTAAATAGCATAGGCTTGCGAGAAAACAAAAGTGAGGAAAAGGAAATTAGCAAATGCCACAGGGAAATATTCTAACTATTAGCAGTGAGTACTATAAAGAAAAACTCCATGCATTCTCTTCACAAACTCATTCTTAGTAAAATCAAGTAAACCTCAGTCTTTGTAAAAGTGTTGCTTAATCTCAATGCTTGCAAAAAAAAAAAAAATTCTAGGGAAATTAATGCAGGTTAGTTTAAACCTTCTTAAAAATCTAAATGTGTGTAAACAGAACATTTAAAACTGAGGCATTTAATAGAGTCCTAATCCACTGCACATCCATACTTTTCTGACCTGGAGTTCTTAGGGCTTACAAGGGGAACTATTTTAGTACCATAAATGGAACCTCAATAATCTACAACTTAGGAGGTAATTTTATTCCTAAAGAAGTCTCCACTACATCAAACAATTGGACGTTCAGTATCCAAAGATGCCAACACAGAACTCTGCCATGACTGTCACACATGATTCCAAACTAAGGATTCCCTTTGCCATGCAGGGTGGCGTCACTTGTACTCATGTGAAATACCTACTTCCCCCAGGTAGACTGTCACGGTCAAAGATGCATAGCTTGTATCCAAATTCATTCTCCAAAACTCCACGGAGGGTCAGTAACACAAACTCTTCTTCCTCAGCATTCCTTGCATAAGATACATAAATATCATATTCCTTCCCATCTAGCAAAAGGAAGAGAGATCCAATACAAATTAGAAAAGTTTCATCATCATTCTGCATTTTTTTAAATTGAACTCTTGCATATTCGACACTTTCACTTTTTTACATGTATGAATTATCTGACAGATTTCAGGGTGATTTCCCACTTGTGACAGGTCTCCAGGCAAAATGACTATTTTAAGGAGTAATTGAAAATTTTTTCTGATGTGTCTCCTACTCTCATATCGCTAAGTTTAGTTTTTATAGTGGAAAATAAATGAGGTTTGGCTCATTCAACTATGAATTAACACAATCAGGATGCAAATAGTCAATCATAGGTGCTGGCAATTAATACCATACTGAGAATTTATGGTTCCTGTCTTAGTTTGTCACTACCAATATATTAGAATTATAAATGGAGCAAAACTTTTAGAAAGTGTCTAAGTTATTTATACCTGAAAATAACTGCAATTAAAAATATAGATTCCATAAACCCATCTTTCCCGAAGGTGCCTAATTATAAACATCACCTCTCAGTAAAAATAAAGGTTCTTTGTCTCTTCTGCCACACTACCAAATGAAAATCTTTATGGGATGAGTCTAAGAATCAGTATGTTTAATTGTTCCTTTCTTGTCACCAGGCAAATTTGCACTAGTACAGTACTTCTAAAACTTCAATGTGCACTTGAATCATTTGGGAATATTGTTAAAATGTAGATCCTGACTTAGAATAGGGGTTAGGCTTAAGATTCTCCTTTTAACAAGCTCCCATGTGATGCTGACATTGCTGGTGCCTAGACCACCCTTAAGTACAAAGAGTGTAAGCCTGCACTGTCCAGGTAGATCTAGCACACCAGCTACACGTAGCTCTCAAACACGTGCAATGCAGCTGGTCCGAATAGAGATGTACTTTCAGTTTAAAATATAACACAGGCTAAAGTATGAGATTTTGAAAACCAAAAAATAAGACTAAAATATCACCATTAGCTTTTAAATATGCATGATATGCTAAGACAATAATGTTTCGAATACACTGGGTTAAGTAAGATATATTATTAAAGTTATTTTCACTTTCTTTTTACTTTTCCTCCTGTGACCACTAGAAAGTTTTAAATTACATACGTGGCTTGCATTGTGTTTCTATTTGGACAGGCTAATCTAGACTAAACACATATTGAACCAAGAAAGCAAAATAATATACATTAGAAGGATTTTTAATAGTAAGGGCTGAAACCGAAGACAGTTTGATTAAATCTCCCAGTTATTCTTGCTTTTATCAAGCCAACATGTTTTCTGAAAATGACAATAGAAGAAGGTATTTGCATCCAACTTTTATTACTCACCTAAAATGGTTTCATCTGTTCCAAAATGAGCCCGGTAAAATAAGACCATCTCCAGCCAGTAAACGTGGTAAACAACAATGAGAATCACTACCAGCAGGACTGTGGCTCCAAAACCACATGCTAATTCCACTGTGTATCTTGGAGCTATCAGTGGAGTGAACAACAAAGAAACAATTGATTTCTACGTGGTGATCACAGTGATCCATCATCCTGCAAATAGCCGGGTAAACCAGGCAGCTGAGCCATGCACCTGACTTATATGTGTGAACAAGCAGAGATAACATGATAGGCTTTAAGCACTATGTTTTAATGCCAGACCATGTCATATTTATCTTTTTGTTTCCAGCACCTGATGTAGGTGTTTTAAACTACTAGGTGAGTTGAATAGACTTTGATATTATATAAATATATATTAATGGTATATAAATGGTATATTAGTTATATATATGTATATATATATATATATTAGCATTAGAAAGGATTTAGAAGGTCATCTCATTCAACTCATGATCTGATACACGAATCTCCTCAAAAATATTTTTGAAAAGTGTAATTTCATCTTCTGTTTGTCCATCTCTTGGGATGGAATCCTTACTACTACCCAAACCAGACTATGATATTGATAGAAGTTTAATTGTTGGAGCATTTGGGTTGTGAAAATCTTAATGTGTTTCCATTAGTCTTAATTCCACCCTCTCATCAGTGCCATATGGAAAAAAAATTAATTTCCTTTCCTATAAATTTGGAAAAAAGCCTCAAAAATCTTATTTTCATTGGGCAGAAACAGAGGGTATCCACCAAAGCTGAGTATGCTTGGGTTTTAAAGTATCTTCCCAGGTTTACAGTTCTAGGACACACATTCTGAAAGTTAACTTGCAATATCCAGGTATGGACAGATTCCCACGTTATCTGCTTACTTTTATATGAGAGGCATCTTAGCAATTTCTTTGGAACTATCAGAAATAGAATGAGGTATTTCCTGACTTCGTAAAAGCTAGAAATGTTTTAACTCAGCCCTGTAAAGAAGGTCTGTCATGACCAAACCACCAACCACCCTACTGGCTCATTTACCAGTACCTTCCCCTCAAAAATGTCAGGAAGATTTTGCTTCGTGTCTTTGCTCATGCTGGGACTTCTGGCGGAAAATACTTCTTTCTTTTTGTTTAGTTTTTAAGTCCATGCTCAAATGTCATTATTTTGTATAAGCTTTCCTAGAATAAAACTCCTCTTGCAACCTGACATCTGCCTGGCAGAAATTCCTACTCTTCTCATTGTTTGCAATTCTATTATAGCACTTGTATTCTATTGTAATTCGTCTACAAGTCTGCTGCTCCCTCTCTCTCACTCCCCACTAAATTCTACATCTATAGCCTTCTAGGTAAGCCTATGTTTTCTTCATCCATCCTACCACTAGAATACATAGGATCTCAATGAACGTTTCCAGATAGAACCATTCTGAAATATTTAAAAGAAATCTAGTACTATTATGTATCAACAACTTTATTTGGTTGCTTTGTTAGCTTGTGATAATGAAGCCTAAGTGTTTGAAGAAGGAATAGAATATTTGGATCTGAAGAAGGAGTGGCTTAAATTATGTAATAGTTGATTTGACAATTACTTATTAACATCTATTATTTGCCAGAAGCTGTTGGGGATACAATGGTAGATCAGACCAAAAGGGTTTCTGACCTTTTAGGGTTAATATTCTAATGCAAGGAAATAAATAATAGGACAACTATTGCTAGGTAGTGATCAGTGTCATAAAGGAAATAAAGCAAGGTAATATGATGGGGGGGGACTGAGAGGCTGGGCTGGAGCAGAAGAGGCATATCAGGTTGGGTAGTGAGAATAGGCTTTTTGGTCACCTGAACAGTGTGTTCAGTGCTTGCCAAGGTGTGTACAGAGGAATTTTGTTCAAAGCTAGGATTGTTATCCAGGCTCTCTGACTCCAAAGTCCAGAGATCTTTGCAGAGCTCTGCCATGAAGTTTAATTATTGATCATATACTAGCGGAAAAATCCCTTTTGAAACAGGTATCTCTCCTAAGGGGAAAATGGTAAGCAGTCTGGAGCTGAGCCTGAAGTTCTCTAATTAAAGGGCAGATCTTAGAGTTTCAAGTTCATTATCCTAAACTTGGGATGCTAATCCTATCTCAGAGATAGCCGCAGAACTCCGCAGTGCAGTGCAGAATTATTACCAGGTATTCTCATGCTTGTTCCATGAATAATGGTGTTTAAAATAAGAAAACTCCATCATTGAATGTCAAAAGCTATGTCAAGTGCAACTGCTGAAAATTTACTAAGATCAGTTTGGGTAGCTGGCATGAAAATTGCTGTGTCCTTGGTATTTCTGAGCACATGTTATGTTAACAGTACACCAGGGTAATTCCCATGTCATCTTCATTATTTGCTCAGTTATTTTGGGTCCTTCTGGCTGGACATTTTGGAATAGGGAAGAAAAAAAAAAGAGGTCAGTGGATGCACTTACCTGAAATGGATTTAAGAAAAAATATCAATAGATATCTTGTCTAATGATCAAGAGATCAATTACCCTCATAAATTTCCCTCTGCCACATTCATTTTACTACTGCCTATTTTATTTTTAGGGAGGATTTTTACTTTGGTTTTGGGCCATTTCATGACACGGGTCATGTTTACAGACTGTATTTTGTGGAGGTCATCTTGATGATATCAAGAGGTTCCTAATACTATTTCACTAATTGAACTCTTAAGTAATCCACAAGCCTGAATTTCTAAATGGCTTGAATCACATGCAGAAAATGTTCTAAAAAGCTTTCCTATAAAGCTCTGCTGGTTTGCAGGGAAAGGATGACCCTCAGCCCACATTTTCTGTCTGCCCCAGCTGGAACCTCCATTGTTTTGGCATAAGGATTTTACTCTGATGCAATCCCAGACCAAAGGATTTCCAATCAGGAAGGGGTGATGCAATTTGACCAAATTGCACTCCTAAACAGCTTCACTCTTTGATCTCACTTATAATTGATGTAGGATATAGCCAATTTTAGCCACTTGCTCTGCTGTTATTCCCTGAATCAGAATCCCCTCCACTCCTTTTCCAGTTCAACAGTAAAAACGGGCTCCAAGGTCCCTATTTCCAGCTAAGCGCCCTGAGTTAAACCAATCCAAGACTTTAGCTCCAGTCTTTTTCCGTTTCAAGTTAGTGGTCTACAATCTTGTTTCTTCTTGGTAACCTAACTTATTTTCTTCCTCTTCATTAGTTGGGGCCTTGCTATCCACAGGGGCTCTGAGCCCAACACCAGCTGCTTGACACTGGACTTTCAAGTATCTCCTGCCACAGAACCTGTGCCTGTTCTTCACTAAATTGCTGAGACTTCTTGATAATTTGGGGAGCCATGTAGTGACCACTTCTCTGAATGACAAACAATTAGAATGTTTTATTTAGATGACAGTAAACCAGAGAGCTATCAATGACTTAACTCGCAGACCTGCTTTGTTTGATTATCATAGTGTTTTAAAATGTGTGCATTTTGCCTGTCAGCTTCTGGCCTTAGAGAAGGAATGGATACTGGAGTGGCTTTCTCACCATAGTATTTACAATGACAGTTTTCCTAAGGTGGACCCACTGGTAGTTGGTCTGTGTGCGATCTGGGTGAGAAAGGACATCAAACAGTTGAGCCCCACCACCACACTGGCTTCTTGCCTGAAGGCACTTTCAGACCATGGCAGAGAACGGGGAAAACCACAAGTATAGTCATCACGGTCAGCTAAGGACACAGGAATCACAGTTCAGAACTACTGAGTTGGGTTGAATTTACAGGCCTGGGTAAAGAGGGAAGAACACTGTGTGGAAGAAGCGCTCTGTAAATCTGCAAGGGGTGACCTCAAGTCTTTGGAAAAATATAAAGGTCTGCATAGGTCGGATGACACTTGACAAAATCAGGCAAAGAACAGGGGCTAGTGAAAGAAACTACCAGGGAAGGAACAGCTTCCAGGAGACTGGGAATTGAACAACTCTAAGTGCACATGCAGGGCTGGGGGACACTTGAGTTAAGACCAGAGTAAAGACACTTTGGCTAGCTCCCTATGTGTTAGGTAGAGACCCCAGAGAGTCTACATATGTCCAGTCTGGCCTTAGGGAAAAGGCTGTTTTTTAGATATACTCTAGCAAAGGTAAGCAGAATACTTCAAAAAAGCAAGCTGTTAAGCAAGTAAATTAACTCCCTCTGAGAACAAAACAATACTTACTTTCAAAAAATCAGACACTCAGTAGTGCAACATACATAATGTCCAGCATATGTTTTAAAAAAAAAGGACAAGAAAAAGAAAAAAAAAAAAGACCCATAATCAGAAGAAAAATCAGCCAATAAAACAGAATCAGAGGGGCACCTGGATGGCTCTATTAGCTACGCGTCTGACTCTTGGTTTTGACTCAGGTCATGATCTCAGGGTCCCAAGATCAAGCCCCACCTCGGGCTCTGCACTCTGCTGAGAGTCGGCTTGAGATTCTCTCTCCCTCTCCCTCTGCCCCTCCCCCTGTTTGCATGCTCTCTCTCTCTCAAATAAATAAATAAATCTTGAAAAAATCCAAATCAAAATTGACAAAGATGATGGAATTAGCAGATAAGCCTTTAAAATGAGTGTTATAAATATTCCTGTTGAATTAAAAAAAAGATGATGGGGCGCCTGAGTGGCTCAGTCGTTAAGCGTCTGCCTTCGGCTCAGGTCATGATCCCAGGGTCCTGGGATCGAGCCCTGCATCGGGCTCCCTGCTCCGCGGGAAGCCTGCTTCTCCCTCTCCTGCTCCCCCTGCTTGTGTTCCCTCTCTCGCTGTGTCTCTCTCTGTCAAATAAATAAATAAAATATTTAAAAAATAAATAAATTAATTAATTAAAATAATTTAAAAAATTAAAAAAAGATGATGAACATCATTAACAGCAAATAGGAAATATCAATAGGGATATTTTTATGGAGAAATGGAAATCCAAAAACTGAAAAATACAATTTTGAAATTAAAATTGCTGCAGATTAAACATCAAAAAAGAAATGACTAGTGGAAACTAGAAGAAAACTACCCAAATTGAAACACAGGAACAAAGAAAGGATGAAATAAAAATGAGAACTTCAGTGGCCTGTGGAACAACCCCAAGTGATATATATTAAATTTAATGGGACTACTAGAAGAAAAGGAAAGAATGAATGAATGAAAGAGCAAAACATATCTGAAGAAATAATGGCTGAAGATTTTTTCAAAGTAAATGAAAAATACAATAAACTCATGGAACCAAGAAGTTTAAAGAACCCTAAGTAAAATATAGTAAAATAAAACTACACCAAGAATTTGATAAATTTCAACACTCATCGTTTATACATATATATGTATATATGTATACTCATAATCTATATATACACACACACACACGGGAATTATAATTCTCTCAGCAAACCAAAAATAAATTAATCCCTCACATAGATAAAAGTCAGCTACAAAAAACCTATAATTAACAGCATATTTAATATATAAAAACTGAATGCATATCCTCTAAGATAGGGAACAATGCAAGGATGGCTGCTTTGATTTCTACTGATCATGGTACTGGGAGATCTAAGAGAGTGAAAGAGGCAGAAAAAAGAAATCAAAGGTGTAATGTTTGGAAAGGAAGGAGGAAAAGTATGTTTATATATGGGTGACACAATCAAGTGTATAGAAAATGCTAAGGAACCTAACAGACAAAACCAGCAGAAACCCTATTTAAGCAGTGAATTTGGAAAAGTCAAAAGACCAAGATCAAAACATAAAACTCAACTAATTTATTTCTATTTTCTCTCAACGAGCAATTGAAAAGTGGAATTTTAAAAATACCATTATAATAGCAACAGAAACAAAATACTTAGGGATAAATTTAACGTGCAAGACCTGTATACATAAACTAAAAAAAAAAAAAAAAGCTGAGAAAAATCAGTGAGAACTAAATAAATTGAGAGATATATCATGTTCATGGATTGGAAAATTCAGTATCATTATGATTTCAATTCTCCCCAAATCAATTTATACATTTAATATGATCCCAATCTAATTCCAGCAGACTCTTATGTAGAAATTTACAAGCCAATACTAAAATCTATATGAAAGAATAATATGGTTTTCAGAATAGTCAGATTAATCTTTGAAGAGAAAAAAGGAGGAAGACAATAGTTTCTGACTTCATGACTTACTTTAAAGCATTTAGTCAAGACAAAGTAATATTTGACTAAAGAGAGATGAACAGATTGATAGAACAGAATAGGGAATGGAGATATAGACACACAGTCATAATTTTTTTAGGTTAAGTTGTCAAAACAATTCAGTAAAAGAGGGAGAGATTTTTCAATATGAGGCTAGAACTGATTTCTATATGTAAAACAAAATAAAACAAGACACTAAAACTTAATCCATACCTCACAGTACAAAAAAATTTTTGAAATGAATCATAGGCTAAAGTATAAAAGAAAAAGCTAAGATTTTCAAAAATCAAAGACTGCTAACACAGGATTTAGAAAGTACTAACCATAATTGAAGAAATTGATAAAATGGACTTCATCAAATGTTTTAAAATTCTGCTCATCAAAAATAAAATGAATGCACAATAGTGAAAATATTCACAAAGTCATATATCTGAGATATATATATATATATATATCTCATTAACAAACAACCCAAGAACAAAATGGGCTAAAGATTTTAATGGCTACTTCACAAAGGAAGGACTATTAATTAATGGTAAGTCCATAAAAAAGTACTCAATATCACTAGTATCTGAAAATGCAAATTAAAAAAAATATAGTGTGATACTAGTACCCACTTACTAGGATGGCTAAAATTGAAAAATTTGACAACTCCAAAAGTTGGTAAGGATGTAGAGCACCTGGAATTTATATACATTGCTAATGGAAATATAAAATGGTACAACCTCTTCGGAAATAGGTTTGGCAGTTTCTCATAAAGTTCAACACACCTTGCCTTAGTCCCCACCTCTCCCCTATTATAAAACAACTCCATGTTTAACACATTTACATCAGCTGCCTCTCCTTTGATACTTTGCTTTAACTGACTAGATGAAATTGCACTGTCCAAAGACCTATCCCAGCGAATTCTTCTTATTTTGAGCCCTTCCTGTCATCTTTTTGATGAAAGACATAGAATGCTTTGTCAATGAATCCAGAGAAGGACTCATTACATATGACATATGAATGTGAATACAGATATCACCTCTGAATCCCAGCATTACCTGGCCGAGAATAGAAGCCAAGTAATAAACCCTCAACACCTCTGGTACCACAAGATGTACACAGCCCAGGCTGAATTCTTTGTAATACTAATGTAATTTCAGCACAGATCATCCAGTCAGTGGATGCACCTGTCATTTCACATTCCTGATGCCATTCATACTCAACCATTCAGAGCATGGCCTTGTGGGAAAGGGAGCTACTCACGTAGCTCTGGCAGGCAAACTTCTGCATCACTCTTAGACTAAACATGATTTTAATTTATTGTTCAATCCTACCTGACAATAAGTAAGTAATTTATGTCATCCTCCATAATTGTTTCTCAAAACACATGCTTCAAAAAACGAGTCCCAGAAAATGCTCCATTACTTCAGGAATCAAATATATTTGAAAAAAACCAAAAAAACAAAAACAAAAAAACCCTGCCTCCTATGTTCCAATTCCCCTCAGATATTCACACCAAGTGTTAATAATGTAAAGACTCTAAGGGGCCCTTGACTAAAATAACCTGATTGATTTTGTTTAACCTAGCCTTTAATGATACTTTATTTACTGTAAAAGCCTTTGTCAAATAACACCTGTGAAAATTTTGTGGCAATAATAAGTAGACTTAATATTTGTTGAGCACTTAATATATATGTATATAGGCCAGTAATTGCGCTGAGTACCTTAAAACAACCTTATGAGACAGTGGTATCATTTGCTTACTTTAAATATAAAGAAATTGAAGCTCTGAGAGGTTAAGTGATTTTTTTCAAGATCACAGGGTTTAGGATGCACAGAAACCGGGATTCCAACACAGGCCGTCTGAGTCTAGAGTACATATAATGAACTGCAGTACTATAAAGAGTCCTAGTAGTATTCTTAGGAACTAACTTTGGGAAACTGCCTTATATTATTTGGTTGAGTCTCGTTGCTTTACACTGGCTTCTGAGGGGCAGAAGCAATGAACTATCCAGAACCAATCCCCTAAGACTTTTTTTAAGTGGCATATAGACTTCAGGACTTTGCTTTTTACTTTCTAAATTATAATGAAATGTTACAGTGAAGCCTGTTTTTGCATCAGCTTAAAAAAAAAAAAAAGTTTGAATCCCACTGCAAAATGTAATAGCTATGAATTAATTTCTTTTTCTTTTTCTTTTTTTACTTTTGGTATAAATATTATAGGCTCTATCTGACAGAAGGATCCATGATGATTCTGAATGACGTGACTGCATGTGTGATAAATCATCATTATCTTTCTCTAGGTCATTGAAACACATTCTTGAAGGGATTAATTGTCAGGTTCTGTGTTAGGTGAGGGACCCAAAGATAATTTTAGACATTGTCTGTTTCAGTAGCAACAGCTCACACAAGAGAGCTTTATCACTTTTATTTATTGTAGAAAAAATTAGTAATATCAACATAGAAATCCTTTTATATTACTTTAAGTCACAGTTTAAATAATTTTCATTTTAGCAATTGTTCTAAATCTGTTTGAATACTGATACATAGTATTTAAAATGATCATTTTGAAATTATATTTTTGAGAAAAAATATTTTATATTTTACTTAACTACTTGAATATAATTAGATGGTTGCTATTTATAATGTTTCATTATTATAGATAATGCTTCTAAGAATAGCAATGGGTACATAATTCTCCTTCTGTTATTTGTTCAGAAAAAATTCCAAAAGTATTAAGTCATATGGTATGGTCATTTTTTTTTTTTTAAGATTTCTTTATTTATTTGAGAGAGAGAATGAGATAGAGAGAGAGAGAGAGCACGAGAGGGAAGAGGGTCAGAGGGATGCGGGACTCGATCCTGGGACTCCAGGATCATGACCTGAGCCGAAGGCAGTCTCTTAACCAACTGAGCCACCCAGGCACCCATGGTATGGTCATTTTTATGAGGCTTGAACTCTGCCATCAATGATTCCTAAAAGGGTCTTTACAATCCAACAATTATATGCGACTCTACCAGTATAGAGTCTCTATATCTTTGGTAGCTTTAAATTATTTTCTTTATTTTTCATTTTTCATGACTGTACTGATATAAAATTATGCCTCATTTTCATAATCATATAGATTTTTTGGCCACATATGTGCACTAAGTTACTAAAAGTATAAGAAACAATATTTCGACTGTCTTCACATAGATGGAAACTTTCCCTCAAGATTTTTTCAATTCACCTTTGATTCATTACTATGTGCCAGATGTGCTAGGTGCTGGAGCACTGTCTTCTCATTTCCCTTATTCACCACATTGTTACATTTGGAGTTCACAGACGCATCTGCTGAGTGCATCCATTACCTTTCTGTTTCACCTTGGCTGCTTTGTCAACCTCCCCTTTCGCATTTCTAGCATGACAGACATAGTTGCGCTTGAGATCCTCAGCAGTAACTTTTTTGATGTTCAAAATCTGAGTTCTTGTTTCATCTTCAGTTGCAGTCAAACTTACACTAGAAATAGGGGGAAGAAAATCAAAGCGTGAATGAGATGCAGGGCCATGTGCTGTGTGTGAATCAGACAAGGAGACAACCACAGGGCCCCAAGGTGAGGGCGGCCACAATGTCCATGAGCTGTGTTGCCTGAGATCCAATGGTTTCAAAGGAAGGATAGCTTCTAGATTCCAGTGCCATTCTTTACCTTCTATACCACACACAATCCCAGTATCCAGCACAAATCCCATTGCTGGCAACGTATGGCAGATCTCTCTTCAGAGCAAAATGTCTCCTTCCCTCAAACTTCTGAGATAGTATTCTGTATCAGTGTAGAGAGAAGCTTCTGAGGCCAGATCCATCTGGGTTTTGACCCAAGCTTTGCCATTTACTGGCTAGATACTTTGGGCACAGTAACTAATCTTTCCAAGTCTTGAGTTCCTCCTTGAAAGAGAGGTAAGTAGCAATGCCTACACAGTGCATTACATGTATTGACTTACTCAAGAACTCTGAGGATTGAGTATGTCAATGTGTAAGTATTAGAACAATTCTTAATAAATATTCATATAGGCAATTATTATCATCCTCAGCAATAGTTCATGCTCATATAGCTAGGGATTCCCAAAGCTTGGATTTTGAACACAGGTAGAATATTTCAGTAAAACGGCTGAAACTCCATGGGTTAAATCCTAACATAAAAAGAAGAGACTTCTCAAAGCAAGTAAGCTTTATGAAAATAAATACATCGTAATCTCAGCATGTCAGAGATCAAGTGCTTTGGGTCTAAGATCAAGATTTAAAATCCCTTGGAACTACTTGCTCCAAAGAGAAAACAAAATCTCTCTCCTATAGCTGACATCCAGGTTCTCCTTCCAATGAGGCTGACTGTCAGTCATGAGAACTTGGTCAAGAGTTGTGATGGGTTTAGCCTAAACTGAGCTGCACTGCTCCACTCTGGACACTGAGTTGTGTTGCTGTAGCAGCGAGGACAGACAGCATGACCTTCATTATTATTCATTCATTATTATTATGAGGATAGGAACCACAATGTTCAGAATTCCTTAAGTGATCAATAACTCTCCCTTTGTGTCTCCAGCCACATCTTTAACCAATTCCTTCTGCAAAAACTGCTCCAATTTCAGGAGTGTCCTTCTGTACCTTTAAATATGTGCTGCTTCTCTAAATTCCAGCCACTGCACATCATTTTCCTTTTACCAGGAACATTCTTTCTATTTCTTTACCTAGTTTATTTCTACTCATCCTTCAATTTTTTATTTAGGTACTGTACCATCTGAGAAGCACTGCCTCATCCCCTAAAACTGACTGGAATCCTCAGCTAAAGCTTCCGATAATATCCAATATTCTCGTCACTGCATTTATCACAATATATTGAAATTTCCGCTCTATCACTCCTACTCCGATAAAATCTACTCAGTTAGGGATGAAGTATCTTGCATAGCACTTGATGTAAAGCAGACATTTTATAACCTCTGCGCAAAGTGTGAGTTTACTATTAGGAACAACACATCTTTAAGTTTAAGTAGCCAAAGATGTATTTGCATATCATGTTAAGTCTCACGGCCCAGAACTACTTTGTCATGTAGTTGGTCAGCTGCTAATTTTTATTTATTGTTGCTGTGAACCAACTGTTGTCTTGCAGTTGTGTACTTCACTTATGGAAGGATCTTTTGTCTTCAAAGACCCATATTTTCCTCCTTGTCAACCCAATCCTCTTCAAAAATTTATATTTATTTAGAAATAAAATGACCCAGATTGTTATTTTAAGAGTGGGCTATATTACCACCTCATCCACTTTAAAAATAAAATTTAAAGAATGTGAATGTATTTAGCCAATATTTAAAAAAATAATTATCAATTATAAATGTAACATGCATGCTATGTGAGTTAAGAATGAGGAGGAAAATAGGAAATATATGTTTACTGCAAGAAAAGAAACTAATACAATTTATCTGAGGCATAAATACAGACTTGAGAAAGGAAAGAACAGGGCCACACTGACCAGCTTTCATGTATTCAGAGCCCTGTATTGTGGCTCTTCATTCATGTGGGCTATGCACCCCATCTACTTTCAAGTGGGAATCATGAATGTGTGATTATTAGAAGACATCTGGGTCTTGAATTGAAAGTCCAGTAATCCTGCTTCGGGATGCAGCCACTAAAGACTTGAAAATCTTGCAGATTTTTGGTAATGATGGGCCAAAGTCAGAGTTTTTACTTTCAATGATTAGTATAAGCCAGAGGGCATTCAGTTGAGGGACAAACGTCGATCACCCCTTGTCTGAGCCAATGGTACCTTTCATTAACAGTTACATCAATATTGGTGTCATCTGGCTTTTTTCCGTCAATGGTCCACCAAACCTCATTGCGAGCATCCTTCAGGAAAGTGAAATAGACTGTACAGGGGATGAGTAGCTCCTCTCCTAAAAAAAAACAAGTTAACCCATCAGTTTGTAACCTTCCATGGCTACACTGGTTTCACTCTGTGACTAATCAGAAGCTATAAAAGTGTACTTAAACACTTCTGAGTAATTTTCAAGTCGCCTACCATAGTAACGTACCATACTTCATTGCAAAATAAACAAACCAAGGAAAGAAGTACAGCAGTTTTATACAAAATTTCTAGAACGACCATCTTTTTATACAATCCATAAATCCTGTACCATGGCAGTATTTGTTTAAAGAGGCTCTGACAACATCCTTTTTAGCCCTAAACTTCCATGGACTACTCTTATCCTTTGTTACTTCCCTCACAAACAGTGACTAAGGAGAGATTGTCCAGACCTTTTGTGCTTGGTGCAGAAAAGATGGGGCAGTGCCAACACTGAGGGGCAGGCCAGATCTTGAAATGCTCAGGTTATCAGGGTGCAGTCAGTAAGTTTAAAATTTACATATATACATATATATATAATGCAAATATTTGTATGTTTATAAATACTACTGTTTATGAATAACAAATCTATGTTATCTTCCTGAGATGGAACATGAGGTCAGGGGGATCTCCAGGCAGAAAATGATAATAACAGGAAGGGCAGCTGCACCCTCACTAAGAACTTTATATAATTCACTGTGCTAAATATTTATACTTACAAGGGATCTTATTTAATTTAAACAAAATACTACGGGGTATTTTTTTAAATTCATGTTTTATAGATGTGAAAACTAACGCTTAACGATGTTAAATGCCATTCCTAGATGACATTGTTTTTTGTGTGTGTGTTTTTTTGTTGTTGTTTTCTAAAGATTTTATTTATTTATTTGACAGATAGAGACACAGCGAGAGAGGTAACACAAGCAGGGGCAGGAGGAGAGGGAGAAGCAGGCTTCCCGCTGAGCAGGGAGCCTGATGTGGGGGGCGGGACGGGGGCTTGATCCCAGGACCCTTGGGATCATGACCTGAGCCAAAGGCAGACGCTTAATGACTAAGCCACCCAGGTGCCCCTCTTAGATGAAATTGTTAATAAGTGGCAAACCAGAATTTGACCCAGATTGACTTTCATTCCAGTTTGCCCAGGACAACTCTGTTCTACGCTTGCTTTCTTAGTTATTGATATCAACTGCTTTCACTCTCAAAAGTTGTGCAGGTTGAGATGACAAATTATATTGTCATCCAAATTTGAAAGCAAGTTTGTCTCACTGCATGGTCCTACCTCATCCCCTCTTCTCATGCATGATTCTTATGTTGTCCCTTTCAGTTTCTATATTAATATGCAGGAAGGTAACATGAACATAGATTCTGTAACCATATGATAAGTAGATGAAACACACTAGGTCATCAGTAAGCGTTTACCCCCATAGCAGGAAGAATGTTCATATTACTATACAAAGCCACTATGAATTCTAGGAAATTTGGTCCATTTGGGGTTGGCAGACCCCTTTGTGTGTTCTTTGTTTTTTTTTTACAGGCAGCTCGCTATTTGAAACCTTATCTTAGTTTCAGGAGGGCATCATTGTGCTCTACCTACATTTGATCACAACCTCTGTTATCTTTAGTACATTGTAAAAATATGTTCTTTTACACCTTTCATTGGGTTTGGAGTGAGTTTATTGTAAAGGATACAATATAGAAAATTGTAAGATTTTCTATGGTTTTCAGTTTAACTGTGGGAGGCTTTGAGCCAGAAGAATAACACACGATGCCTTATTCGGTCAGTAGCAGATGATTTTTGTCCAGAATGGAAAATTATGAAAACTAAAAAAAAAACTTTTTAAAAGGAGACCCAGACAGCCATAGGAAACATCCCACAGAGTTCTGATTAGGGTGTACTAGTTCTACCAGTTGTTAACTCATTAAATTCAGGGTCTCACCCCCGAGCTCCAACCCCTGCCCTTCCACAGTGGAGCAGAAGCTTAAAGGATGTCTTGTGCTCATATCACAGTCTCGGCAAACCCAAGCTGTGTGCAAGCTAACGTGTACATCAGACAGAAATCACTAATCAGGAGAGGGGAGCCACTGCAGGGGAGGAAGGGAGCAGCTGTGGAGAGAAGCTGAGAATCCCAGAGATGCCTGAGAGATCTATGACAGAGGAGGAGCTAATCTCCAGAGCTGCCTTGATTTTAGTTTCAATTCCTCTGTTTCCTTACAAAAGCCCTCTATTTGCATGCATTAACTTAAATGACATTTTATTCCTTGTCATTAAGAGAATCTAACTGAAATTAAGAGGCACAGCTGTAATTACCCGGTTCTTTCTCGTAAACCACAAGATCATTGGGTGAATAGATCTGAGGAGGCAATGCGTCTTTTGGAGAGCCTGTTTTAGAGAGGAAGAAACAAAAGAGAGATGATGTTAAATCATGTATCCCTCATCTCTCATAACCCATTTCCAAGAGCTGCTCTTTTGTAAAGTTTTGCCCAACTTCCTGGCACAGTTTGTCAGTTCTTCCCGCAAGGGCCCACAGCTCAATGTAGAGTCATTTACAACACTTCATTCATTTCAAACAAGCAAAGAGACAAACATAACATACTAAGTAGCCTCCACGTTTCAGGATAGGAGATTTAACCAGTGTTTTTGCTTCCCAACGCTTACATGAAATACCCTTCTCATACTATAAAATAAATTGCTTTCATGTCTTCCTCAATTGTTTCTTTTCTACATATTTCTCCAGAACATGCCCAGGGTGTCTAGTATGGGACCTGGTTAAAGAAGTAAATATTAAATGAATACTAAGTAAATGGAAAATTTAAAACCACAGTTGTGAGGCCAGCACATCAGTCTACCCAATGCCTGTGACAGTTGACTGCTCATTCATAGGACTGCTGCTCTTTATAATATTCTATATTTCTAATTTGAAATAAAAGTACCCTGAAGGGGTTTTATAGTGTAGTGCATAACAGTAGAGGCTTCAAAGATTTAACAACCAAGGCTCTTATCCTTACTTGGTCAAATCCTAACCATATGACTCGGGTTTTTTGCTTAATCTTTGAGAAGCTAATTTTCCTCACCTCTAAAATGAGGATAATTAAACTCACCGCACAGGTTCATTAGAAGGATTAAATTAAGTCATGCATATTAAATTAAGTAATGCATATTAAAGCATCCTATTGGTATATAATAAGTGCTCAGTACTTCACAGCTTCAAAAACAAACTTGTGTTGCTTGAAAGTTGGATAAGAACCCTACCCCACATCAGTGTCTATCAACTTCTCTATCTATAAAACAAGGTGAACAAGCATGCCTGTTCTCAACTTCCCAAAAAGGGATACATTTAAGTATCTGTATCAGAAACAATTGCCAAGATGAATTTAAGGTTAGATTATTCATTTGGCTTTTAAAGCCCATTCCGGTTAAGTTCTAAATTTAGTCTGATTTTTCTTCTGAATGAGTTCCCAGCCCAGCATTATTCCAAAAGTAGGCAGAGGAAGAGGAGAGGGGATTACAAAATTTTTCAATTTGAATTTTATTTGCACTATTATGTTAAAGCCCTTAAAAATTACGCTGAACCTGGTGTCAGGCTATTAGAGAAAGCCCTGCACCAAGAATCAGAAACCTGAGATTTGGAATCACTTCTTACACTAACTCACAGAGCATCTCTAAACAGGTTACTTTGTGCTATTGGGTCTCGATGTTTCCATCTATGAAAAGATGGGGTGTGAAAAATTTTCACTCTGATATGCTCTCCTTTTTAGTATCATGGGCACAGTGGTATTTAGGGCTCTCCCCTAAATGCTGACATTGGTTCTCTTAATTTCTGGGTTTGATAGGAGTCTTTTGACTCTGCCTGGACATTGTCCTTTCCACTTTCTGAATTTCTCAACGCCCCCCCTCATTCTCTCAACCAGTGCAAAGCAAGGGTTAAACACCACTGGCAAATAGCTTCAGCTACCCCAGTTCCAGTCCACAGAAAGACAGAGCTGGTTGAATTCAAATACAACATTTTTGTGATAATAATTTTAACTACTTAATTCATTGAGTTTCTGCTGTTTGCCTGGAACTGGACTAGCATAATATGTATATTATTTCTAATGTTCTCAGCTATACTGAATGTCAGGTACTCTTAGTTCCAGAGTACAGTTCAGGAGAGCCAGACCCTGATCAAAGTCATATTGCTAATAAATGGCAAGGGTACAAGCTGAACACAGATTCCTCTGGTACTCCTTTCACTCCCCAAGCTGCCTTCATTCATTCACATATTAATTCATTCAGTAGACCAATAGTCATTGAACCCCTACTTTGTATGTGGAATTGCTGAGGCTCTAGGGACAGTGCAGTGAACAAAAAAGATAAACCTCTTTTCTCATAAAATGGATACACTTGTTTGTAATAAACTATGAAGAGCCAAAACAGAGTTATTGCATTTTTGTTGTGTGCACTTAAAAATCATGCTTACCTACCACCTTTACAGTCAGAGTCCTAGTGAGATGGAAGGTACGCCCATTTTCTGGATATGTAACAACACATGTGTAATCTCCATTGTTTGAAACTAAGGCTATGAGAAAACTCAAGTTCAGGCCGTCAGGTATCACATTATTAAAATCCTGTATTTTCTGACAGCCCTAGAAATAAAAGAAAAGATGTTCAGTATGTAGATACATGCACAGAAAATACACAAATGCATATACACACACCTAATTTTGCACAGAACATACAAATATCTATGTTGGCTGTACTTTTTACAAATTATTTTCGTCAAGTATTTGATGATATTTCTGCAAAGAATGAATGCAAGTTTCATTATACTTTCTGCAAAAGGAAAATAGGACTTTTGAACTGAGACATGGATTCAAAATCACAAGCTTCCTGTCTCAGGATCCCGTATTTGAATTTTGGAAATCCCATGTTAATAGTTAAACAAGGTTAAAGTTTTGAAAAACAACTAAAGCAACTTAAGGAAATTCACATGCTGCTATTTAAGAAACGCTTAGCTTTCACTTTTCCACATTTATTCAGTGATTATATTAATTCGGGAAGCCAGCCACTCTGACCATTGAGGTCTCACATTAAGTCTCTGGTTTCAGCATTGTTTTTTTTTTTTTTTTTAAGATTTTATTTATTTATTTGAGAGAGAGAGAGCGAAAGAGAGAGCACAGACAGGTGGAGGGGCAGGGGCAGAAGCAGGCTCCCCGTTGAGCAGGGAGCCAGACGTGGGACTCCATCCCAGGACCCTAGGATCACGACCAGAGCCAAAGGCAGATGCTTAACAGACTAAGCCACCTAGGGCCCCTCGTTTCAGTGTTTTTGATGGCTCTGTTGAATCACTCTATCTGTCACTGCCAAACTTTTTTGGGTTTTCCTTCTACTTATCCCATTTTTTTTTTTACAATCAAATATTACAGACTTCAGAATCTAAAACTAAAAGATATTTTATGAGTCTTACCAGGAATTACATTTATTTCTACACCAAATTATATTTTTATATACTTCTGCTGATTTGTAAACTTTTGAGATTGAAATACCTCATTCAACATAACTGGAATCCTGTTCTGGCTCTCTGAGCCCTACTAATGGGCTTATATTACTTTATTTTTTTCTCTCTAATAAAAAAATACATCAACTGTGACAAAATTATATGTGAAACATTTACTTTTAGAAAAAACTTTTGTTTTTCTTTAAAAAAATCAATAATTAATCTGTGACACAAACGGACTGGGTTAGGTCCAGAGTCCTTTAGATCTTGAAAATTCGGGGAGGTTATTATTGGCTTGTACTTTAGATTTACTGTATTTACATATTTAACTTTGATTCTTGAATACGTAAGGTTTTCTTCAATTCCTGGAGCATGTGTTTTGAAATATGACAGTTACACTGAGTGTCATATTTTGCAATTCTTTGTCATAGAAAATATGTCTTTTAAGAATATCACTACACTTGATGCATGGAGATGATTATCAAGAGGAAGCTGTTATATGCTCAGTTATTTTCTGAATGCAATTTATCCTGTTTTGATAAGCAGCGCTTCTAGACACTTGTCACGTCAGCAAAATATTTCAATCCTCTTAGGTTATCACAAAGTATAAGGCCACAGAGACCTGTATTCTATAATGAATTTATGTCAGATTTAGTTTAAATTGAGTTTAGACTATCTATAGAACTCTATTTGATTTTTTGTGGCACCTTTCTTTTAAACAGTTCAAAGCTATTTTCTTCTCTCATTTGTTAGCTTAGCTGTTCTTAAATTCCCATGAAGTAGACAGATCAGAACTAAATATGCTTTAGTTTTACAGGTGGAAAAAAAATAATGAGACAGACAGATAAAAAGGGACTCTCGATAACCCAGAGCAAAGCTAAAACTCAGTTTTCCAGACAGATGAACAAAGGTTTCTCACTAGCTTCTTAACTAAGAATGAACAGCTCTCCTTGGGAGTTGGTTGGGCTGGAAAAATTGCACAGACACATGTATTTACATGTACTCCATTAACCTCTCCAACCCTTATTCCAAACTCAGCAAGTCTGGCATGCTTTTATGCCCATTTTATAGACGAGGATATAAAGGCCTAGAAAGGTTAAGTGATTGCCAATGTCATAGAGCTAGGTAGTGTCGGAGCTAAAATTTAAATCTAGATCTACCTGTTTTGAGGCCTTTGCTTTTAATTCCACCTGACACTGTCTCCCTACCCTATCCTGTGGTCCTGCACATATGCCAGAGGCAGGCCGGTCCCAGTGTTAATAATGTGGCTCTATCGCTAATATGAGGCGGAGTCCCACAATTCATGATAAACTGGAAAAGCATACTGTTCAGGATAAGAAGTTAACAATTAGTACTGTACTTGTCAAAAGCATTTCTTAAGAATGTACTAAAAGAAACATTTTTTTGACTTATCAAGTATCATTTCTGTAAAAACTATTTAAACACATTTGTTTTAGGATTCACAATATGTGCTACAAATATGAAGAAATACTTCTAACTCAAAGCCTTTTCATTCATTCACTCATTAGTTCATTCACCCTTGAGTATTAATCATAAACCATGTGCCAGCCGGTTGGAGGTTCTGAGAATACGGCACTGACTAAAACCAAGGGTCAACTCTTACAGACTTATCATGAACAGAGAAATAGAATCAGACACATCTAAACAGCAAGGAAAATGGTACAAAATAGGTGTGTGTAAACAGCAAGGAAAATGGTACAAAATAGGTGTGTGTTGACCTCTTGCTAGCTCTCTCTTTTTCTTCCTCTTAACCAAACCCATGAGCTGGATATGCTTTAGGGTATTCAGTGGGCCCGTGAGTCAATGGTATGCTTTCTTGTGAGATCTTCTTTCCATAAAGGACAAAATGTAGGCCAGGGACAAGTTTTTCTTGGAGCCGCTTTGTCTAGAAAAATATTTCAAATTAAGGAATATTCCACAAAAATCAGTGGGAAAGTTTCAGGTCTAATCTACTAAAGCTGACCATTCAAAAAATTTAAATTAACTAGTTTTAACCAAAAGGAGTAACAAGAAAAGAAATAAAAAGCCATTTCAAAGTTATTAGACCTATAGCATGTTGGAAAAGGATAAGAAAGAAGTATTTTACATTCTAAGTGTGCACGTGCATGGTAGGGGTAGCTTTGGGGCATTGGTGAACTATAAATAACCATTAACTTTAGCCTATCATGTGTGATGAACTCTAATTCTTATAAGCAGTTGCATCTGTAGACCCTTTGGCACATGCACCTGAGATACACAGTATGTTTTTAAGCACAATAAAGTATTCCTAAAAATAAATACTGCAGATTTCAAAATCATTTCTTTGGAATCAGAAAAAAAAAAAAGGTACAAAAAAAATCTAGATATCCAAAGAATAAAAAAAAAATGTGTCCAAATACGAGAAATGGTTAATGGTAAGCTGATTTTCACTGTGAACACTTGTCTGACTAGAAAACGAGTCATCCACTTAGTTGACCAATCAGTTCCTCATTTTGAATTCAAAAGAGAGAAGTTCAACAGAACAACGTTTCTAATACATAGCGGTAGCCATGGCAACCTACCGCAATATATAGGTAAAGAACAGCACAAGAAATGACTTTGAGATCTTCGAGAGGAAATAAATCATGTGCTGAAGTGTGGGGTGTGAGTGGGGGGATGTCGTGACTTAAAAAGGACAGATGTTTCCATTCAATAAACCTACAATATTTAAAGAACTGTATGAAGGCACAAGAATGGAAATGGTAGAGTTCCTGACCTAGAGGCATGCAGTCTAGTGGAGAATTACAACAAATCCTATGAGAAGCATGTTGGGGTGGGGAAGTGGGAGAAAAGATTAAACAGAAAACATTTAGAAAAACTTCCTGGAGAAGGAAGATGTGGGCCCGATTGTTAAAGGGAAAGTAGAATATTACCAGTGATGTGGGAGGGGAGACGTGGGAGAGTGACACTCTAGGCACGGGGAAAAATGTGAAAAAAAAAAAAATCCCCTACACAGGGCGCCTGGGTGGCTCAGTTGCTTAAGCATCTGCCTTCGGCTTAGGTCATGAACCCAGGGTCCTGGGATCGAGTCCCTCATCAGGCTCCTTGCTCAGTGGGGAGCTGCTTCTCCCTCTGCCTGCAGCTCCCTCTGCTTGTGCTCTCTCTCTGATAAGTAAGTAAGTACATCAATAATAAATAAATAAAATTTTAAAAAATTCCCTATGCTCTTACAGCATTTTGCCCTCTGCGTTAGTCCTTAACCACCTTTATTATGGTGACTCTTTTCATGCTTATTTCTTCCTCTAGAAAACTTACTCCCAGGGGCAAGTGGGGGGTGCATGAGTACTGTTATCCGCATGGGCAGCAACTTGCCCAATACTTGGCACATTGGAAATGCTCAGTACATTTGTGTCGTAGGTCAGAACTATGGATGAGAGAAGGAAAGACACAAGACGTGGAGTTGAAAGTTCAAGCGGCATGCACATGATAATAAGAAGGTGAATACAAGGATTGTAATACCTGGGATGGGGGAGTTGTAGGATGGGTAGGGAGCCTGAGTGAGGGTACAGAGTCTGAGATATAACATTAGAATAGTTATGAATAGCTATTGACATTTTTGCATCTAAGATTAAGTTGCCGTGAAATGCATCATACTTGTTCAAGTCTCATAAGAGTTCTATCCACCAGTCACTTCCAATGAACTTCAGAACTACGTCATCCAATGTTTATGCAACAAATACTTACAAAATCCCTCCCATGTGACAGGAACTGTGTTAGGAGCTGGGCATACAGCAGACAGTAAAAACAGAAATGGCCCTTATTCTCATGGAATTTTCCAGTCCAGTCCAATTCATTCAATTATTGAATCAATTCCTAAATACAAAGTATATTGGCTCTGTTTTGCGCTGTGTGCTTGTTATTCAAGGGTTAGAAAGAGAGAGGTCACTCCCCATTACAGAAGAGAGAAATACAATCATTACAGTAACAAAGATGAGGTATAATTTAAGTGCTATCAAAATACAGAGTGGGTGGGGCATCTGAGTGGCTCAGTCGTTAATGTCTGCCTTCAGCTCAGGTCATGATCCCAGGGTCCTGGGATCGAGCCCTGCATGGGGCTCCCTGCTCAGCAGGAAGCCTGCTTCTCCCTCTCCCACTCCCTCTGCTTGTGTTTCCTCTCTCGCTGTCTCTCTCTGTCAAATAAATAAATAAATAAAATCTTAAAAAAAAATACAGAATGGGTGATTCATTCAGCCTAAGTCAGCCTCAAGGCTTTACAGACACTTGAATGGGGTTTAAATTTAAAGGATGTACCTTAACTCTTCAGAAGCCCTGAAACTAACTATATGTAGAATGCTGTGTGAATAAACAGATATACGGATATATAGAATTCAGTGTGTATGGCTTGGAAAGAAAATATGATACATACTTTCTTTATACCAAAGGTTTAAAATCACTACATAGGGACTATAGAGAAAGGAAAGAGATAAACAAACTAAAATGTCAGATCAGATTGAAACAAGCACCTTAAAATCAAGTCTATTACATAGACCTTGGACTGACTTAACAATGCATGCCATGCCAACAAGAAGGTCACGCCTGGCATTCTTTCAGAAATGTATTCCTGATGGCATTCTGTCAGAAAAAGCAAAGGTTTTCAATTTCCTGAGAGATTTATAAACAATATCTGGTCAATTCTGATTAACTTCACACTGAAAATTAGAGGTGCAGGTAATATTCCAATTTTAATGATCACACTGAGTACAAGGAAAACCAGCTTTTTGCAAATTGAGATCAGGAATGATATCTATCCTGCTATATAGCAGCTGAGAGCATTTCAGCAGCTGCTATAAAGGTAATATCCAAAACATCCACTAAAGTGGTTCCTCTGATCCTCAGTAAGAAGGGGAAAATCGCCTTTGTTTTTACAAGTACCTCTGGAGAAAAATATTAAAATACCCAGTTATAACAATGTGAACAAGGAATGATCCAGGAGTATGAAAGTTAGGATGGCTTGCCATATTATAAAGCTTCAGTCTTTAAGAAAATCCAATAATAATAGTGACAACAACAATGGGATCACACTTACCTATGTCTTTATGCCTATGCATTCAGAAGTCCCTATGTGAATAAACAGGCAGCCTCCAATTTATACACGTGTTGCGTTCCAAAAGTTCTTTTATAAGCTGGCTACTTGAAATTCAGTAAATCACTTTCGAATCATGGTTTGTTTTCCATGCTAGTAACAAAACCTGTCTCATTTGACAAACATTTACTGAACATCAATTTAACTCACGGGATTGTTGAATTAGAGAACTATGAATTCTGGGCCCAGACTGAAGAACATTCTGCCATACAGAAGAGAGCAGGAGAGAAGACATTCAGAGAAGAAGAATTCAAGCCTGCCCCATTTCCCCTGCAATTCTGAAAGAGAAACTTCTGATTTTCTGTTCCCACCAATCCCAGGGTTTGGAGCCCTTCTGACTTCCCCAGGTGATCTCTCCACAGGTTTCCTTATGGCCCACGGTCTCCCTTGCAACCTAATCTGTGTGCAAAGATGGCTCAGCCCCTCAGAGTGCTTCACGCTCCAGAAATTAAGACTGGAGCACCCTCTCTGTGTCATTTCTGAAGAGTATAAGCTTTGGAACCCAACAAAAGTGGCTTGAAATCCCACATTCTCCTATTACTGGCTGGATTATTTCCAGTAAATTATATAAAATAATGTAAAACTAGGGGCTCTTGACATAGATTGTATAGGGTTATATCTTGGCTCCCAGCTCTGGGACCCAGGCAAAATCTCTCAACCACTCTGTACTTGGGTTTTCTTAATGATAAAATGGAGAAAATGATAGACCCTACTTCAAGTTGAGAAAATTAAAATAATCAAAATATTTGGAAGAATTACTGTGCTCAGTAAATGTCAGCTATTGCTGTTCACCTCTCAGCCTCTGGTTCCTATATGATATCAACCCTGAAGGATGTGGTGAGTATTACATATAACATATAAAGTACCCAGTACAAGGTATTTTACTAGGAAAATGCAAGAAATGTTAGTTTCCTTTTCCTTCTTTCAATTCATCAGTTTTCACCTTCTGCCAACAGGAAAACAGATTTGCTGGAACTGATTAATGTGTCTTAACTCTCGCAGTTATTACTAAAAGAAACTATTCCTCCAATGTCAAGGTAGGGAATTCAGCTGATAACAATGGAAAAAGAGAACTACTGTAGGAGAGCCAAGCTATCCAGGCAGATGCAGGGGGTGACTGCAGAGGGTAGGAAATAGAAAGCAATGTCAGCATTGCTATACCGTGATGGGAGAAATCCCCCTGCCAAGAACCCTGATTTTGCTCCCAAGATTGCAGAACTCTCAGGATTAAAGGGGTCAATTACTCAAATATGGAAATGAAAAGCAGCATAGCACACATCAAGAGCAACCTTTTCAGCACCATAGAATAGAAAGGATGTCTGGTTACTGGCTCTCCTTTTAGTCACCTGAACATTGTTGGGTATCTGCCATCCCAGTGGTTTCACTGCTATGACTTTTTGTCTTGATCTTCTTTCTTTGCTTCTTGCCTTCATTCACCCCATGAACATTCTCTCCAGATTTTGACTTTGGCCTTTTACTTTATCATTTTATTTTGTATTTTGTCTTCTTCTTAAGGGGTTCAACTATCATATACATGCATCCAATTCTCTGAGCTCCAGTTTTGATTTTTTTTTCTAAGCTCCAGACCCATACACATGTAACCACAACCTACAGGCCACTGCTACCTAGGTATCTCACAGACATCTCTAACTCCATATGACATTATCAAAACCCATTACTTGCTCCCAAACCTGCTCCTTCTCTGCTCCTTCATATCTTGGTTAATAGCACCAACATTCATCCAACCAGAAAAACCAAAAATCTGGAAATCTTTGAGGATATAGAGATGGGTATGCTGTAACTCTGTCCTCAAGAAATAGTCAATCTCATAGGGTACATGTGTGTACATTTCTCCCTCTTCTTAGAACCAACAATTAATTCTCTTTGGCACTCTTATGGAACTTAGAATTCTACTTTTTGATAAGAATAAGAATTCTTATTTATAAACCTGTCTAAATTAAACTGTGGGATCTTTTTGGAACTATGTAGGGTAGGACATATATCTCATTCATCACTGTGTTCTGCCAAACCCCTGACATATTGCACTGAATACAATTGATCTTCAACAGCTGTTGAATGTATACATGGATGACAGTAAAACAATAAAGGAAGTGAAAAGCGACATGGAGATAGGCATAAATAAGTAGCTGTGGGATTATATTAGGGAAAAAATATTTCTAGCTGGAGAGAAGAGAGAACATTTCATGAAGGTGGTAGAATTTGAACTGTATGAAGAAAGAAGAGGGGACATTCCAGGTAGGTAATGCATCAAGAAAAAGGAAAAACAAAACAAAACACAGAATATATAAGGAAATAAAATTAATTTTTTCAGACCAAGTAGTCTGAAGTAGTCAAGTATAGAAAAAGTGAACAGGGTTAGAGATGAGAGAACTCAATTGCAGGTAAGTAGAAGAATACATTTTTTAATTGGAAAATGCATTACACTTACTGATGTAAAATTGTTAATATTATCCTTTTAATAATTTTTTATGCTGTCTATTAGAGAACACCACAATTACAGAATATACAGTGATCACCTGTACCTAGCCTAAAGTATAAATTCAGGCTATGTCTTATATCATCTACACCCACTCACTGCACCCCAAGATTATTGTGAAGCAAATCACAGACATTATATAATTTCACTTGTAAAGATTTCTATGTGTAATCTCCAAATGACAAGACCCTTGTCTTCTGCAAGCATATCTATAGTATTATCATCACAATTTAAAAAGTAATAACTCGTATTATCAATATTCTGTGTTCAGAGTTCCCTGATTTTCTCATAACTTGCTTTATAGTTTGTCTGAAAAAAATACAATCTAAGGTCCATACATTGCAACTAGTTGTTATATATCTTAAATCAGTCTTTCTATCTCTCTCTCATTTTCTTTCTCCCCTCCTTCCCTCCCTATCTCTTAATCATTTTATTATAGCATAAAACATATACAAAAAACACTCAAATGTATGTATGAGTTCATGTATCATTATAGAACAAATATCTTCATAAGCACTGCTCAGGTCCAGAATAGAATGTTACTAGTCACCCCTAAAGGCCTTCCACATGCCCCATGTCCATCACAGCTCTTTTACTAGTTCCCCCCCCAAAGTAGCCACTATCTACACTTTCACAGTAAAATCAATTTCTTATTTTCCTTTATAATCTTATCACCCATACGTACATCCTTAGACACCACAGTCTCATGCATTGTCAAATGTGTCTGACATGTTTCTCTTAACCTATATAGTCCCACATCCTGCCTTTCTTTTTCTTGCAATTTATCTGTTGAATAATCCAGGACATTTGGCCCATAGAATTTTCCAGTCTGGATTTTGCTGACTGCAAACTTATGGTGTAGAACAATACATTCCTCTGTTCTCTATATATCCTGCAAAATGGCAGCAAGATCCAAAGGGTTTTTTTCAGACTCAGGTTTAATTCATTTGGCATATTTTATTCTTTCATGAGAAGGAATATGTCTAGCTGTTTCCTTTCTTATCATGGTATCAGTCATTGCTGCTTCACACTCAGATTTATTAATTCATTAGGGGCTGCAAAATGATTATATACTTTTATAAGAACACACTACAATGGAATATTATGCAGCCATCAAAAGGAATGAGATTTTGCCATTTGCAACGACGTGGATAGAACTGGAGGGTATTCTGTTGAGTGAAATAAGTCAATCAGAGAAAGACATGTATCATGTGATCTCACTGATACAAGGAATTCTTAATCTCAGGAAACAAACTGAGGGTTGCTGGAGTGGTGGGGGGTGGGAGGGATGGGGTGGCTGGGTGATGGACATTGGGGAGGGTATGTGCTATGGTGAGCGCTGTGAATTGTGTAAGAGTGATGAATCACAGACCTGTACCCCTGAAACAAATAATACATTATATGTTAAAAAAGAAGAAGAAGAAGAAGAAGACAGCAGGAAGGGAAAAATGAAGTGGGGGAAATCAGAGGAAGATATGAACCATGAGAGACTATAGACTCTGAGAAACAAACTGAGGGT
The DNA here is from genome assembly GCF_003265705.2 of Callorhinus ursinus. Lineage (NCBI taxonomy): Eukaryota > Metazoa > Chordata > Mammalia > Carnivora > Otariidae > Callorhinus > Callorhinus ursinus. Next base: position 67,526,545 of record NW_027397063.1, read on the forward strand.
TCTAGAGGGGAGGGGAGTGGGGGGATGGGTTAGCCTGGTGATGGGTATTAAAGAGGGCACGTTCTGTGTGGAGCACTGGGTGTTATATGCAAACAATGAATCATGGAACACTACATCAAAAACTAATGATGTGATGTAATATATGGTGATTAACATAACATAATTAACAAAAACACTTCTCTGAACTATTTCATTAGTCAGTGCACATTTCTTATAGGAAAGGCAGAATAAATACCCGATTTTTTCCCTTTTCCAGTTTTCAAGATAACAAATTGATTTCCTATCATCCACTAAATGTGACCAATTATTTTGAAATATCATTATGAACTTATGGATTTAAATTTAATTCATAAGATTCAACCTACTGTGATTAATAACCTTACTGAAGTTCAAATTGTTCCATTATTGGCCAATGGAAAGCTCTTAAAGTTGGCTCCTAAGTCATTTCATTAATGACTTCAACTGTTAGATGCTAATATTTTAAACTATGATTATGAATTGCCTACTTCTTCTTTTAAATCTGTCAACTTTTGCTTCATGCAGACACACTGCTGTGAGGCACATATACGTGTACTATTTTTACGACTTCCTAATGAATTGACCCTTTTATTATTCTGAAAAGTCCTCTTTATCTCTGGCAATACTCATTGTCTACAGTCTACTATATGTGTTACTGGTATATCCATTCGAACTTTCTTATTTTTATTCATCATTTATTTTCAATTTTAAATTCTTTCTCCCTTCCACTTTCTGTTCGTCTTAAGGCATTATCTATCATGTTCATTTGCTGTTACGTTCCTCTTAGGTTTTAGCTTCCTTTCTGAAATGACTGATTTCCTTCTTCCTAACTTTCTATGTCTGGACTTTTCTAAGTGTTATTGATCTATGTTATTCTTTCTCACATCATTTCTTAACGTCTTTTAGCTCACTTTTTAATAGTAAGTCGCATTATGTTCTTCTGACATGCTTTCTCTTTTTTGGTAGAAGTGTTATTCTGCTTCTTATTCTTTTTTCTTTTAAGTTTGAATGGGATTTTACCTTGGTTCTTTTTTTTTAAGGTTTTATTTTTATTTATTTAGAGAGAGAGACAGCACATCCTCCCTTGGGTGGGGGAGGGAGAGAGAATCCCAAGCTGACTCTGCACTGAGCGTGGAGCCCGACGTGGGCCTCGATCTCAGAACCCTGAGATCATGACCTGAGCCAAAATCAAGAGTCAGACGCTTAATTGACTGAGTCACCCAGGTGCCCCTATCATGGCTCTTTTTGTTGTTCATTTTTTGGTAAAACTTGTTTTTTTCTGAGTTTTTGAACATGGCAGGATTTTCTAGCATCACAGAGATCCCTCTTCCAAACTATGGTCTTGGGATTTCCGGAGCCTGCTGCTTCTCCGTTTTTAGCTGGTCCTTCTCTTTCCTTCCTCTATATTGTCCTGATTCTGTTTACTTCTGATCACACTCCCAGCCACTTGTCCTCAGTGCAGGTGGCAGTTTTTCAGAGTTGTGAGGCACTAGAACAACTTCAGTCCCTTCAGAATTTCTTACTATGGACCTCTTGGACTCACCCCCTGTTAGAGAGCAAAACTCTTCCCAACTTCAGCTGCTGTTCTCAGATTGGCCCACCATCCCTCACTTTACAATGAGGACCACCCTTGTTCTCAAGTCTGCCAGATACCACATTACTTCCATCTGCCCCCTTCCCTAGACACTGATTCTATATGTGGTTTGTCTCACTCATGTCATCGAAAGTGATTCTTATGGATAACTCGTCACTGAGTTTGTTCTAAATGTTGTCCAGTAGTTTTTAGCTTTGGCATATGTGGGTATTTGAGGAGACTAAAAAAACAAGGCTGCTGCCACAGGTGCCACCTTCCAACACTTTCATTTTTGATTAAACACTTTCCAAGTCTCTCAGATGTGGAGGAGACCACAGATGGACTGTGCCCACAAATGAAGGTAAACATGAGAACACACACAAATAATAGAATACAGTGCTGACTAATCAAGGAGTTGACATTCACCAAATGAGCAAGCAGCTTCTGACCTCACTCAGCAGTGAAGAGAAGTGTGCGGGCATTTCTCAAATGGTATCTCATAGGAAGTTAATAAAAATATGGTAGTTCTAGTTGCCCAGTGAATGTAATTTAGGAAATGATGAGTTGAGGCAAAGCATTCTCTACCACTTCCTTAAAATGGCACACAAAATAAATAAATAAATAAATAAATAAATAAATAAATAAATAAATAAACAAAAATGGCACAAAGTGAAGAAGTGGTAAAAGATTTGTATAAAGTTTTTAAGGAAGAAATAAAAACTCTGATGAGAAAAATCTCAGTTTCAACATTAACTCAACAATCAAGGACAGATATTGCCATTTTAGAGAGGGTAAGATGCTCTTGAGTTTCCTTACCATGTACCAAGTGATGGTTGGTTTGACGGTGGAAGGAAAGAATCCATCTACATTTGGACACGTGATCTTCTGAACACCATACTCTATATACAGTTTATGCAGTGGGAGTTTCATGGAGGAATTGAAGCAGCTGTCTTTTTGAACCACTTCCAGAGGAAACGCAACTTTGCTGCAGTATGTGGTATTCCTGAAAAGAGAAATAGCCAATCTCCTTTGAATCTGATTTGATGCAGCAATCACATTAAAATGAGTTATGTGAAATAATGCTGCACATTGAGACCTCATTTACATGTCAGTTCACATAGGAATTAAAATTAACAAGTCAGGAAACGACAGATGTTGGTGGGGATGCGGGGAAAGGGGAACCCTCCTACACTGTTGGTGCGAATGCAAGCTGGTGCAGCCACTCTGGAAAACAGTATGGAGGTTCCTCAAACAGTTGAAAATAGAGCTACCATATGACCCAGCAATTGCACTACTGGGTATTTACCCCAAAGATACAAATGTAGTGATCCGAAGGGGCACGTGCACACCAGAATGTTTATAGCAGCAACGTCCACAATAGCTAAACTGTGGAAAGAGCCAAAATGTCCATTGACAGACGAATGGATAAAGAAGATGTGATATATATATATATATACACACACACACACACACACACACACACACACACACACACACACTGGAATATTATGCAGCCATTAAAAAATTGAAATCTTGCCATTTGCAATGACGTGGATGGAACTGGAGGGTATTATGCTGAGCAAAATAAGTCAATCAGAGACATACATGTATCATATGACCTCACT
>NW_027397063.1:67529860-67717820 GCF_003265705.2 Callorhinus ursinus
GGGGTGGCTGGGTGATAGACATTGCGGAGGGTATGTGCTATGGTGAGCACTGTGAATTGTGTAAGACTGTTGAATCACAGATCTGTACCTTTGAAACAAATAATACATTATATGTAAAAAAAAAAAAAAAGAAGATAGCAAGAAGGGAATAATGAAGGGGGGTAAATCGGAGGGGGAGACGAACCATGAGAGACTATGGACTCTGAGAAACAAACTGGTTCTAGAGGGGTGGGGGTTTGGGGGAGCAGTTAGCCTGGTGATGGGTATTAAAGAGGGCACGTACTGAATGGAGCACTGGGTGTTATACACCAATAATGAATCATGGAACGCTACATCAAAAACTAATGATATAGGGGCACCTGGGTGGCTCAGTCGGTTAAGCGACTGCCTTCGGCTCAGGCCATGATCCCAGGGTCCTGGGATCGAGCCCCGCATCGGGCTCCCTGCTCCGTGGGAGGCCCACATCTCCCTCTCCCACTCCCCCTGCTTGTGTTCCCTTTCTTGCTGTCTCTCTCTCTCTAATAAATAAAATCTTTAAAAAAAAAAAACTAATGATATAATGTATGGTGATTAACATAACATAATAAAAAAAAGTAAAAAGAATAATAAATAAATAAATAAAATAGCAACTCCCTATTAAAAAAATGTGTTATGGAGGTGTTTCCTATACCAATTTGACGTCACAAAATAAAAACAGACACAATTCACTACGTTAGTATACTAAAATATTTACATTTTAGGATGCCTGGAGAATTGCATTTATGTTTGAATGTCTACACAGGTCATTTAGTCTGCGTCGGGGCTCTTCTCCTCCCATCAGCCCACCTTCCACATGGAGGCTTTCCATGTCATCCTCCATGCACCCCATTTCTAAATTAGGTCTCTCATTCTCTGAGCACCTCGAAAATTTCCTTGATTGAATTTATACAGTTCAAACAGGACATGACCAAGTGTGTCTTCTTCTGTTCCTTGCATGTAGTATAGTGTCTAAACTTTCAGTAGGCACCAACTAAATGTTTCTTAAACGAATGGAATGTATGTAAAATCTATGTCTATGCACAGGAAAACAATAAGGGAACACAGACAATAAAAATAACTGATTTCTTAGGGTGATGGGTAAATGGGTCATTCACTGTCTACCCTTTTTTGTGATGTCTATTTAAGGTGCCAAATACAGGGGTGCCTGGGCGGCTCAGTCGTTAAGCGTCTGCCTTCGGCTCAGGTCATGATCCCAGGGTCCTGGGATCGAGCCCCGCATCAGGCTCCCTGCTCCGCGGTAAGCCTGCTTCTCCCTCTCCCACTCCCCCTGCTTGTGTTCCCTCTCTCGCTGTGTCTCTCTCTGTCAAATACATAAGTAAAATCTTTAAAAAAAATTAAAAAAAAATAGGGGCGCCTGGGCAGCTCGTTCGGTTAAGCAGCTGCCTTCGGCTCAGGTCATGATCCCAGGGTCCTGGGATCAAGCCCTGCATCAGGCTCCCTGCTCGGCGGAGAGCCTGCTTCTCCCTCTCCCTCTGTTTGCCGCTCTGCCTACTTGTGCTCTCTATCTCTGTTAAATAAATAAATAAAGATCTTTAAGAAAAAATAAAAAAATAAAAAATAAAATAAAATAAATAAAAATTAAGGTGCCAAATACATAGATACTCATTAACTAATTGATTGAGACTAAATACAATGAAATGGGGGGATGCATTTCCCTCCCCAAGAGGGGACGTTTAAAGATGACTTATGACAATGGTAATAAGGTGAGAAGGGAGAGTGGCAGCTATAATCACCACCTAAAAATAGCAAAAGGTCTACCACGTGGAAGAAGTATCCTACAGGTGGAAATTATACAGAGGGTAATTTTCAGCTTCATAAGATATATTCTCTGACTTAAAAAAAAATAATGAACAGTGGTGGGACTGATTTTTCTGGCTTCAAAGGTAAAATCTGAATGTTATCCTCAGAGGGGTATTAAAGCAAGAATACAAGTGGTACAGTCCTGGAGGATGACTCTTAATTTATGGCCTTAAAGACATCAGGCCTCTGATTCTACACGGTTCAGCTTAAGGTCATTCTCCACTTAGGAACTGCTTCAGGGCTGTGGGAAGCTTCTGGTGTCCCCACCAGACAAGTTGACTTCTAGATTTTCTTTAGGGACATAGAAGATAGGCCGACAGGTAAACTGAAGAGATGGCCATTTGGAAATTGATAAATCACATTAAAGGAATACTCAGGCCTTAACAGCCACGCTGCTCCCGTAATGTAAAAGAAGGTTAGAAAAGTTTGAGGAAGAGCTCTAGACAAGTAGGAAACAGAAATAGAGTTAATGAAACACTAAAATGCAGAGTAGAGAACAAGGTCATCCAGAAAGCTACTGATGACGCCTTCCCAGCTACTTCCTGATGTCCACCTGTGGAATGTTAACGGATTAACAGCTGCCAAAGATGGAAAGGAACTCAAGGAGCATTTAGGCTGATTTTCTCATTGGGTGGATACAGATGCCAAAGCTCTCAGACACAGACTGATGTGCCTAAGGTCACCAGCTGAGTAGAGTCAGGGCTGGGATAATGGCCTGGTTTCTGTGTCTTTTCATCCAGTGCTCTTTCCACTATAATCTGTCCCAACCTCTCCTACAAAGCTGTCTTGGGACATAAATAGTGGACAAGGGGCTCTTTGGAAGACACACTTTAGTCTAGAGTCCACTCCCATAAAACTAAAGAGTTGGGTGAAAACCTCAAAAGGGCCTTCAGAGGTTCCAAGGGACTCCCAAGGACACAGTGATGAAAATGCTTTCTGTGACAGAGAAGAGGTCCTTTTTCATTTAATCGTAACACAGCTTAAATATATCAAAAGGTAGTCACATTTCTCCACCAGAGAATAGTTCATAACCATGAGAGACAAGGGGCATTTCAGAAGATGGTGTGGAATTATCTATTGTTATGTCATTCTATGCTGTTGTATTGTTATATCATTCAGCCCTATTGTTATGGGCTGAATTGAGTCCCCTAAATTCATATGTTGAATACCTAAACTCCAGTAATTCAGAATGTGACCGTATTTGGAGACAAGTCTTAAAAGAGGTAATTAAGGTAAAATGAGAATGGTGGGCCCTAATCTGAAATAGGACAGAGATGATTCAGAGGGGAGACCATGTGAAGACATGGAAATAAGATGGCCATCCACAAACCAAGGAGTGAGAAATGAGACCAACCCTGCCAAAACCTTGATCTTGGAATTCTAGCCTCCAGAACTGCAAGAACACAAATTTCTGGTATTTAAGCCACCGTCTGTGGTGTTTTGTTTTAGTAGCCCTAGCAAACCACTGCTCCTATTAAACAGCAGGAAACTGTGTAAAAACAAAACAAAAACACTCATAATCCATAAGCCAGATGGGAATTTAAAAAACAAAGTAAGGCTTGGAAGCTAAAAGGGGACCTTGGGAAAAAAAAGTAGCCAAAGATCAAGCCTCAAAAATGATTATTCTTCAGAGGCGCTTCAGTTTTTTTAAGTTTTTTTTTTTTTCAGAGCAAAAACAGTATTAATCCATGGTAATAGAAGAATAGGTATATTATGGAGTAAAATGCAAAATCTACATGAATTTTCAAGATTAAACAAAGTGGATTTGAAAGAAATTTTGCAGTATTGGTGGGGTTCTTTGGATTATAGTCTTAGATTCCCAGTGATACGGTGTTTATTTGCTTTGTAGGGGAATTTTGGTGAAAAAGTTTGAAAGGCATTGTTCTAAATACATTTGATATCTCCCAAATATTCTTTCTTCCATAAGGCATCCTAAGGCTTTCTTCTGTGTCAGGAAGAAAGGAACTCAAGGCCTTGAAAGATGCCAAGAATAACAGAAATGAATGGGTCTGCTCTCCACCCTGCTCATTGTGTAGGGAAATACATGCTTTCAGGTGGGGCAGAAATGCAGGCAGGTTTTAATATCAGGGAAAAGGCACAAATAAACAAGGCTCCATCATTAGATAATCATGATATATGCCAGGGTTTGAAAAGGAACCACTTATGGAGAAAGTTCTCAGGAGTACAACCATTTTTCTCTGCACACCTCTTAGGCAACCTCTGCTAATCTACTGAGGTGAGGTGTAACTCTTTCCAGATGTTTTCTTCCCTTCCACTGATGCATCATCCAGGAACTAAAGGGAAAAGAGAAAGTCATCACCAAGAATCAGGCTACCTTAACATGCAGGTGTAGTTGCCCGTGTCATTGAGGAGGGTGGGTCGGAACCAGAGCACGTCTTTCTCCTTACTGATGCGGTTGTCAGGGAGGCGGAAGTTAATCGGCTCCTCCAGGTCCCGGTCCTGCCTCGTCCAATACCAGATCAGAGTAAGGCCCGCCGAGTGGGCTGTGCTGTAGTTGTATTTCAAGAAGTGTTCAAAGAGTGGGCACTTGATGCGAGCTGGCTCATCTTCAAACACTTGGATCTGCCTCATGGTATCAAGTCCCCAATCATCACAGCGTTCTGGAATGACCAAAAAGAAAAGATGAAGCCAGTGAGACATCTCATGTTAAAGGCCTGGAGAAAACACACCTCAGGACACCCAATTTTTTCCAGAAACCCCCTTGTCTGGCTATGTTCAGTAGCCTCTCTGTAATAATAGCATGGGCGTAGGCACCTGTGGCATGAAGAAATGACTTCTCCACCTTCCTTTATCATCTTTTCATTACCTCTTGGATAATGATTTGATCTGATAACTTGATCCTGTCGTACCCTATAATGTATGGGGGAGAATCTCACCTGAAAACGCAGTCATGTGCTCTTTCACCCTCTGAAGACAGACGAGGTTCTGAGGGGAAAATTATAACTGAAAAGACAACCCTCCAAGACTCTCAGTTCTTCCCAGGTCTCCTGATTTGGGGGCTAGATCTGCCCAGGCGAAGATACCCAGGCAAAGATATCTACATCATAGACTCAGGAGCAAAACTATATATGTAATAAATAAAATGAAGTATGTCACTAAACTTTATGGTTGCTTATTAAGGCAATGTTTTTGTGGCAGCAGATAATTGAGAGAACAACTAAATTTGTGGTTACTTTAATTTTGATAAAAGCAAAGAATTTGAAGCTTTATGACTTGCAGAAGGATTTGTCAGCAATAAATCCCTAGGTAAGTAATAGATCTCTGAGAAATTTAACAAACTGGCTTTTCCAAGTCTCAGCAAATTACTATTATTTATAATTGCTATGCTTTTAATAAGAAACAGCTTTTAAAATCCAATATACAAAGAAAGAATTGGGAAGATCAAAATGTTGTTCACACCAACACAAACATGATAGTATTTTTTTAATAAAACATCTATCTTACCAGATTCTTCAAATACATTTTCATTAAAGCTACAAAGTTGCAGAATCAGCTCATTCAGTTTATAGGAAATTACAACCACAGTTTTTCCAGATGTATATGCCAGACTGAATATATACAACCATTTTCACTCCTTTCTGAAACTTCACTAAAACTAAAATAATTTTTTCAAGACATAACCCCAAGTAAGAGCAAAAATAGGAGAAAAGATAGTAACAACATCAAAATGGACAAGCTGTAACCAGTTCAGCCCATTTAAATAGGTAAATCCTAAACCAGCAGGGAAAAGCTGGGGAGCACACCTATGTGCATTTCAGAATACTGGGAAGACCCAGAAGTAACTGCCAACCCCAAGATAAGGAATCACCATTGCCATTAGCCCAATATCTCTGGGTTCTCTTCCTAGGCATATTGTACGAATCTGCTTTTCCGCCCCTCTGGAGGAAGGGCCATGTTACCGAGTTTGGTCAATATGATGTAGTGAGTGTCACTTGTGTTGATTATCTTAAGGGCTAGAGCATATTTTATCATGCTCCATTTTCTTCTGCCCCGGCAAATAGAAAAGGACAGAGACTAAGCCTCCTTTAGCTTGGGTCCCTTGATGACATACAGCAAAAGAAGAAAAAAAACAAAACAAAACAGAAGAGAACCATCAATTAAATAAGTTGATGAAAACAGACTTACCCCACAAAAATATTTTCTAAAATTGTGGAAAAAGAGAAGAGTTTAAAAACTACCAAAGAGTAAGAAAGGAGATAAAAAATGATCACATACAAAAGACAGGAATTGGAATGGCTGTGGAAATTTCAAAAAACAAGACTAGAAGCTAGAAAATAATGAAGCTTTCTTCTTTTTTTTTAACATATAATGTATTATTTGCAGGAAGGGAAAAATGAAGCGGGGGAAATAGGAGGGGGAGATGAACCATGAGAGACGATGGACTCTGAGAAACAAACTGAGGGTTCTAGAGGGGAGGGGGTGGGGGGATGGGTTAGCCTGGTGATGGGTATTAAAGAGGGCACGTTCTGCATGGAGCACTGGGTGTTATACACAAACAATGAATCATGGAACACTACATCAAAAACTAATGATGTAATGTATGGTGATTAACATAACATAATAAAAAAATAATGAAGCAATATAGGTGAAGGGAAATTATTTCCAATCTTGAATCTAAACCCAAGGAAACAATCAAGTGTGAAGGCGGCATTTTCAGACACATCAAGACTCAGTAATTTTCCTTCCCATATGCTCTTTATCAGGAGGCTTCTGAGGGACTTGTTACCAAAATGAGAGGGGGAAAATAAGCAAATTATGGGATCGAAGAAGAGGGGATCCAGTTCAAGAGAGAGGGGAAGGAAATCCGCAGAATAACAATGAAAGAGATCTCAGGCTAACAGCTATGCAGCAGGGTTTAGGGTGAACAAGTGTAAATAGAAGGTAATGGAAATCTCCAGTTAAAAAAATGATGATTGTAACTAATGAATTATCTGATGAAATTAGCACTGTGGAAAATTATGCTAAAAGGCAATTGTAAAGTATGAAAACAGTTACCCAAAAGGTCCAAATTAAAGTAAGCACATGAAGGCAAGGAAATTAATAACTTCCAAAAATAAGAAAGTCAACATAATCACAGTTCATTAATATGTGAAGGCATATTAATTGATTATTGATTTAACCAAATATTGTATTAGTAGATAGAGAGGAAAAGGTAAGTTAAGGAGAGGGGATGGCTATTTAAGAGAGAAAAAAAAAATCTCATTTAACATAATTAAAAAGTGAACAATATAAAGCCCAGGGTTGACTAAATGAAAAATAGCAATATACACAAATTGATTAGCAAAATATAGATAGGAAATGCCAGAATAAATACATAAAATACTTAAAAGTGGTGGCTTCTGAAGAAGAGAGCTAACGGATGTGAGGAAAGTTAAGAAAGAGTAGTTTTTTTTTGTATAAGCCTTTTAATACATTGGCCTTAAAAAAAATCTCCGTGAATGATTTCCTTTGAACATCATTAAAATAATAATTAAGAAAAAAAAAAAGGAAGGCAGTAAGGGAGGGAGGGCATATCTATCATGCAACACAATTGGCAAAGCCATTCTCAGTGTTTAACCACCCTGATCATATTTACTCTCTGTTAGGAAAAAAAAGCCTTGATTTCATTTTTTAATTTTGTATCAATATGCTTTGGCACAGCAGTCATTTCACTGTTGAATCACAAGGTGATAGTTTAAAAGAGAAAGAGAACGACAGGCAGTTGGGCAGCTGACAGTGTCTGGAACTTCACCATATTGTTTGTTATCTGAATGACAAAGATGCTACCGCCTTCTGCATTGCATAAAAATATTCTTTATGCTGTGCCTAAAGGCACCTCTCTCAAGAGCTCTGCACCATTTGTCCAAATCTGGATGACGGCAGAGGCAAAGCGATTAAATGAAAATGATCGTCCTTCCTGCAACCCTACTCTCTAATATATCTCAATTCAGATCGCCCCAACTTGGGCCAGTAGACAGCAGTCTCACGCCATGACTCCCTTAACAGGAACACTGGAAAACTGGAGAGAAAGAGAAAGCCCTTCTGAGGGCTAATGGTACTTTGATTAAAGGAGACTTCCTGACACCAATATTGCAAATTGTCACTTTGTTTGGTCCCTGGAGGTCTTTACAGTCCTGGGCATGATTAATAGTAAGATAGATGACAAGTGACAGGTCAATTTTTCTTGTGTAAAAGTAGGAGAATGCACAGTGTGGAAAGGGAGACAACAGAGAGCTGCTGGGACATCCCACCAAATGGAACTTTGGTGACCACAAGGGTAGATGTGGCAGACACTAGGTAGGTATTCATGAACCCTGGCTGGGGACTACATAGATATCCTTAGCACCTGAACTGGAGCTATTTGATTTGTTTCTGGCCAATGAATGAGGCCAGAAATGGTTCATCTTGAAACTCCCAACATAATCTCTGACGCTTTCTCCTGTCCTCATATGGAGAGCCTGAGGGCCAGAAAAGTTTGAATAAGGTAACCTCACAAGATGGAAGAAGCCAGGATCCCTGTCACTGCTTGGAGCAGAGCTCCACAGAGATTCCATTGCTCTCTCAGGGGGCTGTGGTTGAGTGAAAAATCAACTTCTATTGTGTTAAATCACTGAGATTTGGGGGACATGTTGTTACAATGACTAGCTTCACCTGTCTTGACTACTAAAAGAAGGCAGGATTTTCCTTTTGTAACATAACTCAATAAATCAAGTGCAGACACATTTTAAAATAGCATTTGTTAAAGGCCCTTACATACTAAAATTCAAATACAGATCAATCACCAAGATTTGGGGCTGATTCCTGAGACTTAATCTTTTCAATCAATAATGTGATTCATCTTAAAGTGGAGAAGAGATCATTACACCTGCTAGGTATCTCCCTTACAGAATGTTCCATGGGCCAAATAAACATATCTATAAAGCGAATCAGCCTCCATTACATTAGGGACTGAAAACACACATATCGGTATTCCTAAACATTAGCCAAAAAAAGGTATTATTATTGAGCTTTTTCTTTGGGTTATTTTCCCATTTGAAATTTGTTCTGTGAGTTTTTAAGTTTCCCTTGCCAGCCAGCCACTTGTCAGAGCCTTTTAAATTATTCAATGAACAAATAAAAATAAAATCTATGGCAACAGGCTGGAGTGTCATGTAATACCAAATTAATTATATGATTCACGGCAGGCACCAGCCGAAGAAAAGACTGGGGAAAAGGCTGTTATGCAAATAGATTTGTCTCTAATACCAGCAAAGGGAATTTAGCAAATTATTGGCACAGAGAATTACTTTTTGTGTAGAATGTCCCTTCTTACCCAGTTGACTCCACAGTGGAAGTCCTCTCTAAATTGGCCCTCAACATGGGGAGCCACAAAGTCATCGTTTTCCTCAGCGAAAGGATTTCTTAAGGCTGAGGCTTGGTGGCATCGAGAACCAATGGAATGTGCAAAGCCTCCCAAAGCCAAGTCACTGGAAAATCCAACCCACGCTCCTGACAGCAATTAGCATTTATATAGCAGGGTATACATTTTAACTAATTAATCTCACAACACCCTCTTGGGCTTTCATGCCCATTCCCACATTACATGCCAGGAAACGGAGACAGAGAGATTAATTGACTTACTTTTGCCTGAGTAGTAGCACAAATAAAAGCTGCCTGAACATAGATCTCGGATGCTTGTCCCCAGTCTACGCTCACACATTCAAAGCAAGATATTTCCCACAGGAAAGCTATTCATGTATTTGTATTTATTAAATATTCACTCAGAGCCTGCTGTGAGCAAGGCACTGTGCTGGGTGCTGGGGCAGAGAGACATGTAGACTTAAAAACTCAGGAAGCTCAGGTACAGGAAAGAAAGAGGAAGGAATTTAACTATTGGAATTAAGTCCCATAAGTAATTATTTGCCATGTGCCCCTTATCTGACATATCACCTTGGACAAAATGCTTCCCCTCTCAGACTCACTTTCTGCATGTGTCCCATGCCCACCTTGTAGGGTTGAATGAGGACTAAAGGGCCCTGTAGAATGAAAGGAGCTCAGTACACATTAGGCTAAGTTCGCATAATAAATCTGAGTACGTCCTCACCCATCAAGAAGTTGACAATCTTGGAAAAAAGGAAGACCAAATGAAAATACCTGGCGGAATGAGCCAACTATTATAACAGGCTTCTAGGTAGGAGAACAGCTATTATATGATTATATTATATTATATTATATTATATTATATTATATTATATTATATTATATTATGTTAGATAGGGGATGGCAATGCTAGTCCTGAGATTGGATTGTGATCAGAAACAGTCCCTTTTTTACAACTTCAACCGGAACTCAGTGGGCTTTAAAAACTGTCCCATTGGTACATTCTAGGAATCTTACCTAGGCCTGAGGGCAGAGACAAAGTATAATGGAAAGGCTGGTTTTACAATCCATTCTTACAGTTTTGCTTAATTTTGTTTTTCTAGAGGTATGCATGGCTTCTCGGGAAATCTGAGCCTGGGACGGTGATCCAGGGAGAATCCAAGGCGTGAGCAATGTTGCATGAGTGACATGATGACAAAGAGTAAGTCAATGAGTTAAGTGTGGGTGAGTTTCCGAGGCAAGATATAGGGGTGCCAGACACTGAAACACTAGCAGGAGCCCTGACAGAAGAGGCATGTGGCACAGAGCACAGAGCAGTACGGTGGAGGGTAACAGACACGATTCAAAGGCAGGCTTTGAGTTCAAACCTTCTGGCTTTAATAATTCATTTAAAAACTACATACTGAGCATCCTGTCCTGTGGCAAATGCTAAAGCAGATGCTCAGGATGCACGTGGGAACAAAACAAAGGTCGCATGGAGCTCACCTTCTTAACACGGGGAGACTGACAATAAACAGTTGACACACTAAATAAGAAACGTATAGAGTATACAGGTAGCTAAGTCAATAGAACAAAGAAACACATAAAACCCGGTAAAGAGGGATCAGGAATGAGGAGGGGGAAGAGGGAAGAGGGAGGAGCATGCAATTTTAAAGAAGGTAGTCAGGGTAAGTCCCTCAGCCATTATGAACCTCAGCTTCCCAAACCAGAAATTCAAGTTCAGACTTGGATTTACTTGAATGTACTCTACTCTGTAGAGTAGTTATGAAAACTGAATGAGCCTAAGACATAAAGTACTATACATAGCAACTGTAAAGGGCTGCACATATGACCTACAATTAATCTGTGGACTGCCATTTTCTATGGAAAACACTTTCCTCACTCCCGTCTATGCAAGAGACTGCTAGACGTGTCCCATTTACCATATCCACAAACTCCCTTTCTTCAAAAGTATGGGAATTTTCATCTGGGCACATTGCCATTCAGAATAAAGGTTACATTTCCCAAGCTTTTCTGTCACTGGTAAGTGCTCAGGTGACAAAGTTCTGATGAATGGAATATGTTTGAGATTTCATGTGGTAGATTCTAAAAACCATTCTTGAGAGGTGCTGATATGTTCCTATGTTTCCTATGCTCCTGCCACCATCCCATTTCTCCCATCCTGCTGCTTGGAACATGGATGCTACATCATGGACCATGAGAACGAAGGCCACACCCAAAAAATGGTGGAATGGGAAAGTGAAAGGAGTAACATAAGGCACTGCCTTACCAGCCCTGAGCTTTCTAGCGGTAGATTTTACATGAGAAATAAACCTTTGTATATCCTTGCTATTCCGAGTGTCATCCACAACCCACCAGCATCATCAGAGTCTTGACAGCTTGTCAGAACTTCAGATCTTCTGCACCACCCAGACTACCCGAAACAGAACCTACACCTTAACAAGATCCTCAGGTTATTCCTAAGCCCATTAACATTGGCTATGTATTAGTTTAAACCACTGCTATTTTGCATCTCCTTACTCACAGCTAGTCATCATACCCAAAGGATAACAATGTCTTATTTCATCGGTTCAAGTCAGCAGGTGGTTGAACAATTTGTGAGGTTATCTCCACCCTATAAATCTGTCTCTTTGATTAATTACATTTAAAACATATATTCTTTTTTTGTTCCTCAATGGAAAAAATATTTAAAAATACCAGGATAGTTTTTTTGTTTGTTTGTTTTTTAAAGATTTTATTTATTTATTTGACAGAGTGAGACACATCGAGAGAGAGAGCCCAGGCAGGGGGAGTGGGAGAGGGAGAAGCAGGCTCCCCCGCTGAGCAGGGAGCCCGAGGCGGGGCTCGATCCCAGGACCCTGAGATCATGACCTGAGCCGAAGGCAGACGCTTAATGACTGAGCCACCCAGGCACCCCACCAGGATAGTTTTCTAGCAATATTCTATAGTAAGCAACCAGTTTTGTTTTTGTTTTTGTTGTTTTTTTTTTAATCTACAAACTACATTTCCTGGAGTAGGATGTAAGTAGAAAAAATACTGTTAAAACAGATATTTTTTATTCAAGGGAGAGCTACTCAAGCAAAAGTCTAGAAAATGTTTCTGAAGTTCTGTGGTTGTCAACTAAGTGGTGAAAAGAAGAGAGAGAAGTTAGGGGTGGGGGAGGAAGAAATGGAGTGGCCATGAGCATCCATCAGACATCCTCACGTTGCTTGTGCTGTTCAACAACACTGCGCTAATAACTCGGCAGATGGTTTTCCTGGACCAGATAATTAGACATACCTTACTCCCACCAAAAAAAAAAGGGAGTTTTCTTGATTGGGTAATTTGAAGAAAATAAGAAATAGCCCTGAGCAGATGATAAGATTTGCCAGATAAGGAAAGAATGGCCAAATTCAGAAAGCTGGTTGATGGGGGCCGGGGGTGGGGTTGCACAAGCTACAGCTTCAATTTTGCAGGTGTCATTAGAGTTTGTTTCTAGAACAAGTTTTATCCCCTGTGCCACTCCTCCCCGCAGCACTGGACGTTCATCTTTACACTGACCTAAAGACTGCTATTTTATATCAATTAAAAGGGGTGGGCCTGGCCTGTTTAAAAAAAAATGTGGAGAAAATAATTACCAGGCAAACATGAAAACAAAGAAAATAATGAAAAGGAAGAGGTAAAAAAAAAAAAGGAAAAGAACCCTCACAGATGAAAACAACCCAATCTATGAAGTTTAAATTCAGAACATACACCATTGTAGGTGATACTTAAAGGTACAGAATCAAATTATCTAAAGGATGAATGAACCAAATTATCATTGCAGGACGAGTACACCCGAGCTCTGAACAGTTTAGTTTTCACGCAATCTGTCATGTGGAGGTTCTTCTCTGAGTTTGTGAACATGAGTGCCACGTTCCTCAAAGTTTCCCTCATGGCAGAGGACCAGAGGAAAAACCCTGGGGTCTCCAGAGAGTTTTCCAGTCCCTGGGTCTAGAGGAGCTGCTGAAGGTCTGTAGGCTCGTTCTTGTCTCCATGAAGTCAGTCCACAGCCGGTTTTCAGAGCTCCGACAAAAGGACCCTTAATCATCATGTGTTAATGTCCACGGAGGGTCCAGAAGCCCCCCTTCCTGCTGCTGTGCACAATGAGGAAGAACATGGAATAGCATCATCTAATAGCCACCTACAAATGGCTCTGTTTCTCTCATCAAAGTTGCAGCAGGGGTTAGCAGGCTAAAGAATGGATTCTGGGTGTGCGGCCTCTGTACCATGGTGCCATTATTTTCTTAGAAAAAAAATCACTGTAATGAGCATCCTCGTGCAGCTGAAGGCAATGATTTTCTTTGCAGGGCTGTTGTGACAACAAATAAACTGGCTTATGTCAAGTGTGGCACAGTACACTGGGGAAACTCTAAGCAGTCATTAGCTGGTTTTTATGCACCCCCCAAGCAATCTTTTCTAATCCATGATTAAGATGTAAAGATCCAATTACTATTCTCATATAATAATCAAGCAGCCTTTCACTCTCTAGTTTCATTATTACATAATATTTATTCAGGGTCCGATGAGGGCTAGAGGCTATAAACATGGGCTCTGCCTTCAGATTTCCATTCAAGAAATAGATCATCAGCATTGGAAGTAAAGGTATTTCACACTTTATCATAGAATCTCGGAACATACAGGTCTTAGATCTGGTCGTAGCCCCCAGGGGCGGTAGAATAGCTGGTAATGCACCATACCACAGAGGAGTGAATGAAGCTAAGAGAGAATAAAAACAGGTCTGAGACATGGGCCAACAATCTAGGATAGAGATGCGGAGGGACCAAACCAAGCCTCTTATATCCTGAAACGACTTTCCCGATGGTGTACACAGTAGCTAGTCTCTGGAGTCTGACAATCCCAGTTCAAACCCTTGTCCTGTCACTTCCTACCCACGTGAGCACACGCAAGTAAATTAAATGTTCCCATGTGTCAAAGAAGGCTGATTCGAAGATTAAATGAGACAGTACTTTTAAAGTATTTAGCAAGAGCTGTTCAGTGGTCCTCACCATTAGTAATATTACATTCCTCTCTTAATTCCAAACTGAGTGTGGCCAATTTCGAACTGAAAGTGGCCCAATAAATGTTGTTAACATTTAACCTAGGGGGCTTACCTCTAACAAAGTGTTTAAGGGCATTAGACTACAAGGCAATTTTAAAAACATTTTGAAACAACCCTTTCATTTTACAAAGGGGGCAACTAAGCCCAGAGAGCTAACTTGATAAATGATGTTGAGCTCATGAGTGGCAAGCAAAGAACCACTTCTTTTCGATCCAAATGTCATGTCCTTTCTATTACATCATCCAAATACATATCTGCAGAAACTTTCCCAGTTGGTATCGGGAATGTACATAGTACCATATTATATTCCCCTTCAAAACAGAGGATGAAATAGGCAAAAAAAAAAAAAAAAAAAAAAAAACACAAAAAAACAAAAAAAAATCCAAACCTCAGAATATCAGAACTTATCACATTAACGGTGGGCCATAGAAGATAACTTTGCGTGCATTCTGTATGATCAAGCCACACAATTATTCTTTTCCTCCCTCTCATTCTACAGGTAAAGATGCTAATATGTGGATCTTGTCTTTGAGGCTGAAAGCAAAGTATGTGGTAATGTGGACCATACTTTGGCACCTGGAAAGAACGAACCTGTTTCCTCATATGTAATAGTGCAGGAAGCAAAAACAAAGCCAATGAAAGTACCTACCACATAGGATTGTTGACAGGGGTTAAAAAGATCATACACAAAAATACCACATGCTTGGGTGCACTGTATGAAGTTAATAAATTTTAGCTACAGCTATTATGTTGATTTTTACCGATGAGGGAATTAAGACCTAGAAAGATAGCAGGGGAAATGAATTATTTTGTGTATATGTTTATGAGTTTTTATTGCATTTTACCGGCCAGGGACAGAAAACACAAAATTAAGATTTGAGTCCCAAAATGTAGAAGGCAGGCAAAGCATGGACTGACTTCTTAATTAGCAAAGATAGCTTGAGCAATCACTTTTCCACTCAATGGCGTGATGGAAATGTAAAGCCCTCTAGGTACTCAATGGGTCTTTGTGCCCTCCATCCCCACATCTGACTTCTCAACTGGAGGTTCAGGGAGGCTTGTTCGGTGAAAGTACATCAAGGGATGTACTCAGTTAGGAGCTATACGGTTGTTCCGCCTCAAGACTTGCAGCCATATTCTACACACGACTACAAAGCCAAAGGAAAGAGAATCTTGTGAGCCTTGCCAGTAACCTCCCCAGCAAGCCTCAGGAAATTGCCTGGAGTAAAAGGGCATTTGAGATCTTCATCACCTGCCAGGAAGAGACACAGGCTACAATCCTGCCACTGAATTTAAGAGAGGCATCCCCTGTGAGATGCCAGTGCAGTCTCATTCAATTTTAATAATGTGTCAAGCATATAGATTTTTCTTGAAGGCTGGTAGTGACAAGCAGAAGACAAAAGATTCTGAGAGAAAATCGGGGGAAGCAAACATCAGAAGCTGAGAGCGTAAGCCATGGGGTTTGGGGAGACGTCTGGCCGTGAATGATGAGGGGGTGGCTGGAAGAATTCACAAGGGTGGAGTTCTGAGTGGCTGGGTTTTCAGTGGCCCCTCAGCTAGAGAACAGTGTCAGCTCCCAAGGGGAGGAAACAGATCTTGGGAAGACAAATGCCAAGATACAATCATGGTCCACATTTCTAAATATTTAAGTCACCTATAATCCCCTTTGCATCTTAGAAAACTGCTACATGTTGTAACTGGAAGAAGGCCTTCTGAATCACCCAGCGACATGCCACATTATACAGATTAGGCTCTGAGCCCAGAGGGGTGAAGGAATGCCTGAGGGAAAGACTGGTTAGTAGCAGAGGCAGGATGAAACCTTCCAGATTCCTAGTTATTTGCCCCATATCACATGTAACTTTTGCCTATAAAACCAACTATGAAAGAGAGTTTCACTACACTGACACTAATCAGTCTTTGCTTTTGCTTTTTCCCCAGTATGTCAGAGGTAGAATTTTTATACCTATATTTACATTCTGGTTGTTTGTTTTTAAGTATAGGTGACACACAATGTTACATTTGTTTCAGGTGTACATCAGTGATTAAACCACTGCGTACATTATGTTCTGCTCACCATAAGTGTAGCCACCATCTGTCCCCCATACAACGCTATGACAATACATTCAGCCTCTTGACTCACCATAGTCTTAAGGTTGAGGACATTTGCCTCTACTATATGTAGCGCTGAAGAGAAAGGGGAAACTACAAATCAACTTTTCTAAACTCCAGAGCTCTTACAACTTAGGAAGCCAAACAGGAGGAGGAACTTTCCATATATGAAGTAAAAGCAGTTTAACTCTAAGAAAATAAAAATGTAGAGTGTCTTCTATACTATCCTTCCAATCGTGAGTCCTCTTCCTCAGGGCACACAGTTCCCTCTCTATACACACTCACCAGGGTCTATGCACCAATGGTCTGCCACTGAAAAAAAAAGCAAAGTAATTACTCTAAAGTAGAAAAATGAAATGACAGTAAGAGAAATTGGTGCAAGATCAGGAAAAGGGTCTGTTGTCATTGCCACGAGGCCTGTTAGGAGCTTCATGGTACAAGTGAAGCTGTCCAGGTCTATATATCTCTGGGGGTATGTGTTTATCCAGGTATAAATCCCCAGGCAAAACTGTCCAGTCCAGAAAGCTCATCTGTAGGCATTTCCAGCCTCCCAATGCTACATTTCCCTGCCTCATGGAGAGATTGATAATGAAGGTCATTGATTAGAAACACAGCTTGTTGTTTCCATACTCTTAGAGGCAGGAAAATGTTCCAAACTCATCACTTAAGAATCATTGCCTTGTTCCCCCTACCATATCTCATCCAAGATTACAAATCCATAACTGTTAACAGGATCCATAATAACTTAAATTTTACCTGGCAGTTTCAGACACATGATGTTCTTTGATCACAGAAGGAGGCATTGTTGCCCCATTTTGGAGTTTGGCTCAAAGAGAGGCTCAGGAATGATTTGGGAAAGTCACAGTGCTAGTGGGCAGCAGAGATTTCTGATTCCAGAACCAGTAACCCTCCCAGAGCCAGTCCTTTCTCCATTAACCCTCTCAGGCTCTCTGGTATCATGCTCAGTCCTTTGGTTTCCAGTTTAGAGACTTTATATATAATCTCTTCCCTCAATTCTTCCCACTCACATTGATTCTTTATGTTAACCAACATCTCAAACCATGTTCTTTCCTTCTGTCTTATACCAAACTAGCTGCTGAGCTTCTCTTTGAATATAGGGATGCAATTTCAGCCAGATACCTTTAAACTTCCTTGACACTAAATATTTGTACCTCAGGAACACTTTGCAGTATTCTCCATAGAGAATAACAACATAGGGTCGGTAGACCTTATTTCTTGTCCTAACTCCATCAGAGTGACCACCATTATTATTATTATAAGTACCACCACCACCACCTAAGAGTGAATGCTTCCCATATGTCAGGTATTAAGTGATGTACTTATGATCTCTTTCAATTCCCATAACCACTCTTTCAGATAGTTTTATTATCGCCTCCGTTTAATAAATGAGGAGCGTGAGTCTTAGGTAAGCGAAAGAATATCCACATGATTGCACAGAGTTAAATTAATTAAACAAGAAGGCCATTAGACTGAGGTGATTTTAATGCCTTAGCAGCCTTCCTAAGCAAACCAAAGCTTAAGTCTGTAATGCCTCAAGGTCAACAAATCAAAATGCAAAGAAACTGATCACAAACAGCCAACTAGACTATATCAGCTAATGCAAGTTGCTCAAGCTGTAGTCAAGCAATTTTATTGCTTTGCTTCTGCCTCTTCTCTATAAAAGTCTTGCTCCCAGGGCGCCTGGGTGGCTCAGTCGGTTAAGTGTCTGCCTTTGGCTCAGGTCATGATCTCCGGGTCCTGGGATTGAGCCCCACATCGGGTTCCCTGCCCAGCGGGGAGCCTGCTTCTCCCTCTCCTTCTGCCCCCCACCTGTGCTTGCTCTGTCTCTCTAGTGCTCTCTCTCTCAAATAAATAAATAAAAATCTTAAAAAAAAATCTTGCCCCCAGTTCCAGTTGGTGGAGTGGTCCCAACCACTTCCACTTTGTTGCTGCCTGCTTCAAATTGATATTTGCTCAAATAAACTCTTAAAATTTTTAATATGCTTCAGCTTATCTCTAAACCATAGGAAGTACGTGAGAGAGGATTCTGACACAGATCTGCCTCATTCCGGAGTCTAAAATTGAACCCTGACTGTGGCCAAGTAAATTCCCTTTTCTTGAATTCAGCTTTTTCATGTATAAGATAAAACCAGATGATCTCTAACCCCTTCCATCTCCACAGTATGATGGGTTTAGAATCAACGTGTACATCAAGAGTGTTTTCTAGCCTGAATCTTAAAATCGTAAAATCAAGCCAGTTTTTCAGGGAGAAGAGTGGAGTTGGGGTGGGTGGGTGGGCACTAGTTAACATAAAGTGGAACAAACCAGGCCTCTTTAACGAGAAGCATAAAATCCTCGATTAGCAGTTCCCAGCGTCAGAAGGCACACGTCACAGCCAAGAGGCAATGGGGCAGATCACATCTGTCTGAATTAGACTGTCATTATCTAGTCATGTTTCCAGGAGACTCTGAAGCTATCTTCAATGCTCAACTTTCCCTCACAACACCCACTTTCAAAAAGCTGAGAAGTCAGAAATGTCAGCTTGTCCTCGAAGGCAGCTCCCTCAGGCTAGCTGCCTCTGTCTTATTAAGTATAGTCAGGCATGACTCAGCTCCTCCATCAACTGTCTGCGAAGGAGATTATTTCACGCTGGTAGAAAATCACCTTAAGCAGAAATATGGAAGGCATTTAAGGTACACAATTAGAGCTGCGTTGCTTATTACTCAAAATCAAATCATCCTTTTCTTATCCTAGACAGGACAGCATAATCAGAGCCAATAGGGAAACAAAACTGCATTCGCTTGTAGCACATAAGATCACCCTGTCACTTCCAGTTACAACTATCAGCCACTCAGACACCTCTTCTGTCTGGGTCACAAAGAAAGGTGAACTGTGGGTTATGGCATGTCCTTCAATCAATAATCCCTTGGTGAGAACCTACTACAGGCAACAGTTTATACTGCACAGTTTCCACTGGGGAGATAAAGACACAAGGAAGACACGGTCTCTCATCTCAAAGATCTCACTATCTGGAGAGCATGCTCAGACAATTGCAATGCAAACAAAATGAAGGAAATGCTTAAAAAGAAAAAAAAGATGTAGTATGTCATGAGGCAGAAGTGTTCTTATTTCTTATTATGAGAGGTGGGAAGTTCAATGAAACCTTCCCAGAAGAGATGACATCTGAATTAAGCCTGAAAAATGAATAGAACGTGTGCTGACAGACACAAGGGGAGGAGTCCAGGCTGATGGAACATCATAAGCAAAGGCGTAGAGGGCTCGGGAGCTGTGAGGAACCGGTCAGTCAGCTGGGGCTGGATTACAGGGTGTGGACATTGGAACAGAGCCTGAGAGTGGGAGACTAGGGTTATACAGGGTAAGGGTTCCTATTTTATCTTGGTAGCAACTGGGAGTCACTGGTGGTCCTGGAAAAATGAAGTGACACATATTAATTACAACTATGGCAGAGGTAAGGACTCCATTGGAAAATATATTTGTGCCCTGAGGCTGTCTGATGTCATACACCTGTGCAATTCCACGTGATTCAGGAATGGAATTTCTCTTATCTACTTGTTATCCCTGTCTTTCCTTGTACAAACCACAAATGAAGACAAAAGAGACCATTACCGAAACCTGGGCAAGAGGGAGTGGGGAGGCAGTGAAGCTAATCGCTTGAGGTGGTCCTTTTGCTCTACAGTTGCTGGAGTGGAGGGCTGTGATTTATCAAGGTGAGAAAGGCATTGCTGTTTCCTCTCTATCTCCCAACCCCGGTCATCACCACTGATAACACATGGGGCTATAAAGGGGGCAGCTACTTTATTAGAGTTTTATTTTTAATTTAAAATAAATAAAATTTAATTATCCAGAACCTTTATTGTTTCTCTCTTGAGCCTGTCTCAAAGTATTTTAACAGCCAGAAATAAATGAATGAATGGCAGTGCTCTGTAGTCGAGCACACTATCTATATACGTCCCTTATGGCATGCAGAACACCATCCCATGGTTACAGATGTTTCAATGCCTAGATTCTCCTTCCAACTACCTAAGGGCTCCTCATTAACAGGGCAATTCTCCTTTTCATCATCATAGCCCCGCTGTGCCTAAAAAAGCCAAAAAGCTCTGTAAACATTCTAAGCAGAGAAGAGAATAGTGCTAGATCTGATGATGGGACTGGGAACAGGATTTCTAAATTACTTGAAAAATTAAAGGTTAGCAAAGATAAGCCACGACCAGAAGAAAATATCTTATAATTACGTATCTAATAAAGGACTTATATCCAGGTTAAATAAAGAACTCTCAAAATTCAATAAGAAAACAATTCAAAAAGGGACAAAAATTTCAATAGATATTTTATCGAAGAAGATATAGAGATAGCAAGTAACCCTATAAAACATACCCCAAATCATTAGTCATTAGTTGCAAATTAAAAATTAAACAGGATACTACTCCATATGTACTAGAATGGCTAATATTTTAAAAATGGAAAATACCAAGTTTTGGTGAGGACATGCAGCAGCTGAAACTCTCATTCATTGCTGATGGGAAGGCACAATGAAGTACAATCACTTTGGAAAACAGCTTAACACTTCCGTATTAAGTGTTACACTTACTGTAAGTTACACTTACAGTATGACCTACAAATATTAGCTCTAGATATTTACCCAAGAAAAATAAAAACTCATGTCCAGACAAAGCCTATAACATGTTTATAGCAGACTTAATCATAATTGTCAAAACCTTGAAGCAGCCGAATGAACTTCAGCTAGTGAATGAATAAACAAACTGTGGTACATCTATACAATGGGATACTACTCAGAGACCAGAAATGAACTTCTGATATACTCAATTATTATGAACTCATCTCAAATACATTATGCTAAGCGAAATAAGTCTAATACCATATGATTCCATCTAAATGACATTCTGATGGATATTAAGGAGGGCACGTGTGGTAATGAGCACTGGGTGTTATACGCAACAATGAATTGTTGAACACTACATCAAAAACTAATGATGTATTATTTGTTGGCTAATTGAACATAATAAAAAAAATAAATGACATTCAGAGGGCACCTGGGTGGCTCAGTCAGTTAAGCATCTGCCTTCGGCTCAGGTCATGATCTCAGGGGGTTGGGACCGAGCCCCGCATCAGGCTCCCTGCTTGGAGGGGAGTCTGCTCCTCCCTCTACCTCTCCCTCTGCCCTTCCCGCACCCCCCCACACACACTTGTGTTCTCTCTCTCTCAAATAAATAAATAAAATATTAAAAAATAAAATAAATGACATTCCGGATAAAGCATAGTTACTGGAAAAAAAACCAATCAGTGATTTCTAGGGGCTTGAGGTCAGGGAAGGTTGACTGTACAGTAGAAGTATGAGAGAAATTTTGGGGCATAATGGAAATTTTTTGTATCTTAAGTATAGCAGCTTTTATGCTGCTGTATGCATTTGCCCAAATTCACAGACTCCATACACCAAAAGCTGAATTATACTGTATGTAATAAAAGAGTAAATTAAAAAAATAAATTCTAAAAGGTCAAGAGTTGTGTAGAATAAAAATGGATCTAACTAATTCCAGTCTCTTGATTAGAGATTTGGCTTTATTTACAAGGACTGGTAGGAGACAAGCATTTGCTTATGGACTCATTCTACACTGCCTTTTCCCAACCCTTTCCAAAAAGTTAAATCACACAGATCCTCCAAGACCCACTTGGTCACTACCTCTCTAGATATGGCTGGCTCTCTCGTAACAATAACTACTTCCTACCTTGCATAATTATTATCTGGACATATGGCTGATCTCCTGCTAGATTGTGAGCTCAAAGACAGGGCTTGGATCCTGACTACCCAACACAGCATCCCGCACACACAGTTTGGTGGATATTTGTTTCAAATCAGGTACAATGAGGAAGCCCCCTATAAAAGCAGAGATCAATAACTACGTAGAAATAAAAGTCTACACTTCCTCAGAACTTCCTGATATACATGTTATGCTCACCCATACAAATAATCTTATAGCTGATGTAAAGACTAAAATTTTAGCCAATTATTACATCTATTCTTTCATTCACTGAGTATTTACACTGAGGCAAATCCTTCTGCCAGGCACTAAAGATACGGAGGTGAATAAAACTGTGCCTGTCCCCATGGAACTTTCATTCCAGGGAAGGTGACAGAAATTAAATAACTAATTAACTAAGTAATTAAGTAAGTAATTAGACAATTAATAACATAGATGCTATCCTAACAGATACAATGAAAAAGAAGTATGGGGTAGTATGAAAGAATATATAACAGGGAGATATATATCTCTTTGAAGAACTGACTTTTGCACAGAGTGCTGTAGAATGTGAGGGACAAAGTTGAAGGGAGAGTGTGATAGCCTTGGAATAGAAGGGGAACGCTCTCTGTGAATGTCTGAAAGTATCTCAGAAAGCTTCACTGCCAAGATCAAGAAAATGGAACACAAGGAGGCTGAATCAATAGGGACACACCCAAACATATAGAGCTATATAAGCCACCATAAGGAATTGAAACTTTATTCTCAGAATAATGGGAAACACTTCCACAGCTTCCAACAGAGTAGATAGATTATTTAATTTAACATTTTAAATAGATAACATTGGTTGCCATGTGAAGAACGAGTTATAAGGAGCAAGAGTAGAGGAGGAACAGTCAGTTATGAAGCTATTGCAGGAAAGTCAAGGCTTGGACTGGATGATAGTTAGAGAGAAGTGGACAAAGCCACAGCAAAGAAGACCTAAGATGGATTGATGAGAAGTGCAAAAAAAAAAAAAAAAGGCAACTTGGTTCAGAAGCTCTTGAACCTCAAATTTACAATATCAATTATGGAATCCTAGAAGGTTAGACTCCAAAGGAGCTAGACAATTTTACAGATGAGGAAACACAGATTCAGAAAGGTTAACTTATCCAAGGTCACCCAATGAAGTAGCAACAGCAATCCAAGGTTACCCACTGAAGTAGCAACTAAACCACTAAACCACAATATCAAGCTATTTTATGTCCCTTGTGTTATTTCTTATTTACACTTTTTGAAGTCCAAATTCAACCTCTGCTTTATTCTGAAGAGAAGCCAGAGTATATTATTCTTCACTCTTAAAGCAGCACAGAAATGGTACCATCCATGGGTCATGGTCAATAACAGAGACCCTAAGATATTTAGACTAAGACCCAGGAGATTATAAATAGCATAAAGATAGGAACAGGACCTATTTGTTCACCATTGTATCCTAATGCTTAGCAAATGCCTCGCTCATCAAAGTATCTCAATAAATCCCTGCTCAATAAATGAATATATTTTCTTTTGCAATTATATTGAAAAATACAAATGAAAAACAATACAAATCTCAACTGATTTAGAGTCATCAAAGCCAAAATAAGTGGCAGAGAATCATGGGACCATAGACTAATTTTTAAGCAATTGGTTTTGAAGAATATGCTACTACTTGCCTTTGAATTCTTTTTTTTTTTTTTTAATGAGAGAGAGAGAGGGAGTACATGAGAGGGGGGAGGGTTGGAGGGAGAAGCAGGCTCCTCACCAAGCAGAGAGCCCAATGCGGGACTCGATCCCGGGACTCCAGGATCATGACCCACGCCGAAGGTAGTCGCCCAACCAACTGAGCCACCCAGGTGCCCCTTGCCTTTGAATTCTTAGAAGATTGATAAGTAAATAAACATCTAGAGAAAATGAAACCTTTCTGGGCAAGGATTTAATTGCATTTGGAAATGTGTATGTTTGTGGGCACACACCCACCTTTGAATGTAAAAATCTCAACCCTGATCTCTTAGTACAGAGAACCAGTTGGTGCTTACCCATATGCCAAGTGTTGTCAGTTTTAAAGGTCATCAACTGAGTTTCTGCTTACTTACTTGCTTTTGCTGATTACAAAAAAAAAATCTGAAATATGTTATCTCACTGTATCTCCATAATAACTTTGTGATATTATCATCTTCATTTTATAGATAAGGACAGAGAATCACATGAAGCCAAGATTTGACTTGAGTCCAGAATTTTTTTTTTTTTTTCTCTGCATTATATTGTGAATTATTCAGGGCATTTTCTGACCCAGGACATTTTCTGAACTCCCATAGCAATGAGATTTTTAAATTCATTATACTGACAAAAAAGAAAATACTCGGATGTTCCTCTTCTGGATCAGAGAGTAATGGGCTAAGTCTTGGGAAGACCTCTGAATTCACCATGATCTTTTTTTGATGTAATGTGTTTTATCTTAAGGAGCCATTCTGAAAGTTGCTGAAATATTGCACCAACCTGAGACTCATCTGCTATTCAAAACTTCAAAAAGGCTTTTGCAATGGAAGATAGTTTGGCAGTATTTCAAAATGTTAAACATAGAATTACCATATGACTCAGCAATTCCCCTTCTAGGTATATACTCAAGAGAAATGAAAACACATACCCATACAAAAACTTGTACACAAATTTTCACAGCATTGTTTATAATAGACAAAAAATAAAAACAATCTAAAAGCCCATCAATGATGAATGGAGAAACAATGGAATATTATTTATCAATGAAAAGTAAGAAGTACTGATACCTGCTACAACACGGATGTATTTTGAAAACCTAAGTGAAAACATTATGCTAAGCCAGTTACAAAAATCCACATATAATATAATTCCATTTCTATGAAATACCCGGAGTAGGCAGAGCTATAGAGACAGAAAGGAGACAAGTGGTTGCCTGAGGCTGAGGGAAATGGGGAGAAGGGATGGGGATTGGCAGCTAATGGATACAGATTTTCTTTCTTGGGTGATGAATACGTTCTTAACTTAGGCTTAAGACCTAGTGATGGCAAGGCTAACAGGACTGTTTTCTACTGCTTTCAAACATGGTGACTTTAGAAAAAAATAGGAAATAAATTATGTCCTTAGCAGTGAAAAAGTTGGGATTCCCTATGTCTGCCAGGGAAAAGAATAATGGGTTTGGCACTAGACGACAAGGGCTGGAGTCCTGGTTCTTCTGTCTACTATCTGCATGGCTATGGTTAAGTCTCCTAACTTCTCCAAGTCTCTGCTTCCTCATCTGTGAAACGGAAATATGATACACTTTATTGCTATTCTGATTATCAATAATGCAAGCATTTTAAAAACTATAAAACACTATATAATTGCACTCACCACTATCACATTTAGTCGATACAATGTGAACCGTACCTGGTACATACTGTAAGCCTAAAACTACATATGTTTATTGCATGGAGAAATGAAGGACGGCTGACCGGTAAAGGAAGACACACTCATTTGTTTAACACATGTATAATCATGCCCACAGATGTTGAAATATTGACACCTGGCTGAGTACACTCTGTAGCACTGTTAACTTAAAAAAACAAAAACAAAACAAAATCAGAAAACTGCCTGTAATCAACAGAAATGTTTAAATGAGCTGACAAACTCGACAAGAATTAGTGTACATAGGTATTTTGGGGGAGTTGTTTTTATTTTTTGTCTATTTTAAGTAATGCTGTGAACATTTGTGTATAAGTTTTTGTATGGGTATGTGTTTTCATTTCTCTTGAGTATATACCTAGAAGGGGAATTGCTGAGTCATATGGTAAACTTTGAGCATAAGCAAACTTTGAAGCAGAGATGTGTGGACTTAACTGATTTCAACTTCCAACAGTTTGAGTGGCTAAATGTTTACTTTCTTGAAATTATATACCTAACACAAATATCAGCCTAGTTATAATGCAGAAACTCAACAGTAATATCTCTTTTCCCTTACCAATCTCCATAGTAATCTACCAAGGTTATTTCATGAATATCGAAATCATCACTGTGCTAGCAAAGTTATTAACAACCCAATTTACAGATAGAAACAAAGAGCTAATTAACCAACAATACCTTGCAATTGTTCCTTAGTTACCATCCAGAGAACTCCAATGGTTTAGGTCTTCATTCTTTCTTCCAAAAATTAAGTTACTCATTATTTCTAATTATAAATATAATCAGATTGTAATATATTCAGATAATACATAAAATTATTTTAAAAGGGTGGAAATAAATTCAAACATAATTCCACTTTTTAAAGATAATCACTGTTAAGATTTGGGTATATTCTACCAAAGGTTTTCTACACATATGCACATACACACATACACACACGCCCACAGGGGTGTGTGGTAAACCAGCTGGGGGGTGGGAGGGACCTGCTTTGTACAGTCTGTTTATCAACTTCCATGGGGCAAATACTCTCACCATGGTCAATTTCAAACTACCAACAATTTACCAACAGCTCACAAAATGCCTGAAAACTAAACAAGTAACTCTCATGAGCCAGCTGGTGTGATCCTGCTCCAAAAAAAGTGCCATTGTTTTTAAAGTTTGCAGATGAGTCCTGCTGTATGGTACCTGTTTTTAAACAGAAAATATCTATTATAAACTAACTTCCATATTAATAGATACAAAATTATGCTTTAATGTCTCAATCATTTTCCCATGTTACTGATAGAACAAATTATTTAAAGCATCCTCAACCAATGGATATTTTTACAATGTTCCAATATTACCCACTTTAACAATTGCATGAAAAATGAAGTTGTGAATACATCTTGATGCACTTCTCTGATTATTTCCTTAGGATCTATGTGTGGAAAGCTCATTACAAGGTCAAAGAGAGGCACTTTGGTTCTTTGGAACAAATAACCACGGTGCCCTCCACAATGCCTGTTCCAAGTACGCTCTGGCCCACAGGGCAAATAAACACCATGTCTGGTCGTTAGATCATGATGTCCTGACCAGTGCTAGGTGGTAGGATTTGTTCTCTTCAATCATTGCCAAGGTAATGGGTGAAAAATGATAACTAATTGTTGATTTAATTTGCATATATCTTCTTACTCATGATCTTGAGCTTCTTTTTACTATGACCAATCTGCTTTTACCTTTTTTGAACTGCCTGAACTGCAAGTTAAAAATCTTTGCTGTACCTCTGAAAGAAATAATACATTATATGTTTAAAAAAAAAAGAAGAAGAAGATAACAGGAGGGGAAGAATGAAGGGGGGGAAATCGGAGCGGGAATCCAACCATGAGAGACTATGGACTCTGAAAAACAAACTGAGGGTTCTAGAGGGGAGGGGGGTGGGGGATGTGTTAGCCTGGTGATGGGTATTAAGGAGGGCACGTTCTGCGTGGAGCACTGGGTGTTATGCACAAACAATGAATCATGGAACGCTACATCAAAAACTAATGATGTAATGTATGGTGATTAACATAACAATAAAAAAATCTTTGCTCATTTTTCATAGAGTCTACTTTATGTTGGAAGGATTTTTTTGGTGTGCAAAAGCTCCTTAATGACATTAACCCTTTGCCATGTCCCATATTTTCCAATTTTTCATTCGTCCTTTAACTTATGATATTTTAACGCTACACTAATTGTGTCAATCTTTATGTAGTCAAATATATCAAACCTTCTTTAGTGATATACCCAGAAAGTCATTCTCTACTTCAACATTATGAAAAAGTTTGCATATTATTTTCTTCTAGTACTTTTAGGATTTAATTTATTTTTCACATTTAAATATTTCATTCAACTGAGATTTATTTGGGGGTCAGGCAAAAGGTAAGAATGTAACTATTTTTTTTAAAGAAAATATCCAGATGTTCCAGCATTTAAATATATCTTTTTGCACTACCTCTGGATGCTACCTTGGGCAGATGCCAGTTGCAGAGCTGGCTTCCTTTCTTTGCTAGATTCCTGGTTTCACTTCAGTTTTGTCCTCTGAGGATTTCTTACCAACTCAGCAATTCAATTTAAAAGACATTTATTTTTTTAAAATTTTTTATTGTTATGTTAATCACCATATATTACATCATTAGTTTTTGATGTAGTGTTCCATGATTCATTGTTTGTGCATAACACCCAGTGCTCCATGCAGAATGTGCCCTCTTTAATACCCATCACCAGGCTAACCCATCCCCCTACCCTCCTCCCCTCTAGAACCCTCAGTTTGTTTTTCAGAGTCCATCCTCTCTCATAGTTCGTCTCCCCCTCTGACTTACTCCCCTTCATTCTTCCCCTCCTGCTATCTTCTTCTTTTCCTTTGTTCTTAACATATGTTGCATTATTTGTTTCAGAAGTACGGATCTGTGATTCAACAGTCTTGCACAAAAGACATTTATTTTTAAATGCAGCATTTCTAGTTGCTTTACAGCATACGGGTTGTTTAGGAGACCCTGTCCACTATACTGAGAGAAAGTGAAATCTCCAATCTATTTCCCACATAGCAGCTAGCACGAACATGTAAAAACTAGATAATGTCAGGGACCAGCTCAAATCCTTTCAATGACTTTTTGCTGCAGCCAAGGCAAATGTAACGGCACCCTTAATATGCACTGGATCCTGCCCACCCTTTCCTCATCAGCTCATGTCCCTTTCCCCCTAGTTCTTGCCACTGTAGCAACAACTGGCATCATGATGCTCAGAGCTCAGGGTCTTCACAGATGCCATCTCACTGCCTTCTCTTTGCTTTGCATAGTGGTTCTTTCTCATCATTTAATTTTCAAGAGAACATCATTCGCTCAAGTGGATATTCCCTCACCACCTAACAAAGCGAGCACTGTCCCATTACTTTTCATCAATGTAATGCCCTATAGATAATCTTCACAGAAGAGTTTTTTTTTAATGTGTTTATTTACTTATTTTCTTTTGTCCCATACTCTCCCCAAGACTGTAAGCTCCATGAGAACAGAGATCATTTCTGTCTTATTTACAAATAAATATAGGCAAGCACAGCATCTAGCACATATCCATACACTATGAATGAATGAATGCAAAGTGTCTTACTCATCTTTATCTTCCCTGTGGTACAAAGTTTTGCACATAACAGGCACCCAGGAAACATCTATGGTGCTGGGTTTCACATCTAATCATGAAAAACCAGCTTTTCCAAGTAGAAAGTTTCTATAGACCTGTGTCTTGTTCCTTTTAAATCACAAAGGTGCATTCTCAACCGAAGAGGGGAATGCTTACCATCCTTCTGTGATTAAAGTATTGCGTGCTTTAATATGGATAACTAACCTATGAAAAATATTGATTTCCCTGAGACTGAAAGGGATTTGTGCATTAAACCTGAAAAAAAAAATTCGGGCATTCAATTCTGGAGAGTTTACAGTGAGTGAAATGACATATCTATGTATGGATTGGTGATAATGCCCCCAGCCCAATTTTCTGTGCACTTGCTGAATCTAGGTAACAATTATTCTGGCTGTTTTGTTGACACACACACACACACTCACACACACACACACACACACACAAACAGTAACAGTTTCTGAAAAAGATAAAACATTCCAGCTCCATCAGGAATAAAATGGAACTTGGAGTGAAACCATCATCAAATTTCAAAATTCACACCCAATCACTGCCAAAGTCTAGCAGAAAAAAAAAAAATCTGGTATTTTTAGACTGAAAAGAATCTTCTAGAGTTTTATACAGGTGGGTACCAAAAAACTCTTGAAGCCACATGTAAACATCATTTACTAAGTCCCTAAACACCTAGGAGGAAGGACAGAGCCTGCTGTAGTTGGGTAAGAAGGAAAAGCTAGAGAGCCACAGTTAGTATCTCTGAGTTAGCCACATGGGAAGCCAAATGAATAATCCCAAAGCAATCTTGCAGCATACTAAAGGTAATGGCTTCCCGCTCCACTCAAACCCACTGCATCTGCACTGAACCACCATTCGTTCATCCATCTGTAATCTTGTTTAGAACTGCTCTTTCCTTTAGAAAAAGAATTTTTTTAATTTTATTTTATTATGTTATGTTAATCATCATACATTAAATCATTAGTTTTTGATGTAGTGTTCCATGATTCATTGCTTGTGTATAACACCCAGTGCTCTATTCAACATGTGCCCTCTTTAATACCCATCACCAGGCTAGCCCACCCCCCTACCCCCTCCCCTCTAGAACCCTCAGTTTGTTTCTCAGAGTCCATAGTATCTCATGGTTCATCTCCCCCTCTGATCCCCCCCCTTCATTTTTCCCTGCCTACTACCTTCTCTCCTTTTTTTTTTTTGAACATATACTGTATTATTTGTTTCAGAGGTACAGGTCTGTGATTCATCAGTCTTACACAATTCACAGCGCTCACCATAGCACATACCCTCCCCAATGTCTATCACCCAGCCACCCCATCCCTCCCTCCCCCACCACTCCAGCAACCCTCACTTTGTTTCCTTTAGAAAAATTTTTATAACCTTGGGAACATGTATATAATCTGAACATATGCAATGGCAGTACACTGTGTATGTTTCAGGAAGCTTGGAGCAAATCAATTTAAAATAGGATCTGCAACATGAAAAATCACATCCTATGTTCAGTTTCTTTTTTTAACTGGTTGAATGTTTCTTTTCAAATGTGTGTGTTCCATATCATCAATTAGTGACAGACAGCTGTGGTTGGCATATTTCAAAAGCCAAGAGTTTTAACTGTAAAGAATTTAGGGGCAACATGGTATAGCACAAATAGCATGCATGTGTTTTAAAGTCAAACAGGTATACAAGTTGTCCCATTTAATAGCTATAATAAGTTATTAAGTTAACTTGGTCCATATATACAATGGAATATTACTCAGCCATCAGAAAGGATGAATACCCACCATTTGCATTGACATTGATGGATCTGGAGGGGATTATGCTAAATGAAATAAGTCAAGCAGAGAAAGACAATTATTATATGGTTTCCCTTATATGTGGAACATAAGAAATAGCATGGAGGACATTAGGAGAAGGAAGGGAAAAATGAAGGGGGGATATCAGAGGGGAAGACGAACCATGAGAGACCATGGACTACAGGAAACAAACTGAGGGTTTCAGAGGGGAGGGGGGTGGGGGATAGGGTAGCCCGGTGATGGGTATTAAGGAGGGCACGTACTGCATGGAGCACTGGGTGTTATACGCAAACAATGAATCATGGAACACTACATCAAAAACTAATGATATACTGTATGGTGACTAACATAACATAATAAAATTAAAAATTTCAAAAAAAAAAAAACATAGAGGCAGCCGCCTAGGTGGCTCAATTGTTAAGCGTCTGCCTTTGGCTCAGGTCATGATCCCAGGGTCCTGGGTTCGAGCCCCACATTGGGCTCCCTGCTCCGCGGGAAGCCTGCTTCTCCCTCTCCTGCTCCCCCTGCTTGCGTTCCTGCTCTCACTATCTCTCTCTCTGTCAAATAAATAAATAAAATCTTTAAAAAAAACATAGAGGTATTAAAAAATAAATAAATAAAAATATTTAGAAGAAAAAAATAAAGTCAAACAGGTATACAAGTTGTCCCAATTTAATAGCTATAGTAAGTTATTAAGTTAACTTTTCAAATTCACTTTTCTGAATCTGGAGTTCCTTACTGGTAAGTAAATGAAAATGCCTATCTCTATCTAATGGGGCTGTTTAAAAATTTATGTAATATTATATATATAATCATCCCCTGGTTCATTTAATGTGATTTCCCTCACCTTCCTTCTCTTCTATTACACACACACACTCCACTATATAGTTATTACCAATTTACAGAGAATTAGAATAAAAGAGATTTAAAGCCATTCTTAGCTTAACATGATCTTCCTTTAGTGATTAAAAAAATTCAATAGTGTGCAATGCTTCATGACTATTATTACCAACATGAATTACCACTGCATTGTAGATGAGAGAAAGAACCCTTTTAATAACAGGATATTTAGAGTAATAAAGGTGAGCTATCTAAGAGTTTGCAGGAACAGAGACCCCGCTTCATGTTCTTTCTGAAATCCCCCTCGCTAAGTATCTCACTAAGAACACTGCATGCAGTGGGAGCGACTCCTCCAACACTTCCACTTACTAACTGTTCTATTCACAATTTCCATGATTTCATCATTCTCCAAAGCTACACCTTCCTCCTAAACCTGAATACAAGCTGCGTTGCTGCCGAGCCTCAAGCAATACACTGCCACGAGGAAAGACGTGTTACAGCTCAGTGTCAAGTGTAAACAACAGCAGATTGTTTCTGCCTTACACTTTATGAATGCAGAGTGCAAAGGGGGCTACAGAGTCGGACATTCTTGCCTGCTGCCTCCTCTTCATTATCGTGAAGGCCACATGCAGCTCTTTGCTTCTACCATGTCTGCTGTATACTTCCTTCAGAATAAAAGTATTGCGCAAAATATTTGGTTGACCAAACATTACCCTGGGACATGTTGATGGCTCTCATGGCTGGAGGGGACTAGATTTGAGGGCATTTCTATAATATTTAAGGCTTCTTATTTGTTCTCCTCATTTTAACACATTAGGGAGGAGAGAGTTAGAATGTAAAAAAATTTTAAAAATGTAAAAACCTAGGAAAAAAAATGAAATATTCAAAAAGAATGCCATCCAATATAAAGCTTGGGGTGGGGGGGCGGTACTTAAGTGTGGTAATAAAAAAAAATTTTTTAATGATCTGAAAAAAATATATACCTAGTTTTGTATCAAATCCAGCGAGTCCCTCTGTGGGAAGCCTAACTCTGTATCTCTCTCTCTCTCTTTGTATCTCTAACTCTCTCTCCTCCTCCTCCTTCCTGTCTCCCTCTCTCCCTTTCGCTCTCTCCCCTTTCTCTCAGTCTTTCTGTCTCTATCTGTGTCTATTCTCTCTCTCCACTTCCCTTTCTTTTCTGCCCCCCTCCCTGCTCCTTCTCTTCATCGTCCTTTACCTTGAGTGGACAGTAAAAGTGCTGAAGAGGCATTTAGAATCAAGCCATAGATGTCAAAAAAGTCTTGCATAAGAGAAAATCAATTTTCCCTAGGGGACCAGACAGATCAAAAAGTCCAAAGCAAGTTAGAAAATATGAAGATAAAATTAATGTTTTCTCTCTGAAAAGCAGAAATTAGTTCATCAAGCAACATTTGGGGGTGGTCTGAACTCACAAAGGATCTAAAGAACAAAGTTAACTCACACACATCAATTTATGCTATTAGGAATAATGTGTTTAAACAGCAAACAAGTCCAGGGTGAGCGATTAAAAGTTTCCCCCCAAAGTAAAAAAAGGACAGACAATGCTATAGTAAATAATGGTTAATAATGGTTGAGATCCACTTGGGAACAATTTGTATATCTGTGTTTGCTTTAACAATAATACAGTCCTATATTTCAACTATGGTTATACTTGCATGCAAGTTTAAGTAATTAGTAATCAAAACTCACAATATAATATTAAGAAAGAATTATATTTACATAGAAAAGCCATTAGGGACTGAAGGATGCATTCTCTTTCTATTCCTTTCGAGCATCTACATTTATGGTGCAGGCCCCCCAAGTTCCACTGGGAAGCATAGTCGGCAAATACTTTTCACTTGTTCCCTCTTGCTGGCATGGCAAGCCCAAACTTTAAAGGGACCACAACGTTCTGTTATATAAGTTAAGGCAAAATGCAAACATCAGTACCTTGATGTACATATCAAAGTGTATACTCCTGCCTATGTCAAGGAGCAGTTGAAAAAAATGAAAGCATCTCAAAAAGAAACAAAACAAAACAAAGGACTGCTGAACAAAGAGCCTTAAACTATTATTAGTCCAGACTCTACAAACACTGTAGGAAAATGATATTTCTTTCTCAATAATGTACAGCTATTCCAAAAGTTTTGATTTTGTTGGCAGAAAGAGAAATAAAATTCATGAAACTACACAGCTCAGCCAAGTCTAGGTTATTGAGGGTATGATTATTTGATCTGTTTTTTCTCATCTTCTCAGCCATCTTGTATTATCGTTGTTCCTACTGCCTCTAAAAGAGAGAAAGACAAAGGCGATTCTCTATATCAGCTTTTATAGGTTTCAATAACAGGTACTTGAAGTTATTGACTGAGGTTCCCAGATTATTTGTAAAATGGATTCATTTTCTCTTTGTCCCTCAAAAATTAATAATGAGAGACACTAGCCCTTAGTGGATTTAAAAATAAAGCAATCATTGTGTTTTTATCTTGAGGATGGATATATTATATTATTTTCTAAGGAAGTTAATCAGCTGAGGAGAAAAGACATTTTAAGTGGAATAAAAATAGGTGAGAATTGGCCCAGGACTAAGTCACTGATCATCAAGACAGTGATCTGGTTTTATAAAGCTCATCTCAATAAGGCAGAAACAAATATTCTGGTGTAGGGGCGGGGGGAACGTAGAAACAAAGGTGATTTAAACCTGAATGAATTCTCAAAAACCAGACATTGTCACCTATAACCCTATACACGAAATGTATTCCATGCACAAATCCTGGTTTCTCTTAACTAATATAGCCATGTAAAGGAAGAATCAGGTCATTTTTCTAAACATAGAATTATCATTGTGATACAAGAAGCTGTTCAGGAGAGTTTATATTTGCAAAGTCAGCATCAGATCAATAAATCGTGGTACTCAAACCTCTTTTTAATCAGGCTACAGAATATCCACTTTTGGGAAGCATAAGTAACTTAAAAAATCAGCATCGGTGTGTTTTAAAATACGAAAGGAAGGAAGGAAGGAAGGAAGGAAGGAAGGAAGGAAGGAAGGAAGGAAGGAGGAAGGAAGGAAGGAAGGAAGGAAGGAAGGAAGGAAGGAAAGAAAGAAAGAAAGAAAGAAAGAAAGAAAGAAAGAAAGAAAGAAAAAGAAAAAGAAAGAAAGAAAGAAAAAAGGAAAAAAGAAAGAAAGAAAGAAAGAAAGAAAGAAAGAAAGAAAGAAAGAAAGAAAGAAAAAAGGAAAAAAGAAAGAAAGAAAGAGTGACGATATCTGTTCCCAAGAGGCAGCTTTTAAAGGACACTAGGATGACTGCTGGTCTCATAAAGTGGTAAAAATGTAAAATTCGGCTTGGGGACAGGTGGGGGGCGGGGGTTGGGACCAAGTATGGCCTTTAATGTGGCCAAATGAAGCCGTGACGTTTATCACTCCCCTAAAAAAAATAAATAAAGGCCACTAGGGTGAAATGTTGTAATTCCAATGACCTTTAGTCTAAGAATAAAATGAAACTGTATTCTTCAGACATTCTCAAAATGTTTGAACTAAATTGCATAGAAATGAAGTGTGTTCAGGATGACCAGCCATGGGCAACAGAGACAGGACTGAATGTCACAAGTATATCTAACTCCACTAAGTATGGAGTTTTTCAAAAAGCATATTCAAATAATATGAGGCCACTGGGGCTAGCAACAAATTGAATCCTAACCAAAGAACCAAAACATAGCATCAGAAATATTATAAGCCCTTACAAAAGTTAAGGCAAAAGAAAAAAAGAAAAAAGAACTAGCCAACTATATCTAAAATATATTAAACACAAATATCCTCTTTACCTGGAGGGATTCCTGTCTTCCACAAACTGTCCCCAACCTACCCTCCCAGCTTGGCTTCTAAATACCCTCATGCCATCCCTTAGTCACACTGCACTGTTCCATTCCCAAATAAGAGATGTATTTTCTCCTAGAAAAGAGCATTTGTTCTTTGATTGAGATGTGTTCTCCAACACCTCCCTACAAGGCTAGTAATGTTCTCTCCTCTATCATGGCATTCTTTTTGGTACTTATTTTCTCTTCTTTCTGTCAAACTTGACTGGAAGATACTTCCATAAGAGCCTTCCCTTATTTACCCTGGATTCTGTAATATAAAACTGTCAAACACACAATCTTTAGACTAAGGTAAAACCATTGTAAGACAAACACTTGTCATTAGAAATTGCTTAACTAAATAATAGGAGGAGTGTACACCATGTATGTTCACAATATATAATAATGACCATAATGCTCTTGAATAAAAATGCAAGAAAGCAGAATTGACCAGAGCTTTGCTATTGTTGGTTGGTTGGTTGGGTTTATAGATAAGGTCACAGTGACCAGGAGTGATTAAATGACTTCTCTAATGTCATTAAACACTCGTAAAGTGAAACAGTCAGAACTTTAAGCAATGACTCTTGATAAGCCAGTGTTTTTACTTATTTATTTTGCATAGTGTTATTCACTTTTGATAAGCCAAAAGATTATTTCCACCCTCTGCAAATTCCTCAAAATTAATAGAAATGAAATCATGGGATCTTACCGCTATTAGCAGAACAAAGTCCTAAAAGAAGGCAATGTGGTTTAAAGGAAAGAGCTCTGTTTTTGGAATTGAGGTAGCCTTCAAAACCTAGCTCTATCAGACATGCCACCATGAGCACTGTTCACTTAGGTCACTTCCCTGGCTCTTCTTTTCCTGAACTATAAATGTGTGTAAGACTCTCTACCCACTCCCCCCATCCCCAGCACCCAGCATCTTCTGTGACATTAATGATAATGTGTGTGAAATCTAACCCTGTACCTGGCGCATGGTCAACTGTTTGTTGACTTTGAAATAAAAAGCTATATTCAAAGATCTGTGTGTGTGCGCTTGGGAGAGAAAATCCATTGCTCTTTTTAACGTGGTCTCTGTAATAAATACTTTTGATATGGTAATATTTTTTTTAATTCAACATATTATGTATGGTGCCATTCTCACCCTCTCCCTGACTTGGAATCACAAGTTGCAAATATTTTTTCTACGCTAAAGGCAGTTTTAACACTTCAACTTTCTAACATGCTGCCAATGGAACACACCACAGGAGAAATGTGTGACAAGTTAAGTTTCCTTTTGGAATT
The DNA here is from genome assembly GCF_003265705.2 of Callorhinus ursinus. Classification (NCBI taxonomy): domain Eukaryota; kingdom Metazoa; phylum Chordata; class Mammalia; order Carnivora; family Otariidae; genus Callorhinus; species Callorhinus ursinus. The sequence goes on from NW_027397063.1 coordinate 67,566,874, forward strand.
CTTGCAAAGCAGAACTTCTTTGAGTTTAGCATTGGAAATGTTCAATTTACAACAAGCAAAAATGGGGATATTGAATTTTGAGCTTACATTACAGTGATTTTCCTCCTGAAGAAACCACCTAAGGAGGGGAATTGGGAGGGAAGATACTTCTTATCTAAAAAGCACAGAAATCTATTACTGAATGGTTCTTTAACCTATGACCCCTTGAATCTTAATCTTTAAAAAAAAAAATTGTGTATATCCTAATGGAGTCCAGCGGGAGTATATTTAGCTAAAATAGCATGCATCTTGAGAACAGAGGAACTAGTTGAAGTCACAGTTATGTTGTGTGTTAGCTGTGTGACTTGTGGTAATTCACTTAACCACTCTGATCCTAATTTTCTTTTCCCCAAAATGGGGTTCGTTTGAGTGTCAGAGTCAAATGAAATCGAAAATTCAAAGTGCTTTCTCAGGGAAGGAAGCTTTATTATTACCATTATAACTACCACATTGTAATTATATTATCACCATTATAATTATCCAAGCTTTAATTCCTTAAAAGTAAATGCTTGCTTTTAAGTATTTGCCTTTATGGCCACCTGAGATGAAAAGGTTGCTCCCACTTTCCTGAACAAAAAAGGAAATCACAGTACTGCTACAAGAAAGACTGTGTTCTGGAGTCAGAAGTCTGTGCCTTAAAGTCCAGTTCACTGCACTTAAAACACACTGCATGGGGGGGGGCGCCTGGGTGGCTTAGTTGGTTGAGTGGCTGACTCTTGATTTTGGCTCAGGTCATGATCTCAGGGTTGGGAGATCGAGCCCTGCATTGGGCTCTGCACTCTGTGGGGAGTCTGCTTCATTCTCTTTCTCCCTCACCCTCTTTTCTCTGCCCCCCCACCCCCCATCCCCACTCATGCACATGCTATTATTTACACCCTCCTCTCAAAAAAAAAAAAAAAAAAAAAAAAAAAATTAAATTAAAAAAATGCATGGAACTAAAGCTCTTATGTTCATATGGCTTCTTTTTTAAATGTGGGGCTTCTCTTAGGAGAAGGGTCTACATAGAAAGGCCCAGAACAACCAGACAAAATACCTACTAATATATGCATGTACAGTGCTTTAGGGTTTTCTGGTTATTTCTCCTTTGTTCTTCACATCACTCTGTGATTCCACTAAGATGGGTACCTGAAGCACAGGAAGAACTTCATGAAAGGCCAACGAGTCTGCCAGCATCTATATCATTGTAAGAAGTGATACCTTGATGCACGAGAGGTTCATTGATTCCCTCAAAATGTGCAATGGTCCCTTCTGTCCCCTCGTAGCCCAGAGTTAGTCGTCCCTTTTATTTTTGTCAACAACACTTCCTTTTTGTTCCTCTTCCTCCAACTAGGAAGTGCATCACTGACACAGACACAATATACCTTTTCATAAGGAAGGCAAATGAGCATGTGCCAGATGGGCCGAGGGGATTACAACATGTTTCCTGCTCCCATGGTGACTGAATGGGGCTGGTATGAGAACTTATCTTATTCAAGAAGTCAGCTTCCCTGGCAGAATTATGAGTCACAGTTCCTGGGTAGAAAAGCTCACTTTCCAATAGCATTTGGGGTGGGGGCAGGGGACCTCCTTGGATGGATTACAGTAAAGGTCATTCAGAAAGGCAACATTGCCAGGATTGCTGGGGAGACGCTAGCACCCAGAAACTTCTGGGATGTCACTGATCTCTCAACAAGCATAACATGGTCACCTCTCCCTTTTCCTTCAAGGTAAGGCAGGACATAAAACTACACTGATGAATTACTGGTATGAATCCAAACAAGTCCCATTATAAAATTGGCCAATTTTGGCAAAAAGGGAAGTGAAGGGATTTTTTCCACCCACTTATTATATATATTATATTTATAATACATATTATATATAATATATATAATATGTATGCATATATATATCCATCCATTTATAATATATATATATATAGAGAGAGAGAGAGAGAGAGAGTGAGCGTGCGCCTACTATGTGTCTACGTGCCAATCATTATTCTAAGTATTTGTGTAACAAAGAGGATAAGTCCCTGTCCTTGGACAGTTTACAAGCAGCGAAATAGGGAGGGAAGGAGAAAGGGAAGGAAGGAAAGAGAGAGAAAGAAAGAAGGGAGAGGGGGAAGACGGGAAGGAAAAAGAACAGAAAGAAGGAAAAGCAGGGGAGGAGGAGATGAGAGAAAGTTAATATAATGTCAAGAAATGATGAGTGTCAGGAGGGAAACTACAGGTGGATACAGAGATGTGTGATCAGGGGGGTTATTTTAGCTAAGGCAGTTAATTAAATCAGGCCTCTGTAAGCAGATAATATTCAAGCACTGAACTAAATCAAATAAGAACTAATAATAATCAGGGGTTATATTTAACATATTTAAAAATCAGGACATCACCGTCACTGACCAGTCAGATGGGACACTCGGTCAAGCAGGACGGACGCTGGTCTAAATAGCCAGGAGATCTGTGCCCGAGTACATCTCAGCTGAACACCAGCCCAGATTAGGAAATATGCTTTCCTTGCGAAAAGGGCCAACAAGGTTGGAAGTTCTCTCCACTTCTCTCAGCTTTGAGCTGTACTCTGTCCTAGCTATACCTCTCCTTTAGTGTTATTTTTGGTCTTTACCACTTAAAGCAATAAAATGGTATTTAGGTGGTATAGAAAAACTGAAACATACCCAGAAAGGATAATCAGGATGAGAGGGCTCCAATCCGTGCCATGTGAAGAACAACTGAAGACATATATCAGAAAACATGGTCATGGCTATACCGTCACTATTTTAACATTTCTGAAGACCTCTCATACAGAAGAGGAATTAAAGTAATGATATTTAAAGTATCGTCTGTGGTCTTCAGGGGAATTATACATGAGAAGCTTTTTCAAAGATATCTAGGTTCCCTGAATTAAAATTAGAGAACCACTGGACTGAGTATTTTCTACTAAAAATCAAGCAGTTGAACTGGAGAAATGTGGAAATGACAAAAAATAAATTTCAATTATATGCACTAAAAACTTTCTAAGAACTTGGTCAGTCCAAAGACATATGGACTGCAATTAGATAGGTGATCACTAGGCAGTTACCACAGACTGGTTCTGAGCAGTAATTCTAGAGATGAGAGGAGCTCTGAAAAGATGGATTTTCAAATCCCTTGTGACTCTGATTTCATATGATCCAGACCCATGATGACTGAATTTGGTTATTCAAACTCAAGCTTTGGCTGGTTTCTCTTAAGAAGCAACAACCAAAGGAAAAAAAAAAAAAAAAAAGAGCCTAATGGTAGGTCCCTTCTCTCCTAGAAAGAAGCAGTATGACAGAAACCCATCATTATTCATTTGTTCTTAAAAGATCTTAATGGACTATTAGCCTCAATGCTTCCTCCACCACTGGCTGAAGTTTGGAAAACAGAGTTACGCTACCGTCACTGTAGACCTGAGGTAAAGGGAGAGAAGCAGGATTCTAGATGGTCTGGATGTGAAGGTGATGGAAAATTCCTGTATTTATACATACCAGGCCACTGCCCCAACCAAGTACAGAGTGTCCCCTGAAGACTAGAGGTATCATCACCAAAATTCTATGATTCTGTCACATCTATGATTCTGTGCTACCACAGAAGACAATGGATATAAACATCATGTAGTCTTAACTCATTTTTCAGAAAGAATTAACATGTTATAGGTAATTCATATTTTAATAGATTGTCAAAAGCTATTCGCTTACCTGAGGCATCACTTTGAAGGATCCCATAGAAGTAGAGACTCATCACACACCACAAAAGTCCCATCCTGTCAACATAAATACAAAGTTAAGGGAGAGTACTTACCACTCTCAAGAGCTTAAGTAATAATTACTGCATACACAAGCTAACGATGGACAAGAAACTGTTCTAACATGTTTACAATATTAACAGATTTAATTGCAGGAACCGACCAATAAGACTGGTTTTTTTTTTTAATACCCATATTACAGATATGGAAACTGAGACAAGTTTAAATAACATAACCAACATCTTTTGCCTAGAAAGTGGGAGAATAATGATTAAGTTCCAGCAGTCAGGCTCCAGAACTCTCTCTTTATCATTCAACTACAACTGCCTCCTTAAGAAAAATATTCCTCTTGATTTTTTTCACCAGGAGTCACATTTCTGGCAGATAAATTTGATCTTCTTCCCCTCCTTAGCATTCTTGTGGTTTGTTCCCAATTGGAAATATTTTATGATCCAGACACTTCTCCTTCTTAGTGATGAATAGAAGGTCTAGAAATCCTGGATGCAGACTTGGTCTATAGTCCGCCACACTCTGAATTTAGAGTAAAGGGAAATACCTAAACCTCATGCTCTGCTGTGCCTGCTCTCCTCTTCTCCCTGGAAGAGACAAATGTTGAGGCTGGAGTCTAATTTTTGTGACCGTTAGCCTTTCTATTGATAACTAGCTGAAACAGCCAACTAGCAAGAACTCTGTCCTTACATTTGGTTGTGTGATCTCTAATACGGAAGATCTAGAGATTTAACAACTCTGTGAAATATTTATTTCCCTACTGCCCTAGACATATCTTCCCCCTGACAAAATCTTGATAAGGTTATAAATACTGACACGTGGATATTACTGAAAAATTCCATATTCAAGATTGTCGCTGTTTTGAACACAGCAGCCACATAAGAGTGCTTACAGAGGTCTTGGTAACTTGTCCTGATCACGTTTCTAGTTAAGTGCCAGAGATGAGATTTGTACCCACCTCTGGCCAACATAAGCCCATGGCACAAGTTTCACCACCAAAAGGACCCACCATCTTGAAAAGTGCAAAGAGGTATTTGATAAATAGGGTGGCCAAATAATAGCACTTAAAATGAGACACCTGGAAGAGGGTGCCCCTGAAACAAAAGGTATAAACTGGTACTGCCTAAGCAATCCAGAGTCCATCGTCACTTTAAAGGACAATGCAAGTTTCCAACAGCATTCACCTCTCTTGCCCACACATCACCACAAATCTCTAGTTCATATTTGTGCTTCCTTCTTTAGCATGACTGTTCAAAAGTTAAAAGTGAGGGCGCCTGGGTGGCTCAGTTGGTTAAGCAACTGCCTTCGGCTCAGGTCATGATCCTGGAGTCCTGGAATCGAGTCCCACATCAGGCTCCTTGCTGAGCAGGGAGCCTGCTTCTCCCTCTGACCCTCCCCCCTCTCATGTACTCTCTCTCTCAAATAAATAAATAAATCTTTTAAAAAAAAGTTACGAGTGAGTTTATTATATCCTAAACAACCATTTTTATCTCAGAGATTAAAGGTTTCTTTCTTAACCACCACCATTGTCTTCCAACACTTACACTGTTAACTTAAGGAACTCTTCTATCAGTCATTCATTTAGTCAATGAAACATGTGTGAAGCACTTTCTGTTTACAAGTCTCTTTGATACAATTGCCGGGGCCTCTGGTGAGCAAGAGGTAGAGCCTCCTCTAAAGGCAATTCTCCCCAGGAGAGGAGATAGACCACTTCATCATCATCAACTATGAAGAAGACACATGCAGAGGCACTATAAGATATGCAAAGATTTCTCAGACAGAAGCTATAGCACTAAGAAGGCCTAGCAGAGACTTAAAATGGGTACAAAAATAATGACTATACAAAGTAAACAGTGATAAACACAGAGAGGAACAGATAAGTGTTATTGAAGATCAGCAAAAGAAAGATTATTCCAACCTAGGCAATCAAAGAAGACTAAGTACAAGAGGTAGCTTTTGAGTGAGCAAGAACTGAATTGAAGCAGAAGGAAAGTGGGGAAAAGAAACTCCGTGGGTAATAATGTTCAGAGATAGGCAAAGCATGGGACATAAAAAGGAAATAGTCTGTAAATAATTCAGTTTGGCTCAAGCACAGGGTATTAGTACAAGAACTATAGAAGACTTTGTTGGAAGGCAGGCCGTAGTAGGATCGAATGTGGCAAGGCCCTGAATAGCAAAGGACTTGGGATTTAATTTGAACAGAAAATAGGGACCCACTGAAGGTTTCCGATTAGAAGACTGATGTGATTGTCGAATTGTGCCTTCTGGAGATCGTTTCTTCTGGGCTTGTATTGGATGGATTGCCACTAAATTCTGTCTTGAAATCATTTTGCCTCCTGAGCTTGCCATCGAAATACTTGTTTAACTCCTAGCTTTGTGTCATCTATAAACTTGATCAGCACGCCACCTATGTCCTCATCCAACTCATTAATAAAAGTAATTAATAATTCTGCATTAATCATTGTCAGTGGAGAACAACTAGATATTTCATTGCAGATTCAGGGCACAGTAACTTCAGCTCCAATACTCAGCTATGCTAAAGCACTCTTCCTCCCAAATTGCTTTTGGCTATGAAAACAAAACAAAACTCACACCTCTAGATTTTCCCAATATGCCTGTGTATACGCTGCTGAATTCCTAGGGCAACACTTAAAAGACATTCTAATTAGCGTGATTGAGGGCCTTAATTGATATTCCCCTGAGTAACTGGATTATGGCAGAGGCAGCGTCAGGTCATCAAGGTAAAGCCAATCTAAAGATAACCTGTGTGCAAATACAAATCCAGGGTCAGTCCTGTCCTGTGATGAATTAGAATAAAGAAGACTGAAAAGGAAATGTGATTGTGCAGGCTGGTTTTGACAGACTAAAGGTACCAAGGTTAGCGGGAGGAGGTTGGCTGGTTCATTTAACATCGTCTTGCATTCTCCCTTGGAATTTTATTATTGCGACTAGTCATACATTTTTGGTTCTTGTTTCTTGGGGAGAGAAGGTGCTGGATATTTTCAGGGATGGAGAAACTGTCAAAAAGCAAAGGAACCTGCCTAATAACGCATGGTTTCTCATGGTCTGAATTATAACCTAGCTTTAGATTATTGCCATGGTGTTTAACAGACTCTGCCCTTGCTTCAGATGATCGCAACTTACAAAAATAAATTCCCAGTCAGCCTTTTCTGCACTATCCATTTTACCTACGGTATAATCATTTTCATACGTCCCCTCTTAAGTCTGAGTGCTTCTCTCATATTTAATTCCATTGTTTCCTGGTATATCAACTCGGATGTCTATACTACCTGGCAAAGAGTTTCAAATATACACTCATTTCTATGTAATCCACAAGAATATTAACGATTGTTAACATGTGGTCACCACTTTAACAGCAACTCCTGAATATGAATCATTCCACTGCCTGCATTCTCTAGGTTTAATAGGCTTAAAGATCTCCTTACCTCTGCTTCAGCTCTGACCAATGATTCTCTCACCAGGCCAACAGGTGACAGGCTGAAACTAGGTCTGCTGCCCCAAGGCTGGTATTATCTGTGAATCACATTGGCCTTCCTTCTGCACATTTCGCCAGGCCACAGGGCTGGATTTCTCCCTCAGCGTCCTGATTCCATATATAGCCCATACCCAGATCCCAGCCACTCTCTGAAGCCCACCAGCCTAGCTGGGGCTTCGACCTTCAACCCGGGGCTTTTTAGCACTCTTTTCCAGAAGGCTGAATTTTGTCACCTGAATTTTGTAAGGTCTTGCTCCAAGCTGGATAAGCCTCCTGTAACCGCAAAGCTGTTATCACCTGCTTCATTCCCGGTTGATAGATGTCCTTTGCCATGATCTGTCCACTGAAAACCTGGCCATTAACACCAAGCCACAAACCCTAGATGGTCATCCATGCATCACCCCTGCAGCCAAATCACCTCCTTGAGTCCTGACCCATCCAGGTCCTAACTTATTGATAAAGTTAGTAACTGTATCTAACTTACTTCTCTAACTTACTAATAAAGTTTGAGCAGATTTTGCATGTATGCTCACCTAAGATCTAACCAACAAGCCTTTAAAGGGCACAGGACAAGTTATTAATTATCTCATTTTATAGAAAAGAAGAGATGGCATTTTATTAAGAAATCAAAGTTAGTTTCACCATCAATCTTTTATCCAGTTTATAGTTTTTTGAACCATAAATGGACCCTTGTGAAGAATACTTCAGAAAAGAATATTTATCAGTAATCAAAAGTATCGGCAAAGTGACATGGAAGACTCTAATTCTGAGTAAAATGAAGTAAGCATAATCCACTCTGTTTCTCTCCATGAATACAGCTATAAACCTGGGCAGAATGCATAAAACAATTATATGAGGACTCCGAAAGTAAATAATAGCATATTCTTTTCACGTACATACATACAGGACATTCACCGAGATCAGTTATATCATGTACCATAAATCAAACCTTAACAAATTTAAAATAATTGAACATATATTCTCTAACCATAGAATTAAACTAGAAACCAATAAAAGAAAAATAACAGGATAATATTCAAACACTTAGAAATTAAGGGATATACAGTTGACCCTTGAACAATGTAGGATTAGGGGTGTCAACCATTCACACAGTTAAAAATCCATGCATAACTTTTAACTTCCCCAAAACTTGACTACTAATAGCTTACTGTTAACTGGAAGTCTTACCAATAACATAAACAGTCAATTAATGCATATTTTGTATATGTATTATATACTATATTCTTACAATAAAGTAAACTAGAGAAAAGAAAATGTTATTAAGAAAGCCATAAGGAAGAGAAAATACATTTACAATACTGTAGTACATTTCTTGAAAAAAAAAATCTGTGTATAAGTGGATCTGCACAACTCAAACCCAGGCTGTTCAAGGGCCAACTGTGTGTCTAAATAATTCATGAGTTAAAACAGACAACTATTAGAAAATATTTTAAATGGAACAAAAATGAAAATACAATATACCAAAATGTGTGGGATGCAGTTAAAGTAGTGCTTAGAGGATAAATTGTAGAATTACAAGGCTTATATTAGAAAAGAAGAGAAATTTCAAGTCAATAATCTAATCTTCTACCTTGAGAACCTAGAATAAGAAGAGAAAAATAAAACAAGCAAGCAAAATGAAAGAATAATGAAGAGTAGAGATCAAAAATTTTAAAAGAGAAAAAAAATGAAGCCAAAAGTTAGTTCTTTGAAAAGAACAACAACAACAAAAAAATTGCTAAACTCTAGCCAGGTGAACCAAGAAGAAAAATAAAAGAGAGAGAGACACATATCACTAATATCAGAAATGAAAGAGGGTACATCACTACTGATCGCATGGGCATTAAGATGGTAATAAGGGAATACTAAATTCCCTAGGCACATACACTACACAATTTAGATGAAATGTACCAATATTTCAAAACCCACAAACTACCAAAGCTCATCCAAAATGAAATGAACAATCTTATTGGTCCTATAATTATTTTTAAGAATTAAATTTGCAGTTCAAAACCTTACAAAAAAGAAATTCCCAAGCTCCAGATGATCTCACTGGTGAATTCTATCAAACATTTAAAGAATAAATAATATCAATTCTACATAATCTCTTTCAGAAAATAAAAGACTAAACAGTTACCAATTCATTTTATGACACAACATTACTCTGATTCCAAACTCTGCCACAGACGGTACAAGAAAACAAATGTATAGATATCCCCAAACCAAACAGAGCTTATCCCAGATATGCAAGTCTGGATTCAGTATTTGAAAAATCTAAAGAAGTAAAACCACATGATTATATCAATTGATGCAAGAAGAACATTTGACAAAATTCAGTATCCATTAATGATATAAGCTTTAGCAAACTAAGAATAGAAGGGAACTTCCTCAAACCAATAAAAAGCATCTACAAAAAACCTACATCTAATATCACATCTAATGTTGAAAACTGAATACTTTTCCACTCAAATCAGGAGCAAAGCAAGGATGTTCATTCATATTACTATTCAACATCATACTGGAAGTCTTAACTAGTACAATACGGCTATTCACAGATGATGCAATTTCCAACATAGAAAATCCTAAAGAATCTATTACAAAAAAAGAACTAAATAAGTGAAGTCACAGCATACATAGTCAACACACAAAAATTAAATATATTATTATATACTAGCAATAACAATAAAAAGACTCATTACTATTAAAAAAATGCTGAGCTAAAAGTCTAACCAACATGTAGAAGGTATGCTGAAATATACAAAATGTTAATAAAATAAATCAAAAATGACCTAAATAAATAGAAATATGTGGTTGGCAAAATGGCCCCATGCCCTAAATCCCTGGAACCTGTTTTGTTACCCTACTTAGTCAAAGGAACTGTGCAAATATAATCAAGGTTATGGACCTCAAAGTATGGAGATTATACTAGATTATCCACATGGGCTCAATCTAATCACATCAACCCTTAAAAGCAAAGAAGTTTCTCTCGTTAAAGTCAGAGAGATGCAACAGATAGACAAATCAAAGAAATGTGAAGCAAGAAAAGAACCTGACAGGCCTTTGATGTTAAAGATAAATGTAGCAACCTGTCAAGGAATGCAGGTGACCTTCAGGAGCTGAGAGAGACCTTCAGCTAACAACCTGATAGCCAGGAAGAGAAAAGGTACCTACGGCCTCCAACACAGGAAATAAAATGCTGCCAACAACTTGAGGATGTGGTGAAAGAGGAAACTCTTAACACTGTCAGTGGGAATGCAAACCAGTGCAGCCCCTGCAGAAAATAGTATTGAAGTTCCTCAAAAAGTTAAAAATCGAGCCATCCTACAATCCCGCAGTCTCACTACAAGGTATTTACCCAAAAATACAAAAATACTATTCAAAAGGATACATGCACCCCGATGTTTACAGCAGCATTATTTACAATAGCCAAATTATGGAAATGTCTCAAGTGTTCATCGATTGATGAATATGATGAATGGATAAAGAAGATGTGGGGGATATATATATATATATATATATATATATATATGAATATTATCCAGCCATAAAAAAGAATGAAATCTTGCCATTTGCAACAACATGGATGGAGGTAGATAGTATTACGTTGAGAGAAATAATTCAGTCAGAGAAAGGCAAATATACCATATGATTTCACTCATATGTGGAGTTTAAGAAACAAAATAAATGAGCAAAGGGAAGAAAGAGAGAGAGGCAAACCAAGAAACAGACTCAACTATAGAGAACAAACTGATGGTTACCAGAAGGGAGGTGGGTGGGGAAATGGGTTAAATAGGTTATGGTGATTAAGGAGTGCATTTGTTGGGATGAGCACCCAGTGATATGTGGAATTGTTGAATCACTATAATAGACACCTGAAACTAATATTACACTGTATGTTAACTAACTGGAATTTAAATAAAAACTTCAAAAACTTCTGCCCAACCTTTGAACTGTATTCTTCCCCAGAGCCTCCGGAAAGGAACACAGCCTGGCTGACACTTTAATTTTAACTTTGTAAGACCCTAGGCAGAGAACATTGTATTTAAACTTCTGGCTCACAGAAACTGTGATATAATAAATGAATGTTGTCTTAAGTCGTTAAGTTTCTGGTAATTTATTATAGTGGTAATAGAAAAAAATGCAGGAGACATACCATATTTATTCATGGATTGAAAGATTCCACATAGAAAAGATGTCAATTCTTGCCCCAAATTAATTGACAGACTTAATAAAATTCCAATAAAAAACATCTTAGGAGATTTGTTTATAGATATAGACAAGCTGATTTTATTTTATGTTTTTAAGATTTTACTTATTTATTTGACAGAGAGAGACAAAGCGAGAGAAGGAACACAAGTAGGGGGAGTGGGAGAGGGAGAAGCAGGCTTCCTGCCGAGCGACGTGGGGCTCGATCCCAGGACCCTGGGATCATGACCAGAGCTGAAGGTAGACGCTTAACGACTGAGCCACCCAGGTGCCCTAGACAAGCTGATTTTAAAACTGTAACATGGAAAGAGAAATATCTTAAATGTTGAAAAATATTTTGAAAAAGAATAATAAAGTTGTAGGAATCACACTACAAACAACCCAACTTTTTTTAAAATTTAAGTATAGTTGACAGAATATTATATTAGTTTCAGGTATACAACATGGTGATTTGACAATTATATACACAAACAAATGTTTGCCATGCTAAGTGTAGTTACCATCTGTCATCATACAAAGTTATTACAATATTGACTATATTCCTTATACTGTTATTTTCAGCCCTGTGACTTATTTATTTTATAACTGGAAGTTTGTGCTTCTTAATCACCTTCACCTATTTCATCCACTCCCCCGTCCTCTCTAATAACCACCAGTTTGTTCTCTGTATTTATAAATCTATTTCTGTTTTTTATTTGTTTTTTTAGATTCTGAATATAAATGAAGTCATATGGTATCTGCTTTTTTGTCTGACTTATCTGATTTAGCATAATACCTCTAGGTCCAAGCATGTTGTTGTTAATGGTAAAAAACTTCATTCTGTGTATGGGGGTGTGTGTGTACAAACTCCACCTCTTCTTTATCCATCTAAACAACCCAATTTTAAAATATCAAAAGTCTTTTTTTAAGATTTTTTATTTATTTATTTGACAGAGAGAAAGCACAAGCAGGGGGAGCAGCGGAGGGAGAGGGAGAACAGGCTCCCTGCTGAGCAGAGAGCCTGACATTGGGCTAGACCCCAGGACCCTGAGATCATGACCTGAACTGAAGTCAGAAGCTTAACAACTGAGCCACCCAGGTGCCCCTAAAATTTCCAAAAGTCTTAAAGAGACATTTTACTGAAAAGGATATTCAGAAGGTAAATTAACACAGGAAAGGATATTTAACATTATCAGCCGTAAGGGAAATGAAAATCTGAAAGAACAAAATTAGGTACCACTACACACCTTTCAGAATCACTACAGTAAGAAATACTGGCAATGCTTAGTGCTGAAGAGAATACAGAGCTGCCGAAACCGTCCTACTGCTGGGACTACAAAATGGCCCAGCCTCTCTGGAAAACAACCTGGCAGCTTCTTATAAAGTTAAACATACACTTGCCATAGGATCTAGCATTCCCACTCTGGGGTATTTACCCAAGAGAACTGGAAACTTACGTTCACACAAAAACCTGTACATGAATATTTACTGCAGCTCTGTTATTAATTGTCAAAACTAGAAACAACTCAAATGTCCTTCAACAGGCAAATGGATAAACAAACTCTGGTAACAGACTGAAAGACAGACTACTTTTGAGCCATACGAAGCAATGAGTTGTCCATAACAACTTGGATGAATCTCAAAGACATTATGTTAAGTGAAAAAAGCCAGTCTCAATGGGTTACCAACTGTCTAATTCCACTTAAATGACATTCCCAAAAAGACAAAACTAGAGTGACAGAGAACGGATCAAGGGTTAGAGGTAGTGAGAGGGCAGGTGTTAACTGTAAAGGGATAGCATAAAAATATCGTTTGGGGAATAGAAGAGTTCTGTATCCTGACTGGGTCAGTGATTAAATGAGTCTATACATGAGTTATTATTCATAGAGCTGTACTTTTAAAAAAAAGTCAATTTTATTATATGTTAATTAAAATTTATTTTTTTTAAGTGGCATGAGTCTTCCTTTTTAAAAGCTCCTCGGATGATCTGTGAACCTTATTTAGACAGTTTAAATAAATGAAAGCTGTTTTAACCTAAATATGGTTTCTATTTTCAACATTTACTTTGAAAATAACACTGTCCTGTTGTTAAGTACTGAATGTTCCAGAAAAGTCCAGCAGTAGAGGCACACAGAAAGATCAATGAAATGTCCCAACTTTCAGCATATGAAGCCAGTGTCTATAACCTTGATACAACAGCAAAGTCAAAGTTCGCTCCAGAAAACAGTAGCACACTCCTCTTAGATATTGCCTTTCCCTTTGTTACTAAATAGCTTCAAAGTGTTTGGAACTCTGAGAGGACATATATAATATACCACCTGCCATCTTTAGAAGCTTGGAATAGAATGTGAGCAGATTGATTTCCTTTTGTTCTTTAATATTTTGAATAGCAACATGCTCTGTGGGGTGAGGGAAGAAATATGATTGAGTCTCACCCTTTTAAGAGAGAACTAAAACTAGGTTCTCAGTGAGATGAAGGTGAAAGAAACCTTAAGAAGAGCACTACACTTGGAGTTCATGTTTGACTGTTTGATCTTGGACAGCCTGAGAGAGGAGGAGGGAAAGATTCACAACAACCACTTAAGAGTTATAAGCTGGTCACTGTCTTGATGACTAATTTAAGACTGACATGCAAGGTGTTCATGGATACTTCTTAATGGTGACAAAAAGAGTGAGTATTCCATTGCACCCTTTTCCTAGTGGGTGGACAACTTAATGGTTAAGTATTCTGTACTTAGAGAGACTGAGGTAGGAGTTTTGCATGGTAGGGATGATAGAAACTGTTGCCCACCTTATCAGTTTGTTGGGAGGAGTATACTTGGTAATTAGCACCGTCCAGGCACATAAGAAGCTCTCAGCAAATGCTCTTATTAAATATTGTTATCTCTTATTAAATCAGATAATAAATGTGAAAAACTTGAGAAACAGTGGAGCAATAGACCAGTGTGAGCTACCATTAATATTATTTACAAAGAAGAGCCCAAGTTACTTGGTTCAAGGTGACCATTGACCATTGGGCAAAACTTGCCATGTCCTACCCTTTGCATATACCAGGTCCAAATTTAGTGCCCTGTTCCCTAGATATTTCAGAGAGGACAATCTTCTGACTGAAAGCTGTTGTAAATCCAGCCTCTGTAAACTTAAGGAAAAGCCAAGATTGTTATGATACACTCTACAATTACATTTGAACTTGGAGAAATTATGGTCCAGGAGGTTTTTCTTCTCTAGTCTTCCAATACCCCATCTTTTTCAATGGTGGTAAAAGCCTCTGCCATGATTATCTCATGAGGTGGTCGCAGAGGACCAAATGATGCAACACACAGACAGAGGTTTTGTAATTATACAAGGCTATACTACTATAACGTGTTATGATGTTGGTTTTTGTTATGAAATTACAGCAATTAATTATTGCTTAATTCAAATTAAAATGATTGCCTTGGGCAATACTGACAGAGAGGGGCAAGAATAAGTCTTTTAGATCTGATAATATTCTACTTTTTAGTCAGGTGATGGTTACATGATGATGCATTTGTAACAATTCACCAATCTGTACACTTAAAATTTATGTATTTTACTGTTAATATGGTATGCTTCTTTAAAATATTATGGAAAAACTTTTGCCTGACTGAAGTTTAAGTGTGGTTTAAATAGGGAGAGAAGGGCACCTGGGTGGCATAGTTGGTGTGCCACCCAAGCATCTGACTCTTCGTTTCAGCTCAGGTCGTGATCTCAGGGTAAGGAGATCAAGCCCCATGTTGGTCTCTGCACTCAGCTCAGAGTCTGCTTAAGATTCTCCCTGCCCCCTTTTTCTCTCTCTCTCTCTTTCAAGTAAATGAATAAATCTTAAAAAAAAAAAAAAAACAACAACAACAGGGAGAGGTTAGAGAAAAGTACAGGGTAACATAACCTTTGAAATCAAGAAAGTAGCTTAAAATCCAACACAGAATATGACGAAGAATCATTTCAGGGAGTTTTAAGGCTGGAGGGTAAGAATATTTATAAGGAATGTACTTAAGATTCCTTCTAATTCACTCGACAAATATTTATCAGGCTCTGGACACAGTCTGAAGGCAGAAGAGGGAAGGAAAATGCCCCCAGCCTCCTGGAGCTTATAGTCCTGAAACACAGAAACATCCAGAACCTAGAGAACAGTGCTACACCAGAGACATTTCACAGCATGTGAGAGAGGCGGGAGCAGCTCCCTGGGGAAATATGATGCCATCTAAAGTTCAAGTAGGGAATTAGGTGAAATTATAAGCATCATAGAAACAAAACAGTCATACCACCTTATAGGCTCAGATCCAGTAACCTCCAGGTTAGGGAATTCAGTTTTCCCAGCATAGAACAGCTTCTTCTGAGGTTTTCGCCCCTTAAATTTCATATAAGAACACTGGCACAAACAACTTGTAATTCAAAGGGATGGTCTGAAGATCAGGATGCTGCCTGTGAGGCTCTCAAGAGAAGGACACCATCTACACACTATTAGAGAGGCCACAAGTAACAAAACTGTGGCCAAGTTTCCATTGATTTCTCCATAAAGACAGAATCAAATTTTGTTCAAATCAAGATTTATTGAGCTCCTATTTCATAGACTTTAATAGAAATTGTACGGTATAGAGAAACAAACACAGCTCTTATCATCATGGATCTCACAGTTTGGGAGCAAAGTCAGACTTACAAACACAAAAAAGACAGGAAAAAATAATAGAGACAAGAACAGGTATATGGTCATGTACAGTACAATCACACCAAAGTACATGATGAAAACTATCAAACTATCATATCCCACAGTGAGCCTTCTGCCAAAAGACCACGTGGCCAAATGATTTTGAAAAGTGACATGTCACAAAGCTCTTTCTTGGAGATTCACATACACATTAGCATTTTAAAGGCTCTGGCCATCTGCCAAGTAAATATTTTGGTTGACTTGTTTCAATGCAGCATTAACCGAAGTTATTTGACCATGAACCCCCTTTTTATGCATTATGCCTCTTAGGATTCCATTGGAAATACCTCTACAGATATTTAAAAAAAAAATCTAATCAGGGAAGGGAGAGCCCAAACCCTAATTCCCAGATCAATCCTCAATCCATAAGATCCAGAAGCCTCTCAAAGTCACCCAACTTGGGACTAAACTGGCTACCAGGGAAAGGAAGTGAATCCAAACTTTCCCACAACTTCATCCCCACTCTGCAGACTTTCCTGGTAATCTCTCATCTTGTTGTTCACTAAAAGCAAACTATACCTTTCTAAAAACTCTAAAGAGGTTATCTGTACTTATTGTAGAGCCCTGAGAAATTTCTGTCCCGATCTGTTTAGGTTTTTTCTTTTCATCTCCCATTTGGACCAGGACTCCAAGCTTACGTGCACAGTCCAATGCTGTTACAAAATAAACACACATATGCATAGGGCAACTTCTGGGAATTAGAAAGTACATCCCCCTAGGACACAGGCAACCTCTGTTCTAGTTTGCTGTTGGTCGCTCTTAAACTGTGTACGCCTTGGCTAATTTACTGTGGACTCTGGTATCCTTATCAATAAGATAGGATTACAAATATTGACTTTATAGGCTGCTGTAAGGATCAAATTAGATACTATTTTTGGAAAAGCTTCATAACAGGGACGTGTGATGCAAATAGAAGATGTTGATACTTTTATTTTACACATGTATTTACGTGCAAATTTGGTTCTTCAGGAAGGCTCAAGGCAACCCAGAGGATGCTCTCTCCTCCAGGGGTGGGTCTGAACAGATGCCACTGTGAGTCCTGTGGCTCTCCTCAAGATCCACTGCCTAAAAAGTGAATCTGCCTTCAGAAATTAGACTTGAATGGGTCTCAGCCACCCTTGGTCTCACAACACAGTCAGCTGTCCTTTCACAAGAGCACGTCCCCGTGTCATCTCTGCTTCCATCAGAAATAAAATGACTGGCTGGTCATCATCCATCAGACCAGAGCTTTGCCGGCTCTCATGTTCGGGGACCTAGAAGCTTCATTAGCTTCAACGACTCAAACAGGCCCTGTAGCAGCTAAGGGCTCCTCGTTGTCAATTACACAGAGAAATAAGAGGGATGGGTCCAAGAGTCTTGACTCTTGCATTGATGAGCTGTGTGACTTTGCCTATGACTTTTATTCCCCAGGTAACTCAGTTTCCACAATTAGTTTTATTAAGAAGAGTTAGTCATAAGTTAATTTAGAACTTTCACAAAGGACCTACCATGAGCCAGGCTGATACTGCTAATTTTGAGAAAGCCTGGGGCCTTCAAGACAGCCTCTGCTTTCAGTCATTCTGCCCACTGGAGCATACAAGCCATCAGGCATCCTCTCCATCCCTACCCCCAGTCTTGTCACTGAAATGCAGAGATAATATTCCAAGTCTTTCTGGGAGCCCACATAAGCCAAAATTAGAGCATCTTAAAGAAAATATCATCTCTCTGGATCTAAAGTGTTAAAGAAACTCCCCTCATGAACTAACACTGTGTGAGTCTGTGTCCCTGTTGAGAAAATTCTATGGCTTCTTTCACAGATTTTTGGACACCAGGATCATCCTGACAGATGGCAATGTGCACCCACCAGTCCCATAGTCTGGGATGTGACCTCAGTCCACCAGATCACTCTGGATGGAGGGAAGGGGTGGGGGCCTCTGGCCACAGTTCCTACCATATGCATTTGACATTTGGTGACTTTATTGCAAATAAAGTAAGACTGTGCAATCCCCCTTTCATCAGAATGAGAATGAGCTGGAATTTTATAGTGCTATTATCTACTGATCCATAAACCACTAAAAACTCAAGTGACCCTATTTTCAACAAATATGCTACTTAGGGGAAAAAAAAAAAAACAGTGCCCTCACAGAGAGGTGCTCAAGCAGTGCTTAATATGAGGTTTTAAAATGCTTTGACAAGAAAACTGAACAGGAGGGCAGAACATATACCACCTGTATCTATCTATCTATCTATCTAGATATAGATAGATATAGACAGAGTACAAGTGAGGATTTTGTGGCTGTACCATTAGCTTTTCCAATGCAAAGCTAATAAATGATAACTGAGCACCTACTAGGCTACATTGAATGCTAAAGGATAAAACAGATTTGAACATCCAGGGACTCACTACCTAATAGGGATCTCTCACATGCATGGTGCTAATTACAACCTTATAGGTAAGTCTGTTTTTTTAGTTAAATGTTCCAATCCCTGGTTCTGCCTCTTAGTACCTGTAGAATATTGGTACAGGTTACTCAATCTGTCTGTGCCTTAGTTTCCTCAACTGTAAAATGGGAGAGAATGACAGTAGGTACTTCACGTGTTTTATGACAGAATTATATGAATTAACGTATACAAAATGCCTAAAAGAATATTTATTATTATTTCTTTTAGCTGTACAAAGCAGTTTAGCTGTGTTTGCTCATACTATCGTTAAGGATACAAATCAGTCCAAGCAGCACGCTCTGAAGAAGGAATTCCTTGCATTTTCATTAGGGTGGGGGGTGAGGGGATTGGGCGGGGTGGGAGACTCCCTGAATGAGACGGCATTCAAGCAGATGGCATGAGATGGGACTCTGGAGACAGGTAACACTCTGAAATGCAGCCATGCATAGGAAGAAAGGCATTTAGGGCAAAATTAAAATAAAATGAGCCTTACTTTTTACCACCAAGCAGAGTAAAGGAAGGAAAACTTGTTGAAAAATTCTAATTAGATGAATATTATCTTACTGTTATGAAGTCCCTAAATCCACAGACTAAGAACAACTATTAGAAATAGAAACTCTGTTCTGCACATCATTTCAAGGGCATACACTTCTTGGGGCTGCTAATCGTATCAACGCACAGTTACCACATTCTACCCTAGGTAGCAGTGCTGGTGATTATAGGACTTAATAGGACATTACCCAAGCAATGGAGCCATAAACGCCATGTTTGATTATGCCAACATTACCAGTTCAAGAATGGAACACACATACACAAATATTTTTGAAACAATTTGCCATCCACAAAGCTTATATATTTATATATATATAAACCTCTGAAGACTGCCAGGAGTTTGATATTTAGTATCAATCCCATTTTACAGAAAAAGTAGTGATTTCCCCAAAGGTCCACAGATAATAAATGGCGACCCAGTGTTCAAACTCACATACCTTGACCCCAAATCTCATGATCTTTCTACTATAAGCTCCCTCTCTTACTGCCATTATTTTAAATGTTTGTGTCACAGACATGGGGCCAGAAATACTATTTTCTACTGAGGTCTCAATGTCTATCTCCTGCTTAGCAAACAATCTCAGCATTTGTCATGTCCTAAAGGAAATCCCATGTTGCTTCATGCCATTGATCTGTAGCTGTCTCCAACAAAAGGACTTGAATGCCTGCTGTGGCCCTGGGAATTTTAAATAAGAAGTCAATGAGAGATGCCAGCAAATGGTTCTGTAATCGTCTAGGGGCGGATAAAACCTTGGTGGAATAATAATCATATCAATATGTCGGCTACATGAATGATCCTGCAGTGAATTACAACAGGGTACTTAAACTCCAAAGCCTAGGGTGGCACATCCGCATAATTAATCTCACTCTGCAGTAACCCCGCAGGGTCAGCAAGATTGGCATTCTGCAGCAGAAATTAATGTCCTATTATTTCAGTCCCCTTCGGTGTTTCTTCAGATTCAGGAAAATAGTATCAGATGTAGTAGCTCTGTTGACACAGACAAGGTTTTAGAGGATCGCCAAGTTACAAAAAAATCCTCACATAAATCCTGGTAGGTAGAGAATGAATTCAATACATAGTTCTAATATACGTACTAAATCCAAGGCTCTTGATATTTTTATTTTATTCTAAGATTCACCTAGACCCTCCAAAGGCCACATGTCGATCCATATTGTCCAGCTAGGGCTTCTGGAGAATGATTTCAAGAAATCACATTTTGATACTATGTCCTCATTTTAGAGAAATATTAGCTGATTAATATTAGATGAAAAAGACTTCTCAGAGCCTTTAGAATGCTAATAAAGCACACTGAACTAAATTACTTAGGAATCATTCACCGTGCTCCTCTAACTTAAGTGACTTTAAAAATTTTTGTTTAAGGGGCGCGTGGGTGGCTCAGTCAGTTAAGCGTGTCTTCAGCTCAGGTCATGATCCCAGGCCCCTGGGATCAAGCCCCGCATGGGGCTCCCTGTTCAGTTGGGAGCCTGCTTCTCCCTCTCCCTCTGCCTGTAGTTCCCCCTGCTTGTGTACTGTCTCTCTCTTTCTCTCTCTCTCTCTCTCTCTCTTTCTTTCTGTCAAATAAATAAATAAAATCTTAAAAAAAAATTTTTTTGTTTAAAATATCTCCAAGTGTTAGGATAGGATTCTTGGCACAGCTTAGAAATGCAGACTGAAGTTCTCTCAGAAAGAAAGGGGTTTCATCTGTATAAGGCACCCGGCAAGAGACCAAGCTTTGAGAAATTCCTGTAAATTATCTCATAGGACATATTATTAAGAACTCCTAGTGATGTATGAGTCATGAATTCTTAATTGGGGAAAAAAGTGGGAAATTCAAATCAATTTTCTAATTTACTAAGTCATCCCAATGGCAATTTGATGGAGAAGCAATAGCATAATGACTAGCTAAAATGAGACATAAGGCATGCTGGTGAATGTAAGTACGGCAATGCTATGCTCGGCCAGTATAGCTAATTGGAGTTGATTATATTTTCACTTCTCCTAGCATTTTGGATGCTTAAAGACCGTTGTCAAATCAGAACATAAGACACCACACATAAAAAGTCAGAAAACAGAGGGGAGCTCTTATTTCTCCAATTAGAAAAGGAGTCAAAACATAAAGGGACCTGGCAAATAACCCTTTCACCTCTGTAACCTTTATATATGCTAGAAAAATTAAAAGTGTTATTATTATTTTTAATTGGTCTGCCTTTCTCTGAAAAAGATGAGAAAAATGCATGTATTTATTAGACTGACCTAAAAACCGGTAGTTGTTTTTTTGGGTTTTTTTTTTTTTGCATGTAAATACTTCTTTCTATCCACTGATGCTTGGGAAACAGACAGAAATCTTGTTCTCCAAAGCCAAAAGAAGCAAGGCTTACCAAACATCACAGACAAGAAGGTAGTAGAAGCCTCAGGTGAGTTTTGAGTGCCCTGAGGATACCTCTAACAGCTGACTGATGACAAGAACCAAATCACTTTTCCCACACAGCCCAGCTAAATTCTATTTCCCTAATGTCCTTCAGACGACATTCTGGATCCTCCAGGATCTGGTGCCACAACTTCTCACCCAACCCTCTTCAAAACCCTCCTCACAGAACCCAGACTCTGGCCACAGGCTCTTACAGATGGTGCTACAAATCACCCTGTGGTGTCTCCCTTCCCTTTTAATCATTCCTTCTATCTGGAATGACCTGCATTCCCCTCTTCACATGCACAAACACTGCCCGTCCTTTGCAATCTATTTACAAAAGCATTTCCTTCATGAAATGTCCCTGCCTCTCTTAAGCCCGATACGATTTATCCCTTCTCCCTACAACTTTGCCTATGGTTCCAGTAATGTAATTCTCTACACTGTACGACTATTAAGTGTGTATGTTTTCCCTCTTGAGATCCTGGAGAACAGGGTCTATCTCTGGTGAAACCTTGTCTCGCAGGGCCTAGCATGAAGCCCAGCACACAGAATGTGCTCAGTGCCCTGGGCCTGAATGACTGTGGTCTCCAGAATACAGTGATTCTACAGGCTGTTTCTCAGTCTAGGGAAATACTATAACTCTGTCACTTGTTTTCTACACCTCTGATCTCTCAACACTCATTTCTTTCCCCAGATCATCTTTAGGGAGGTGTTTTCTCACTAAAATCTGTCAGACAATTTACAAGAATGCCTGGGGCTTTGCCAGTGGAGGACCTGGTTAGGCCTTCTACTACGTACATTTGCATTTATCTTGTGCAGGATGCCCCTGAACAAGTGAGACCCCAGTGAGCTCCTGCCCAAGTGTCCACACAGGAAACCAGCCCTGGAATATGATTTCATTTGGAGGCGCAAAGTCTGATTCAACATTATTGCAACTCATTATTTTTTTGGCCAGGGTGAAATCCCCTGAGCCTGCTGCTGCTGGGCAAAAAGAAATTCCTTTCTTCCTAACGGTACATGCTCCGGTGGATGACTGTATTTCTAAATGCCATGTTGAACTCCTCAGAAGCTCTGAGGAAGCATCTAGGTTAGAAAGGAAGAACCGATAGGAGGAATGACAGACATTCTTTTGGCCCCTTCCTATCACTCCCCAAACCCTGAACTCTGGAGTTTTTTTACCTGAAGCATGATTTGGGTCCGGGGAGAGGGGTGTGAGCAGGGACCCGAGGGAAACAGAGAGTGGAGAGGTAATAAGCCAAGCCAGGACTATGTGTAGAGAGGAGAGAACCCCAGGAAATTTAACTTTGAGAACAATCATCTGTTCATTCGACAACTATTTTCCAAACCCCTACTACATACCTCCACCGGAATAAGTCATGCTTTCCCCATACACATGGCGCTTCTTCTCATGTCTTATTTTATTTGATATTCACGGCATTTATTCAGAAAGAAATATAAATTCCCTGTTTTATAGATGAAGAGATTAGGTGCAAAAAGCTGAAGTGTCCTACTCAAGCTATCGTGGCAATCAAATAGCAGAGTTGGTTTTAAATAAGGTTCTCTGATTGCAGCAGATTGCTGACCGATTCTTCTTCTACATCACTCTCTCCAACACCCATGGCAGCCAAGGAGCTACGCACGTAAAGGAAGTGTTCAATATTTAGCTTTCTGTGTTTCACAGAACAACCCAAAAGATCAATTAAAAACAATAAAGATTCATTGGAGCAAAGGTCATGGAAAATGCCAGGCGACATTGGTAAAATCCCTGAATTATAAGCAAAAAATATTTCACTCGGAGAGCATTTTTTATTACTTTGCAAGAAATGGAGTGGCACAAATGAGGTGTTTCTGGGAACCGCACAGACTTAGATTATTTGTAATTAGTGTAACATCACTTGTGTAAATGGGAGCACCACATTCAAAGGTTTTAGAGTCCTTTATCCCAGTCAGTTTCCCAAGAAAACACCTTTGTGTTTCAAATCCTGGGCAAATAGAACTCAGCTTACCGCTATAAGCGGGATATTGAAATTTCACCGGCAGTTTTTAATAGGTAGGTTAAAATGCTAATGATGGTGGTTGCCAGGGGCTGGAGGGCTGAGGAGATAGGAAGTTAGTGTTTAAAGGGTACTGTTTCTGTTGAAACTTGGAATGATGAGAAAGTTCTGGAGATGGATGGTGGTAACAGTTGCACCACAACGTGA
Source organism: Callorhinus ursinus (assembly GCF_003265705.2). Taxonomy (NCBI): domain Eukaryota; kingdom Metazoa; phylum Chordata; class Mammalia; order Carnivora; family Otariidae; genus Callorhinus; species Callorhinus ursinus. The sequence continues at coordinate 67,590,652 of NW_027397063.1, forward strand.
ATGTACTTACTGCCACAGAAATGTGCACTTTTAAGATGGTAAATTTTATATATACTTGACCACAATAAAAAAATAAAAATTAAAAAATGCTAATGAATTTTCAAATCAGATACCATCATGAAGGTATAGAATTTGTTATACAAAGCCAAAGGCAAACTTCGGGTAAATCTCCGGTTGATCACAGACTCAGAAAAAAATGACTTTAATTCTGAACTGCATTAGTTAAACAGACTAAAATGTGTCCTAGCCTCTATAAAAGCAAATACAAATTTTAAAAAGAGGTTTAATTCCCCTTGAAAATAAAGGAAGAGATCCCCGCACCCACCCACCTCCACCCCTGCTTTTTGTCAGAGCATTTGCTTTAGAAAACTAGCAATTTTTAGGTACTTCCCCTCTCTTTATGTATATAAATCCTTTCAAAGACTAGACAGGTCTCCAGTCACCACGGTGACACAGAAATGTCCTTCTCAAAGACCTGGGGGCCATCTCTTAGAAATGTAAACATCAAATAGAGACGGTGCCTCTATCTAGTTTCTAGATGCTTAACTTTGGTGGGGCGCCTTGCTCTAAATTGCAAAACTACTTCCTGTCAGATCCAGCAACCCCACTCCTGGGTATTTATCGAGAACAACTGAAATCAGGATCTCAAAGAGATGTCTTCACTCCCATATTCACTGCAGCACTATTCACAATTGCCAAGACATGGAGAAAACCTAAATACCCAACCACAAATGAATGGATAAAGAAAATGCTGTATACAAATACAACGTCATACTACTCAGCCTTACAAAAGGAGGAAATTCTAGGATCACAGAAAAGAAGGAAATACGGGACAACATGGATGAACTTTGAGGACATTATGCTAAGTGAAATAACCCAATCACAGGAAGACAAATACTGCATGATTCTACTTATAAGAGGTATCTATAATATTCAGCTTCATAGAATCAAAGTGGAATGGTGGTTGCCAGGGGCTGCAGGGAGAGGAAAATGTGAGCTACCTAATCAATGGGCATTAGGTTTCAGTTAAGAAAGATGAATTCTAGAGATCTGCTGTATAACATTGTATCTATAGTCAACAATAATGTGTTGTACAGGGCGCCTGGGTGGCTCAGTCCGTTAAGCATCTGCCTTCGGCTCAGGTAATGATCCCGGGGTCCTGGGATCGAGTCCCGCATCAGGCTCCCTGCTCCATGGGGAGCCTGTCTCTCTCTCTCTCTCTCTCTCTTTCTGTGTCTCATGAATAAATAAACAAAATCTTAAGAAAAAATAATGTGTTGTACACACACAGATTGTTTAAAAGTGTAGATCTTGAGTATTCTTACCACAATAAAATAAGATTAAAAAAAAATTAAAGACATGAGAAGTTTTTCACTTGGATAAAGCCAATTAACTAACAATTACCAAGTAAAGGATGTCACTTGCATGACAAATGATGATACCAAGTCCTCCTACTTGAATACAAGTTGTAGTTTATCTTGAAAACATGTATGCAATGAGCTGCTTCACCATAGGAAAGGCTAAGATTTCTTTCTGTTTGTGCCATCTCTTGGTGGGTTGCCTGTGATGTACTTCATATTCTAATTTAATGCTTACTTAATAATAAAAGTGTTTTCTCTTACATTTGTGGAGAGAATTTCTGGGCTGAGAGATTTCATTCTTAATTATATTTCCCCAACTATATATAAAATTATAACATCTATATTATAAAGCCTATAATTTTCACTAAAGTTAACTTTAGTGGGGAAAAAAAAAAAGCTAAATAAAACACAGACACTCATGAGAGGAAAGGCTAACTCCCCTTATTGCAAACTGACAGGAAAACCAAAAGGAGCAAATGAGCTTGTGGAAGAAAAGGAAACACAAATTTTAAAATAATGAGTATTGATAGTTATGAAAGCCAATGAATGGTGAGTGGTACATCCAAGGACAGGAAGAAATTTCCCTACAGACAGTCTCATGAAAAAGTTTTGTAAAATTACTACCAAAAAGAGACTTCTATGCCTTCAGCAAAGACAAAAAAATGGAAAGACAAAAGGGAAGAAAGGCAAAGAGAACTTGAGAAGGAGGGAGGAAAGGAGCGAGAGAGAGAAAGAGAAAATATGGATGTGAATACAATAATCAGAGTTCATAGAAACTCGTCTTTCAGTTTCTAATGAACTTCCTTCCATGTCTGCACATCCTGGATTTCTCTAAACAAAAACTCTGTGACAATTTTGTTACAAGGTTGTTAGTATTTATCCCTTTCTACTTTGTACTATAGCTATTCCTGCATATGTCTCATCTCTTCTATTTCATTGTGAGCACCTTAAGGGCTTGAAGGCAAAACAAATTGTGCTTTTTTATAATTCTCGTTTACGTCCATTACAATGTCACATGGAGGGCATGGGACTAGAAATTATCTTCTAAATAAGTTAATGAATATAAGTGGAAAGAAATATTCCAACAATCTTCCTAATCTTAATAATCCCCCCAAAATGGATGAAACAGTCATTACATATTCAAGATCTGTTTCTAATAACAGGAAAAAATAGCAGGTGTTCACTGGGCTTGTTCTTATATAGGTCAAATAATCACCTGCTTGGTTATTTACTCTATTTTTATTTTATTTATAATTATTTATATGATTATATTTATTTTATTTTACTTGATTTGTTATCATGTTTGCTAATATTTTTATCTTGTTTAATTATTTGTTTTGTCTTATATATTCATTTATTATATTTACTTTTATTTATATTTATTGTAATTTCACTAATTACACTCAGCGGTTTTATGAAGGGTGAGGAACATCACCAGAATTACACAAAACAGAAGTTTGATTATGGGAAGAATGAGTGGAATGAATAAGAAGAAAACTATAAAACAAAGATGTAGAGATTAGAAGACAGAAGTGCCAGACAATAAGAAAAACAATAATGCCAGGGACAGTAGGCGAGATGGAGATGTTGGGGGAAAGAATCTTAAGGGACTCTCTAAGAGGAGATAAAAGAAGTCTTTTTGAAATTATGAAGCTCCTCCCTTTCCAAGTTTTCAAAAAGCAAATATAATCAACTAAAACAATGTTATTTGCCTGAGATCAGATGCACCAAAATCTGACTCTGGACCTTACTCTGACCTTGTGATCAGGCTTCTGAGTCTTAAAACAAATAGACAACTATGCCAGTTGTACAGATTTTTATAACCCTATTAATAAAATATCAATATGAAATTTTTTTCTGTGCCTTAAATATAATCCTTTGGACAGTGAATTCCCATGAGCTTCTGAAAGCTCAAATACTCCACATCATCGAGGTACTTTTCAAAGATGTGAAAGGAGAAAACAAATTTGATACCAGGGTAAGAACTTTGTGCCAGGTTCTCTAAAACCTGACCATGGCAATGGCAGGACTGAGACCATTTGAAAGATATCTTGCTGACAAGAATCATGAAAATGCCTTTTATTCATAGATTTCCCTCACATATCCAAGCTCACTGAAAGCAGAGGCTTTCATTCAACAACACACACTGATGGGCTTCTACTGTGTGCAAAGCCGTCCACCCTGCCCTGCAGATGAAAGGTAAGGAAGACACAGTCTCTGATCACAAACACAGTCTATCAGAATCCACTGACACAAAAGCAATCAAGTGAAAGGCAAAGTTAGATATCCTTCTAAGACGGTGCTTCTTGAATATTAAGGTGCATAAGGATGATCTGGTGATCTTGGTAAAATGGAGATTCTGATTTACTAGAGTCAAGACAAGACTCAAGATTCGGCATTTCTAGGCACCCCCGGAGGCTGCTGCTGCTGAGCCACAAACCACAGACTGAAAGCAACAGTCTAAGTGATAAGATGCAAGCCAAGGGTTATGGAAATGCTAACTTAGAAGTGACTCCTTGTAGGTGATAGGTTCAGATAGGTTCCACAGAGAAGATTCTGCTTGTCAACAGGCAGAGATGCACACATAACAGATGTGTGTGTCTGTGCAGGTAGGTAAAGAGCAGAAGGACCACACAGAGGAGAGGGGGGAGTATAGAGGAGAGGAGGCAAGGAAAGAGGAGAAAGAACTGAAAAAAGAGAAAGTAACTTGAGCAGACCTCTGAAAGCAGAAAATTGCATAAGCTCTTTAGAGAAAAGCAAGGTATCTGGTAAGACTAGAATGTAATTTGCAAAGGGGGTGACAAGAACTTATGAGAAATAGGTCTGTAATGATCAGCAAGGAAGAAATGATGGGGATCATATGGATTTGACTCTTTTTTGGGGAGAGGACAGGACGTCTCATCACTAACAAGGGAAGCAAAGTCTGGCTGTTAAAATAAATGAAGCAGAAAAAAACATCCTGGAATGTAGTCGGGTCTAAAGTTATTCATATTCCACATTTGGACATTTTATCTAAGTACCCAAAGTCATTATTGTTCTTCAATATAATTGCCTTTCTGCCAATCATAGCCCATCCTCAGCCAAATAACCTATCTTCAAACAAGACTATGTAGGACTGAAACCAAATACGGTTTGTCCTGAGCTTTCACAGTGTCTGCCATTGGCAACCCAAAACTCAAGCAGGATCAGAAAACATTTGTATTGATTCTCAAAACCAGATAATATCCACAAACATTTCATAATGTAATATCCTGGAAAAGGAAGCTATATGAGGCTTATACTGGGTACTATATAAGGCTGATGAATCACTGAACTCTACCTCTGAAACTAAGAATACACTATATGTTAATAAATTGAGTTTAAATTAAAAAAAAAAAAAAGAGTATATAGGGTTTGCACAGCGGCCAACATGGAAAGGCATAGCATAGTCAATGCATGGTGGCACAGGCTGGGGGAGCTCACAGAATGCCTAGGACGTTCAAGTAAGCTGCCAAACTCCTAATGGACAAGTTCACTGCCTCCTCTGCCAACATTATTAATAATAATAAAATGAAAAGAAAAGGTATCTAAGGTACCTAAGGTAAAGGTGTCTAATAAACCCTCTATCAGTATTTGTTTCTGTGTCTGTCCAAATCAGTAGAATCTGTAAATGTCATTAATGGCTCTTTAGGATAGGATATGAGCCTCACTTAGCAAGAGACGCCATGTCGACTCCCTAATTTAGTCTGGAAGTAGTCAAAAACATAAAAACATTAAGAATCACCCATAGATACATAAATGAACAGGGATGTGATAAAGCAAGTATTAAATAATATTAACAGTAGAATCAAGGTATTGGTTATATGGGTGCTCACTGTAACAGATTTTCAACTCTGCTGCATGCTTTTAAATTTACATAATAAAAGGTTAGAGGAAAATTACCAATAATCCTATTATCAATCCTATTATCCCCCTTATAAAAATTATAGTAGGTAGGAAGTAAAAACATTATGTCCCCCTCTCAGCTCTTTTCAGCATTCCTTAATCCCACTTGCGACATAATCACATATAACTGCTAGTTTTAGATCTTTACATTCTTTGCATATAATTTTTTCCTTATTTTTCTTTTTACAAAAATTGAATCACGTATGGATCTACAAATTGCTTTCTTTTTTTTAACAATATATCATTCACATGTATCCAGATCAGTTCATATAATTATATTTCACTCCTTTTAATGGCTAAATACAATTCCATTACCCAGCTATCCCACAGTGTATTTAACCATTTCCCTACTGATGGCATTTTGACTATTTTCAGAAATTTGCTTTTTTTCACACCACATTTAGGCTTCTGGTGATTTTAGTATAAATAGAAAAAAATCCATAGGTCCCAGGCATCTACCCAGGAGACCACAGTAAAAATCCGAAGTGCTTCTAGTGGCTAGGAAGCATAACAGCTAAAAAGGGACGAAAGCAAAATACACAGAATCAAAGGCATATGGTTATACCTCAACAGTGTGTAACTCAGTTAGTAGGCAGTGTCAGTTATCAAGCAAATAACCAGTAGCTAACAACTAGGCAAACTAGTGCCCTAAATATTCACTGGAATGAGTTCTGCACCAACTTAAAAAAATCAACCAACTTCACTTCGAGTACTCTCAGATCCTCATTCAAGTAACTTCCTTATACGAGTCCTTATGCCAAAGCACAGAAGAAACGCAAATTTGGATGGAAGGCAAAAGGCTTTTATAAGTAGGCATGTTGATGGCAGTGAGAAAGTTGAGCTATTTAAAGAAAACTAAAAAAACAAACAAAACAATAATAACCAGTGATATGGAGTCTGGGGCCATTTAGTGGTAGAGTCTTACATATTTCAACAGGCCCTGAGGACATCATTATGCACAGTATAAAATAACTGATGTTCAAAATCATGGCCCTGAATTATTAATTAAAGGTATAATTTCTCAGGATACTTGCTGTAAGACAGCTGCGAGGTATGGAATACACTTTAGGAAGACATGCTATTAAAACAGTTACAACAAGATCCTTGATCATAGAAGACTTGGGGAAGGCCTTGAGCCAACCGCCTCAGTTGACAGATGGAAAAACAAAAGCACAAAGATAACACGATTGATCCAAGGTCTGTTGGTTGTTGGAAATAATCAGAGCTGTGATCCAGGAGAGGTGAATCTTCTGCCACTGTGTTTGTGGCTACCCCACGAATACAAAATTGTCAGTGAGGAACTGCAGCCTTTATTCTTCGTAATGCTCTACAACCCAGAAAGTAGCTATCATGGAGTCTTTTCAGACAGCTGTTTTACCTTCAAGCAATCCTGTGATGAGAGATGTGAAAGTAAGTGATCCTGCTGGAGGACAGAGAGTGAGTGATAAGGCACAGTTTTCCTTGGAGAAGTAGACGTTCTAAACCCAGGGGAAAGCAAAGCAGTGTTCACTGGCAAGGAAGAGGGTTGCACAAAAGGGAACTTACGTCCAGCACATTTAGCATGGGAAAAACAAGTCCCATGGGCGTGTGTGTGCGTATCTCCTTGCTACCATGTATTCCTGGTCACCAAAGTATTGTTGAGGATCATTCAACTTTGAGAATCTAGTCTCATTCTCTCTCTAAATATTCATCATTGCTAAATAAACCAAATAGGCAATGTATTTGAAAGAGAATTGCCCAAGGAGGCAGGAGACGTCCATTCACAGCCCTGTGTAACTCTGTACAGGGGCCTTGGGGTTGTTACGGGTAAAGTGAGTGAACTGAATCTGAAGATCTCAAAGTTTCCTCAGGGCTGTGACTCATGCTTCTGGTCAGGTCTCAGCAAATAGAAATGAGACAAATAGGGGAAATCTGAATACCATGTAGTATGCAATAAAGGTTCACATATTTGCAACAAAGGCTTGTTGCAACAAAGGCTTTCTGAGCCCTATTTAAAAGAGAGGACTTCTTTCCCTAAGGCCTATGCTTCCCTGGGTTGTTTTTTAATTCTCTCCCTCTTTTTCTATCTTCTTATCAAGATGACCTCTAGAAAATCAGAAAGGGTTTTGGAAGTCAAATAATGTTATTTGGCCACTATTTAGGAAACAGGGGCCCAGGAAGGATCGGTGACTTTTATGAGGTCAAGAGCTTGCTTGTGAAAATGTGGGATTGCTTTTGATTCCCAGTTCAGACTTTCCTCTGATAAAGCCATGCTGCCTCCCAATTCTGAAAAACTACTAGGAAATATAACTGTCCCCTAGAAATAACGCACCATTTGTATCCCAGGGAAGAGTCATGTCTAAACAGGCAACGGTCCTGTGTCAAAGGAAGACGGCGACTCGGGCCCAGGAGCAACGAGTCGGCTGCTAGCGAAGCTAAAGCCGCTGTTCTCTTCCCACGACTCTGTGAAGATTTATGGTGTTCATGGGGAATCTTGGCCAAACTACCTCCAGGCAGTGTTGGACCAGATCCCTAGAGGAGTCCTCGCCGCTATGATGTTTTTAACATGTTTATCTGCTGGGGACGAGACAGCTGTGAGTTCCTGAAGCTTCCCTGTAAGGAATAACACTTCATAGTTTGAGATATCCACACATGAAAGATTTGAGCAAAACATACTTAGCTATAACATTTCACTTAAAAAAAAAAGTTGACCTAGGTTGGAGATTGGTAAAGTCTTTGTAAATCCTGTGGGGAAAGATCACTGGATTTAGTGGAAAAGCATGGTCTATTCTTACACACAGCACTGGTCAGTATGACCTACTGTTAGTTTTGCCTCTTTTTATTCTTTTAAATTAAAGCTGTTCCTCAACTTCTGGACACTCTATCATTGTACCACTCCTTGCTTCAAGAACTGAGGCAGTGTTTCAGTTCTGACATTAAATCAAAGGATTATCATTTTTGCACAGCCCCGCTTTCAGATTAGTAGTAAGCCAATTAGAAAAGAAAAAGAGAAAACAGAAAGAAAATCGGGGGGGGGGGGGAAGGGTGGGGGGAAGGGAGCTTTGCACTCCTGACATCCTGGCCTGCAAGCCGCTCTCCCCTGAAAGGGCAAGAAGAAACTGCTCTCAAAGACACTTCCGCATATGCCGCCAGCTGCAGAGGGGCTCTTTCTCAGGGGATGCTTGTCAGGCCTGACTAGGACTTGTTTCAGGGTGTGTCTCCATTCCTCCAAGAGGCCAGCCCTGGGCAAGACTGCATTCATTCGTAATCTAAAAAAATTAAAACATCCCGAGCTGGCCGCCAGCGGGAGGTTTTCCTACGCGGATGTGCACCTCCCACGTGCTCCAGTCACAGACACCACTGGGCTGGTGAGAGGCCCCGACGGATCGGTGCCAGGCCCAGACACAAGTCCTCCATTCTGACCCGGAGTGCTGCCAAGCGGGAAAGAACCACATCCTTCCTCATCCTAAGGCCCCTTCTTAAATCGAGCAGTTGTTCGAAGGGGAAAGCACAGGGGGGAGGGAGGAGGCGACATCACTAGTTGGTGTTAATTATAACAAGGGGAAACCTTTATTCCCAATATGAAGTTTCTAAGTGAATTCAACACAGAAGCTCAAGGCCGGAAAGGCCCTTAAATATCATTTTGATTCAAACATTTTCCAAAATTCAAATATCCCTGTAACATCCTTGCCAAGTGGATGTGTAGTCCCTCTTTAAATAACTCTAAGGACGGTGAACTCATTACCAAGATAGTTTTCATAGGGCCTGAACTGTAATAAGTGTCTCCTTATGTTGAGCTGGACCCCGATGCCCTGGAATTTGTACTTACTTGTCCTGGTTGAGGTCTCTGGTGCCAAATCAGAAGCCTTCTCTCTTCCAAAGATACCCGAGGGCATTCAACCCAGGGGTTCTGGTATTTGAAATCAGCATTGCCTTATCTCCATAGACCTCACTTTCCAAAATGGGAGCCTAGGGCTTTTGCAAAGCTCCTGTTCCCTTCCTTGCTTCTCTGAACCTCAAAAGCAAGAAAAGGATACTGAGAAAATGAAAAGATCATTAAAACTGGAAGAACTGGTGTCGATTGATTAAGGCACTTCTTATACTATTTAGGCATAAAAGGAAATTGAAAATGGAGCTGAGGAAGCAAAATGACCAGGGGGTTAGCTCATCCAAGCAGGGTTTCTAGGGAATTGTCAGACTGATCAGTGTAGTAACTCAACATCTGTCACAGATGCCCATCTAGCCGTAGGCAAACTGGAAGAGGCCACGGGACAGAGGGCACGCCTCAGCACAGTGAAGCAAAGTGAAAAGTTTCAGCATGGGCTGCGGACTCACCACAGACCAGACTTGGATCCTCTGGAGCTGTGTAAGCTTCTGAACCACACAGACTCTCCGTTGCCTTATTGGTGGATGGGTCCGTAAAGCATCTCACTGAATCAGGTATGAGGATTATGTGAGAGAAAATTATAAAACACTTGGCACACAGTAAACACTCAGATTTCTCAGCTATTATTCTTTATTATTATTACCAGAAGTCTAGCCTTCAATTCTCCGGAACTTTTCCCTACATAGCGTAGCAATGCAGGAAGCAGAAAACCCATATATCTGGGAGGGTGAAATGAGGTCAGTCCTCACGTGGGAGAACAAAAGCAGGAGAAGCAGCACATTACAGTGGAAAGTACACTGTTCCAGAACTTAGAAGACCAATTACCAGAGTTGTGGCTAACTCTAAACAAGACACATCCCTTTCTGTTGTATTGGCAGAGCCAGGGGCTTAGCCTTTTGACCTTAACTTTCTAGTATTCTCAGAGAAGAATTACAAGTTCTCTGTGTAAAGACAGCTAGGAAAGCTTGATTTCTATATGCCTCCTTCTCCTCCCCTGAACCATGTCTCTATATCAGTAACTGCAAAAATCCTACACACCCCAAAGCACAGAACCTGAAGTTGTCACCCCAATTTGATATGCCTTAAGGATCCCTGTAAGAGAACAAAACTCTTCAGGGGTGCACTGAATAGAGGTTATAGGTTTTGAATTCACTTGCTGTTGGCCGCTGCAATCTCAGCAAATAGAGCAGTAGGTGTGTGTGTTCTAAATAAATCAAGACAAATGAATGAGTTCTGCTGTGTTTCAACAAGTAGGAAGCCAGGAGATATGTTTTATAAACATTTGGGAGTATATGCTTGGAAATGCTCATAGGAAAGACTTACAGAAGGACCTAATTCAAAGATATGTAGGTCTCCTGGGGGTGTCAAGGTAGCTGTTCAGGTATGCTTTGGTAAAGAAGTCCTTCTTTACCCTGTGTTTGGTGTTCTGTGCTTTGGTGGAAAGAAGTAAAAATCCTGCAAGGGGGTGAGGAATCAGACAGCTGGAACTGTAACACTGGGGTTACAAAGAGCCTGCACTCTGGGTGGAAAAGACCTTAGAGGTAATGAAGTCCTAAAACGATGGGCAGATTTAGGACAGGGACAGAGAAGAACCAGGAATGTGCCCCAAGATTACCAGGCAGTGGTGCATAGTGTGAAATGGAGGGATGAACCATAGCGAGGTGTCCACTGAATCTATGCAAGTGCAGTGAGTGCTCTTGAATCAAGGGCTAAGTGGTCAGTTGATGCTTATCACAATCTCTGAGCTTCAGTTTTGCCACTTAGGCCAATTCAGACCAAAGTGACCTTGCAGAGTTGTCAAATCAAACAAGCTAAGGGACATGTAAGTCATTTGCAAATTGTTAAGCACTTGGACAAACAGAACGAAATACTCTTATTACTACTCAGTAAAGCCAAAAAGCATTATTTTACTAAACTAAATAAGGGATGTTTATTTTTATAGGATCTTCCTCTCAAAATGATACTGACGTGGTTGCATAAACCAATTTCATGTTGGTCAATGTTCCAATTACATATACACTTTTTCTTGCTTTTCACATACTGGAGGCAGAATCATCAGGGAATTTTAAAGAACGGTTATCAAGGTACACCGTAAGGATATTACAGTCAACATATTAGCCATACGTCAAATCACCTTGGCTTGCAATTGTACACCAATATTTTTAATTCCCAGGATGATCCTGAACAATCACTTATGATGATTCTGAGTCACTTTCCCAGGTGAAAATAGAATGCAAATTTTCTTGCCTGGAGTATGATAATAGAATGTTCATTAATTGCCCTCCCCCCGCCCCTGCCATTCCTTTCCTAAGCTCCAATGCTATGACACCAAATATCAGATCTGTCTAAAACACACATCTGATAATGCCCCTCCCTTGCTCAAGAATATTGTGTTTCTCCTTGCCTTACAGGTTTAGGTGCAAATTCCTCAAGAGAGTATTTAAGATCCTCAACAATATGGTCTTGGTTCAGCTTTTTTAAGTATGATCTATGACCCGGGTGCTCGAATACCATCTCCCAGTCAAACTGGGCTCTCCCCAAGCAAGGCACCAGCTTCCTTCCTTCACTTCATGTTTTCACCCTTTTTCCTTTATCTGGAGTATCACTCATGGTTTTAACTGTGTCAGTTTAGTTCAACTGGAATTACGTTTTCCAGAATCCCATTCCCTATATGGTTCTTAGGGGTAGCTACAGGGAATTGTACATGAGATTTGGATGGGAGAAGTGTAGCAGTGTCCATTGTTTTGCGAGGGCCTTTCTAGGCCCCTGGGTACTACTTACTGCCTCTCACATACATAATGGCCAATCGGGTGGCTGACCTGCTAAGAGGGGGCAGCCAGCTTTCAGTTCCTGACAGATCTCTTCCTTCAACCTCTCCAAGTCCGAGGCCCGGCTGGTGTGGAGCTCTGTGGCTAAGCCCGCCAGCTCCTTCTGCAGGCCACCCACATCATCGAGATTAGGTACAGTGAGAGATAATTAAGGGTTGCAGTTTGTCCTCATGGGTTCCAGGTTGCTCTCTTCCCCTTCACATCCAGCTTTTCTTCCTAACTGCCTGCCTACTACTAAAACTACTGCGGAGGTAGTTTTCCACGGACTTCTTGGCCACCACCTCCTCAGGGTCCTGAGTAAGTGACTTTTTATCTCCCACTGTCCCCTTTTGGGGCTTTATTTTTTTTTTTTATTTTTTTTTTTTAAAGATTTTATTTATTTAATTGACAGAGAGAAAGAGACAGAGAAAGAGGGAACACAAGCAGGGGGAGTGGGAGAGGGAGAAGCAGGCTTCCCGCCGAGCAGGGAGCCCGATGCGGGGCTCGATCCCAGGACCCTGGAATCATGACCTGAGCCGAAGGCAGTTGCTTAACCAACTGAGCCACCCAGGCGCCCCCCCCCCTTTTGGGGCTTTAATGGTCCAGCTTCTCCCCCAATTGTAGGTCCGATACCTATGATAAATCCCATATTCCATATCATCGACCCATTTCATTCATGCTCCTTGGTTGGACCCTAACTCATACACTGCTCTTCCCCTCTAGTCTATGTCCAAAACCTGCCCATCAATTCAAGACTCACATCCTCAGTTCCTCATAAACCCCTTCCTGAGTGACACAGCTATCTCTTTAAAACACAAACATGTTTTTCCATATATCTTTTAAAGTTATGTTATCCACTCTTACACTCTTCCAAATACTATAAAAGTTGATTGCAAACCCCTGTGATTATCTTACCTTTCAAAATAATCTACAAATTCTTATTCTTTCAGGGGTTGTGTTTGTGTGACTATATTTTAACCTCCATATCTCACTAGTGTCTTGCCTACAAAAGGTTCTCAGCAAATGCTTATGGCCCAAGAGTAAAATGTATTATTGATGCTACCAGTCCCTTTTTAATACCACAGGTAACCAAAACCCAGTGCTCCTGTATATGGCATGGCCTCACCTGTATGAAGACTATTCGGTAGTGACTTTACCTTCCTATTCCCTTCCCTTAGAGAAGAGCTGTCTAATCCGAATCCAACCCTGTTTATTTTTATCGTACACACAGTTCTAACAAAACTCATCAGCCCGCTCCCTACTCTAGAGTAAAGCGGAAACAGCTAATTATATGGGGAATGGAGAGAAAGCTGCTACAGCAAGACATGCTGAAAGCAAGAAAAAAAATAGCAGACAATGAAAGGGAAAGAGGTCAGAAAATTTATAAAAATCAGATTAACACAAATTTAAAAGTATCCTGGCCTAGGGCCATTGAGTACATGGGTAAATGATCTCATCTCAATAAATTTTAAAGGAATTACAGTCTACTCCAATAAGCTGTCCTGAATCACCAAGATTAAGGAAAGCCCCATATCTTAGAATAATCGCCTTCTGAAATTATTTTTAAAACAAAAATTTTGAAAGAAAGTTACATACTGAAGTCTTACCATTTTTTAAAAAGATTCCATAGCCCTTCCCATTCTCTGGGGAAAAAAAGGGTGTTTTTTGTTTGTTTGTTTGTTTTTTAATTTTGTCATGCATTCATTCAGCAAATAGATAGTGAGTGTCAACTATGACTCAGGCACTGTTCTCATGTTTGTGTGTGTATGTATGTGTGTTGTGTGTGTGGACCTTTCCTCCAGGGAAATCATCAAACTTGGGAGAGGTTGGATGATAAAAGTTACATCTTTTAAATATCTCACAAAGAAAAAACAAAAAAGATCATTGTAAGTCAGCACCACATTGGTTTCTTACAAAGAAGCAAGCAAATGCAATCAACAAAAGAGGGCTGAGTTCATTGTTACTAGTTTCTTCCAGGGCAAAATAAACTGTCAACTAGAATGAAGTTTCTTGCCTTCCCCACACAACCTTTGCCTCATTTCTCTGCCAAACATCTCTTTACTGCAGGGAAGGTCCTCGAAGACTCCAATGATGCTGCAACCCTGCATGGTTTGCTTTGGAAGAAAACTGTGACAAAACATAGGCAAGAAATATTTGATTTTATCATCACAGCCTCCCCGATATACGTATAGAGGCAACTCTAACACTCTCATTTTTTCCCCCAGTTTAAAACTAAAATTTAAACTTTAGATAAGGTTGCAATAGGATTGAATGAGATAATAAAAATAAAGCATCCAGCACAGCTCTTGGCACACAAGAAGCACTGGATCAATGTGAGTGATTATGAATTAGTAAGAGGTCTAAAACTTTCAGCATGTTCTATAAATGAGTCTCATTGAGTGTTATCTAGGGTAAAATTTGAGTCTTCTGTTTTCCCTTTGCCACCCAGAATGTTCTGGAGCCATCACTGGAATACAAAGTAACTCCCGCAAGCCAGGTCTGGCTGGGGAGAGAAGGATGGGCAGGGGGAGAAATACAGTCTGCAGGTATGTCAGATGTCAGAGACAGGGCAGTCCTATAGCACTGTTGCTCCCACATCATTCCCCAGGACTGGCCCTTCTACCTGCAGGAGTTCTCTGCTGAGGTTAAGGGACAGTAATGGGTCCTGGAACAAAATCAGTATCACTGATTATATGACTGGGTCTTTGGCTCTGATTTTTAAAGGAAGTTAATAAAATAAGCACAACTGAAAAACTGCCTGAGTATGTAAGTGTAAGCATGTTTGGGGAGGTTATTTTAGTTCAAAAAATAATAAAAATAGCTCAAATGGACTGAGGACTAATTATGTTCCAGGCACTGTGCTAAGCACTTTATGTACATACTTAATCCTGACAACGCTTCTGTTCTTGTGCCAACAACGCCGACGAGGACACAAGTTTAAAGATGTTAAGTAAATTTACCATATCCCAGAGGTAGTGAGTAGCATTACCCTACACGGATTGTCTCAGTCTAAAACCCACATTTTTACCATTACATGCTAATGAAATGATACGACTTGAAAGAATAGGTCACGTATTCATTCGCGGATTCAAGACATTTATTGAACTATTCCTTCATATGAATCACCATGAAGTGGGACAAATAGAGATGAAAAAATATTCAGGGTCACTTACAATCAGAAGGCAGAATGGTATAGTGGTTACACTTGCCCCAAGTTCAAATACTGGCTCTCACACTAACTAACCTCTGTGACTTTGAGCCTCAGTTTTCTGTTCTACATAAAGAAATAATAGAGGAAGACGCCTGGCATATATGAGACTACATATGCATATCTCGGTAAAGACTTCATGGAGGAGTTCTATTTCTTGAAGGGTTAGGCACCATTTAGATTTGTAGAGCCAGAAGGAAGAAACTGATCTTATATGGAATTAAATTTGCCTTTCATATGCTTACTCCTCAATAGATCAGATTTCAGAAACTGGTACTGAAAATCTTGTAAGGAAATAGCTCTGGGTCCAGTGTTTTGGGGGACTGATTACATAAAACACCTACCCAAGAACTGTAAAATTTCCAGCTGAATTGAATTGAGCAACAGTGCATACAATTTCATCCATTACTTAGTACATGTGGAAATAAGAATATCATTTGAGAAAAAGCAAAGAAATCTGGTTTTGCCTATTTTGCCTGTGTGTATGTGTGTGTGTGTTTGTTTTGAGACATTCTAATGAGAAAGTCTATGAATGACACATCAATGAAACTGAACTGTCTTTCTCCACTGTTCATAGGACCCTGTATAAGATCAAAGCAGTTCAACTCCTCATCTTATACATAAATTCTTCCATTTTGCTTCACTCTCCGTTTGAGGCTCCAAATACAACAAACCTAGTCATCACCATACTTCAGTCCTTTCGGTGACCTCCTGCTGCATTATGCACAAAATCCCAGCTCCTTCCCCGGCTTATCTGGCCCCGGCTTATGAGGACATTATTCCCAGTCCTTCTACCCTTCTCACCTGGCCCCTGCCTCCTTGACCATGATCTCAGACCAGCCTGGCTCCTTCGCAGGCTCTTCCCTTAATTCAAATGTCACCTTCTCAAGGCAATATGCATATATGTGTGTATTAGTGTATACATGTGTGTATATGTGTGTATAAAACAAGTTTTTTTAATTTCAATATTACATATGTAATTTATTTTCTTGTCCAGTTCCATCTCTTTCTTTCTACCCCTTGAAGACAAGTAATTATACTAACACCTATCTATGCATTTATTTATTTATTCATCATTTCCTCATGATTAAGCAGCTGCTATTCTCGAGGTCCTGTTCCTGGGATATAGCAGGGAGCGGGGTCGCTGGCCTTGTGGGTGTTACGTTCTAGTAGGGAGTGAACTAGACAATAAACAGTGGACAGACTAAATATGTGGAAGCTGCTAAAGGTGACAATAGCTATGGAAAAAGGAAAAGCAGAGTGAGTCAGTTAGATGAGCACTGGCATGGGTGGAGATGGAAAGCAGGCAGCGGGGTAATTTCATATAAAGCAACCAAATAGCCTTCACTGAGAAGATACTGGAGCAAAAGCTTCAAGGAGGTGAAGGAGTTAGCTTTGTGGTTATCTGAGAGACTGGGGCAGAGAGGAAACAGAATGCAAATCATACATGGCCTTACAAGGTATTTTAAAGACCGGCTTACACCCTGAGCGAAATAACGTGTGGTTTCTTGTGCCAGTCACTGTTCTGGGAACTTCATTTGTATTAATTGACTTAGTCATCACTAACAAGCCAATGAGTTACATATTGTGTTTATCTCACTTCACATGAAGAAATTAAGTCACTTGCCCAGAATTATACAAATGAAGCCAGAATATGAACCTATGTCACAAGACTCCAGATCCCTACAATATACTGCCTCTTGGTCTAGAAAATTCTGATCCTGTGATTTGGAGACTTCAGTGCGGAGGCCCTAACTACCTGCTTCCTTAACAAGCTGTGCAGATGATTCGGATGTAGATGGTCCAGGCACCACAGTTTCCCACCAGTCTAATTCCTCCTCCGCATGAAAACTTTCCAGATATTTTAAGGTAAATACCACACTCATTTCCTATCCTTACCATCCCCATTGTTTGTCAAATTGGGGAAAATTTCCTTAGACCAGTTGAAGCATCTACTCAGTACACACCCCCTCTCCATCTGGTTTCATGTGAATTTCATTATAGGGCTGAGGCTTTGGGGTAAACAACAATGCTGAATGAGGAAAGGAATGAATATTTATTGAGGGCGGGTGCCAGGTATTAAGTGCTAATTGCCATTTCCCAGATGAGGAAACTAAGTCTGCACAGGCTAAGCAAGCAATATCTAGGATTCAATGACTCTAAAGCCAGCCAACTTTTCCTACCCACTCTAACCATTCAATCCCCAACCCCTGCCATTGTTTCATTCTGTAATTGGAGACCAAAGTCTAATCTTCCAGAAAAATGCTATTTAGTGTGTATTTCCACTCTCCAGCATGCATCATTTCTATAAGTTGAAAGAACTCCTATATTTATTCAATGAGAGCCAAGCCTCTTCCATGGGCACTAAATTAGCTCAAAAGAAGAAAGCAGAAAATATGCACTCATAATGCTAAAATTCAAATGAAAGCCAAATATTTTATCTCTTTCTTTGTAGAAGATTATGGTGATTAATGGTGATACAGAGCTTGCTTTATATAAAAAGGCTCTCTTTTCATTTCCCAAACAATAAATGTCAGTGTGCATAACCCAGACATCTATTTTCTCTTCCCACCCCCAAACCTGGATCCTGAGGGGGAAAAACAGTTTACAGGTCATGGGAATGTGGCAGAATCACATCCTGAAGGACATGGAAGGTGTCTTTGTGGCTCTGACTCCCAGCGCAGTGCTCAGTTTTGAGTCTCCCCGAGGACAAGGAGGCTGCTGGACATCTGGGACTGAGGGTGCCCCACCCGCCATGGTGTGTGGGTACATCTGTGGAAAGAAGAAGACACTTCTTCTCTTAGCTTTTCATGATATCTCCCAAGTCATTACTCTACAGGCACAGACTCATAGAATACCATACCTTAGAGAGCACCTTGTCCAAATTTCTCATTTTAGAAATGAGAAAAAGGACTCTGAGAAGGAAAAGCAATTAACCAGTAGTGGGGCTGTTGGACTGAATCATTAAAGGGGGAAAAAACACATAACTTGGAGTTAGAAAGCTGGTGTCCAAGTCCCAGTTCCACTATGTGCTTAGTTGTGTGGCCTTAGCAATATTTAGCCTCTCAGACTCAGGATATAAATGTTAGCAACACGTACCTTAATTACCTCAGATTATTGGGGGAAAAATGTGTGCCTGGGAAACTGTGGTGCCTGGACCATCTACATCCGAATCATAGGTTCATATTCTGGCTTCATTTGTATAATTCTGGGCAAGTGACTTAATTTCTTCATGTGAAATGAGATAAACACAATCATTTTGAGTGCTTAAAGTTCTACATAAACTAAAACTGTTATAATTTGAAACTAAGTCTTGTACTTTCTATTCCAGTATCAATTTGGGCATGCAACTGAATATCATTGCAGCTGTTAATCATAATAAAGGTTAAAATTCCCATGCACCAGGCCCTTAACAAATGTTATGGCATATGATTGACATCTATCAAAAGCTTGATGAAATGCGTTTGATTATCCCCTTTTACAGATGATGAAAATAAAACAGAGGGCACCTGGGTGGCTCAATCAGTTAGGCGTCTGCCTTCGGCTCAGGTCATGATCTGAGGGTCCTGGGATCGAGCCCCATGTGTCAGGCTTCCTGCTCGGCGGGGAGTCTGCTTCTCCCTCTCCCCGCTGCTGGTGCATGCGCTCTCTCTCTCTCTCTCTCTCTCTCTCTCTCTCTCTCTCTCTCTCTCAAATAAATAAATAAAATCTTTTTAAAAAGAAAAGGAAAGAAAGCAGAGACAGACCAAATAACTTGTGCAAAGTCACACGCACGGAAGCTGGTCTTGTGCTAAAGCTCACAAATGTTATACACCCACAGTTACCATAGCATCTAACCATAACTGGCTTAAGGAACTGTGTTATCTATGAAAAGAACACTTTCAGATATCAGAGTTTATAAAATGACTGGTTCTCTTTTCTGTTGCCTTTAGCATTGATTGGGAAACAAGGAAGCCAGTGTAATCATAAGGACTTATGTGCCAGACAGGTAGAAACCACAGGCTTCTCCTGGATATAAGCTAGATATAAAAGGTCACCTGTCTGTATTCCAATGATATCAAATAATACCTGGACGGATGCTCATTCTTCATTGCTTTTGGAAATCTTGAAATCGAAGTTCATTGCAGCTGCCCACCTCCCTGGAAACTTCCTATTTTCTTTCAGGTAATTAATTTATGACACTTGACACTGGCCTTGCTGTCAATATATGCAAGCAAGCCCTTCCTTCCCTGTGTTTGCTGCAAAACACCCTTTATTATTAGGACCAAAATGTCTTTTTTCCATCATTGAGCCAGGGATGTCCAACCTTCTTAGAGTCTGTGACTCCTTAGCATTTTTCTGATTTTGTAACCATAACATTAAAGGAAATGAGAGTTACTTTCCAAGTCTGTAGAGACAGCCTTTGAGATAATTAGTAATGTAATAAAGTGTGAGAAAACGAGAAAGCCAACGCTGGGCCTCCCTGACACAGTATGAAGCCATCATTCCCTTCACTCTGTACTTTTTACATACAAGGCACTGTACTATGTTCTTCAGCTGCTTTGGCGCTAATCAGGGACTTGGACAAGAACACAAAGGGACAAATGACTGGCCCAGAGTGAAAACAAACAAATAAGTTTTGAAAATCACAGTAGAGATAGGAAGAGTATGGTATAAGCATTTCAAGGGGTCCCACAGACTGGGAAGGAGGAGGAAATGATTCTAGCAACAGGCATAGGAAGGTAGAGGAGGAAAGGACACAGCTGCTGGGGTGGTATGGTGTGAGGGCACAGGGAGGGGACATTCCTGAATCTACTCTGCAAGTCCTCTGATTTGATGGCATGGTGTCTAGCAAGCATGGTACAGTAGACCAAACGACTTTGAGCTCAGGCCAGTTCTAGTTCTTACTAACTGACTAAACTCGAGCAAGTCTGTAAGTCTCCCTGAGCCTCCGTTCTTTCATCTGTAAAAGGCAGACAATAATATATATCTGAGAGTTATTTTTATGCTTAAGTGAAATGACAGAAGTGCACGCACCAATGAATGTTGATTTCCTTTGCCCTCCTCTGTTTCACCGGAAAATAGATCCCTTGGCATAAAACATAAGGGTATTTTCTCATTATTCCCCTTTCCCTTTCTAGCATCAACTTTTACAAAGAGATACGGAGACAGAATTTCAGAGTTGAAGGGAATCTTGAAGAAAAGAAGCAATGTATTGCAGCAGAAGAACGTCCCATCTGAGGCCCAGAGCCTGCGACTTCTCAGTCACAGGCAAGATAATACCAGGCTCAGAATGGCAGGATGGGGATGGGTGGGTCATCAGTCCTAGCCTAGGCCCTCAGTTCTAGTCCAGAAGCCATACAATCTCAGGTCTTTCTTACCTACTTAACCTCTCTGAGCCTCCGCTGCCTCCAAAAATACACAGGATCACTGCAAGGATTGAATGAGGTGGGGCTTATAAAACACTCAGTACAATCCACAGTGGAATTCAGTAGGGAATAGCTATTAAATTTTGATTTTCACAATTTAACAGACTAATAAATTGAAAGAACTAATGACAGAAGAAAGCATTCATGTTTATTCAATACCTCCTGTGAATAAGGTGCTGAGGTAGGGACTCCAGCTTCCGGGCAGGCATCAGCGTCCCTGGCAGAAGAGATGGCTGCTCACCGCAGTATACTAACTTGCCACAGGCCCCTGTCGGGCTCTAAAACTCCACACAGCCCCAGGTGCCAGATCAAGTCGGGCTACCAGGAGGTTTCCCCATCAGTGCCACAACCCCCTCGGTGCATTCTTACTTTCTAAAAAAGAAAACAAAAACAAAAACCCAAACCTGAGCCAATGAGTAGCTAACCTGAATTAATCTCCCAAAATATCAGATGCCAAATGTTCTGTAACTTTCCCATTCTTTGGGGTTTTTATTTCTCCCACAGAACAACTTCCAAAATGTGCAAAGAGCACAGTAGGTGGCTCTCTTTAATATTTCACGGGCAAGGCGACAGTGACTCACCAGATCCTACATCTGTGTCACCAGCAGAAGCCCTGACAAAGTTGAGCAACAAATGAAACTGTGTGTGTGCTGGAGAGAACCTTTATTTTTTTTCTCTTCTGCCCCTCCTCTGATTTCCTCCAGCCACATTCTGCTTTTCTAACAGTGCCAGGTAAGATGACGTTAACTGGATACCTTTTGGCAAAAGCAAACATACGCTTCCAAATGCCAAAAGCAAGGAGCAAAATGCTTCTCTCAGAACTGCATTTGCAAGCCTGGCTGCTTACTGCAAAGCAGAGAAACCTGATGGCCTGTGGGGAGTCTCAACGGATAAATGGCCCCATTGCCTGGGCCAGAAACAGATCTGTTCATTTTCCTACATAAGCCTGCAGCCATCAGTTTCCACAGGGAGGACTGGGGCCTCCAGACCAGTGATCAGCACGGCCAGCAAGCAGCGAGTGGTCTTTTCTGCAAATGCAGCCTCTGCCTACTCTGCCTAATCCCATCCTCTACCCACAGCGTTAGTGAGAGAAGTGAAGGAACACTATGGTCACTCATGGCATTTGTTGCTCAATCTTCTTACTACCCTATGAATTAGCACAAGGATGACAGAGGGAAGAAACCACTCAGAACAGGAAGAAATACATAATACAATTCTGAACTTTATGTCTTCACAGTCCCCCTCCTCTTAGGAATGGAAGGTGCATTACATCAAACGCAGGAGAGTAGGAAGGTTGCCTTTAGAGAGCAGGGCTTTCGAACTTCCCCTGCTGACAGCTGGCCCCGCTCACCTCTATAGAGCATGCTTACGGATTGTTCCCTCAGCAAGGAAATTTCCTCTTTGGGACAGAAAGGATACCCTGCAATCACCAGCCCAATAAGGTCAACTTAACTGAGGTAAGTTGTTAAAGAACTCACTGGAGAGGTGACCGGGGTGTGACGGGGAAAAGCCCTTAACTAGAAGTTACAAGGTGTGAACTGTACTCCCAGGGATGAAACGTAGTAACTGTGTGACTCTTAGGAACCTCTCCTTTCTCTGAGTCTCAGTTCTTCCTCTATAAAATTGAGACCAGCTAAGAAGAGAGAGCATTTAATGAGCAACTATTCACTACATATACTTTATATTATTCTAGTTAATTCTATCGTCGCATGAATCCTTAGGGTTTTTCTTTTCCATTTTAGAATTGGATAAAACAAAAGCTCTAAATGGTGAAATACATTGCTCAGTATGACCTAGCTGCAGAGGAATTAGGGCTGAAATTTGAATTTGATCACAAAACCTAAGCTCCTTCTACCATTAATATGCCTGCCATGTCCTTCTCTCTGGGCTATCGCAAGTAGCAAGAAAGATAATGTATATGGAATATGCTTTGGAAATTTTAAAGTTGTCTACATATGTATGTATGAATTTTGTAACAAATAATCTGGATAAGGAGGAAAGGTATAACTGGGTATCCTTTCTTTAAAGAACTGGAACCAAAAAAAAAAAATTACTTTCTAATCTCCCTTCCATCCCCTTGTTCTGACCTTATTTTTAACATTTTCCTTTTGCCCACAAGTCCCCTATTTCTCAGGCACGCATTCAGATGTATCCTGGCCAGCTCATCACAATGCATACACACGGAACAGGCTGATGGAAGCAAGTGATCCCATCCCCTGCAAACGCTTGGTGCAGGAGGTACCTACAGAGGCACCACCAAGTTCTCCCCTTCCCTCAAGATGTATCACACCCCCTCCTATGCACTCATCAATACCCCACACAAATGGGAGGGACTGGGAAGCAGGCAGCCAACTATAAATGCTGAACACTCAATTCAGGGACTTACGGCATAGCCAGGAGACAGTAGTAAATAACTGTATGAAGTCATTCAGAATAAAATCAATTTTCATGAGCCTCGTGGGGATATATGAGGGGAGCTATTTCATTTTAAAAACAATAATTAAGGAAGACTAGACTAGGGATGTGTAGTGTTTGTTTAAATAAGGTAAGTCTGTCCAGAGGGACTGATTTTAGCAACATCATGGCATAATCCCAAAGAAATACGTGAGAATTGTGTTGCTGTTTTCCTCTACTAAAGAAAACATAAAGTTGCTTGTCTGACCTAAGACAGCAGGAATACAAGGCTTAAAGCACAGTCTGTAACACTGAAGGAACTTGAACTTCTCTTGTCTTGTTACTTTTCATCAAATTCAAGACCCTCTTTGCCAATAAAGGATGCCTCAGACCAGAGCTTCATAGACTTGAGGCTTGGCCTAAAACCGAGGGGGCTTGGCATAACTGACAAACATTAATTTTATATTCCAACTCAAGCATCCAGGATCAAAGTCACATAGAGACAGCACTCAGAAAACACTTTCTATAAAAGCTGTTCAAACTCCAAATAAGAAAACGCTGCAGCATTCCAGATTAAAAAAAAAAAAAAAAAAAGTCACTTTAAGGTGGTATGAAATCACCTTTCTGAAAATCCACTGTCTCCAGGGTTAGTGTATAACAGTATTTACAATAGTGGCCATCAATCTCAAATTAACCAGATGCCAGGCCAGCCACTGCGCTAAACATACTATTTGAATTATCCCATTTCATCCTCCCAACTACCGTCAGGGCTCATTGTGATCTTCATAATCTCCATGTTGCGGCCGGGGGTGGGGGGAAACTGAGTACCAGAAAGATTGGATAACTTGCCCGACCAAGTTCACACAGCTAATACTCCGCAGAGCTAGAATCAAAACCAGGTAAATCCTCCTCCTCGGCTGGTAGCTAACCCAGGCTCGGTGGAACACAGCAGCAAAAGCCCTTCCAGAGGCGCGGTGGATCTCAATTTCACCACGGGAGGTGGAGGGAAGACAGGCTGGGGACTGGTTCTTAAAGGAAACGGCAGAAGTTTGCTTTTATGTTTGTGATTTTTCTCTTCAACTCAGCTTCCTTGTTCCCTCCCTGCACTCAGAACTGACAGGGGCTATGGCTCCGTGAAGCCAGCTATTCCTAACCGTGGGGCATCCTATCCCCTACAGGACCAACAGCTTCCTCCCGGAGCTGGGAGACAGCTGTGAGTACCAACCCAAGTCATCGGCGCCCCGGCGTCCCTCCCCTGGCCACCGCCTCCCCAGGAGCATGCTAGACACCCTCGGCAGGGGCATCTTTCTGAGAAAGCAGGTCAGGGGAGGACGGAGTGAAGCTGCAAGCAGCCTTTCCCCAGGCTGTCACAGCTCCTGGCTGGGAGCGGCATGAGACACGCTGGGACACACTGCCCTCTTCTTTCCTCCCCGCTCACAGCAGCGCCCTGGAGAAACCCAGGCGGGGGTACACCAACGTAGATCCCTCAAAGGGCTGGAAGTGGGGTGCAGCAACGCGCAGCCGTCCCCAAACTGCGGTACCTAAATCTCCACAAAGCAAAGATGGGGCTCTGGACAGTTGGGTTCGAGTCCCGACCACAGCACTAACTAGCTGTGTGATCTACCCCAGTCGCTGCCTCGCTCTGTGCCTCAGTTCGTCCTTCTGGAAAATAAGAGGGTTGAAGGAGACGATTTTCAGGAGTCCTTCCACCCTTTCTGTGGGTAGGTGATTCCTCCGAGCCCTCACGACAGCGAGAGACTCACCTTTCTTGGGAAGCAGAGTGGGCGCAGCGAACCAGTGGGGATGGGTGCAGGGTCGCCCCGCACTGCTTCTTTCGGTGAGTCTGGCCAAAGCGGAGCCCGGGGACCCTGATCCGGCCAGTCTTCCCCCAATGAACCTCTTACTTTCCGCCGCACTTTCTTTTTCCCCCTTTGGGGCTCCTCCCCCGGCGCGGCGCGATTGGCCGCCGCCGCGCTGCTCGGGCTCCACCCGCCGCCCTGGCTCGCCAGCCCCCGGCGCTCCGAGCTTCGCGGAGCCGCGGCCGCGGGGCGGCACCGAGGGCAGCCCCGCCCGCGGCGAGGAGGAGCCGCGCTGGGCCGGCCTGCGGACCGACGCGAGGCTGCGCGCCTAGCCCCGTCTGCGCTCCGCCACAGCCTGGGCTGGCTTGAGCGCGCCCGCAGAGGAGAGGGTGGGTCCGGGTGACTGGCCCTCTGCCAGGCGCGCTGGGAAGATACGCCCCCACTATACACAGAGATGCACACATGCGTTCATTGCAAGATCCTGGTCTTAGAAGCGAGATCAATGCCACCCTGCCTTTTCTCGCGGGTTCTGTGTACCTAGCTGTTCTGCTGCACCAAAGCCCTCAATCAAAATTCAGACTACAGGATGTGCGCGCGCCCACCGTGTGCCAAGCACAGAGTGCGACAGGAAGAAACAGACTTAATTTCGGTGTTCCGGAGCTCTTGCTCCCACAGGTGACAGTCGTGGGACAAACAAATGTTCATGACAGCAGGACTGAATCTGTATTTTCCACGGGTAGATACCCAGTGCCTACCACAGTGCCTGGCACAAAGTAGGCCCCCAATACATGTGTATTGAATGAATGAATGAATGTATGAACGAATGAAATAATCGTTATAGAAGGAAATAATCTCAAAAATATTACTTCTCTTTCATTCATCCCCATTTCTCCAGATTTTTGCCGGAGACCTCAAGTGCTCTCTCCCATTCTAGATGGTAGTCTGTATAATCATCCTAACAGGGTTTATAATGACTTTCATTGTTCTTTGTTCACGAACCTTCTGTTGGTAGTCCCTAGTGATTTCTTCCTGACTGTCGTCATCTGTCCCCATTTTTGACACCTAACAAAGGCCATCTACAAAGGCCATTGTCTCTTCACACATGGCTTGCCCACTACCACCTCCTTGACTTTTTTCTTCCACATTTAGAGTTACCTAATTGAATCTTATTAATTTATCCAAGAAATCAAGATCCAGAGAAAGCAATTAAGGCAAAGGAGAAAAAAAGACATGAACGGAGAAAAGGGGCTGAATGGACTATCAGTTGGAACTAGCAGGTGGCAGTCTCTACAAAGATGGTCAGCAATGCAAAACTCAGACAGTGCCCTTGCCTTCAAGGAGCTTAACTCCCCACCCAGGCAAAATAACAGGGTAATCAAAGCTGTAGAAATGTTCATGTTCTTGCACTTACTAATATCACTTATGAAAGTTAATCCCAAGAAATGATTATTTGTCTCTGGATACCTGACTCATAGTCCATGCTCACAACATTGTTACTGAATCCAAAAGCAAATAATTCAAAAAAATATTTTAAATTACCTGTACGAAGCAAAAATGAAACTGTTCTTTGATTTATTATTCATTCATTGAACATATTCAGGGCATGGACTTTTGTTCTTATATAATACACTTATCAAGCACTTACATAGGTGCTTACAATGTAGTAGGCACATTGCATATATCGGCTCATTTAATTCTCATGACCAATAGGGTACTATTATTATCTGCAACTTATCAATGAGATAGAGAGAAGTTGTATCTTGCCCATGGCTACAAGCCTACAAGTGGAGAATGCAAGATGAGAACTGAGGCAGTGAGTCTTCCTGTTATTAGCTGCTCTACTATACAGTCTCATGTGCTTCCTAGAAGTCAAGACTGGGTGCCCGGCACATACTGGTGATTCAAAATTGAACCACATATAGTCCTGGACTTTGAAGGACTACTCATAGCTTAATGAGGCTGACAGACATATAGAAAAATAAGCATTTATTACATATTGTAATTTGAAGTTAACATAAATGGTGGGGAATGGAAAATGAGGAAATAACTAATGCTGTATATTCACACAATAAAATATCTGCTGTAAAATTAACATATTATGAAAATATGTCTACAAAAGAAAAAGGCTTACAATATAATAACTTTGTGTAAAAGTTATGGAAACATACGTCCAGTAATTGAAAGAAATGTGGAAAAGTGTTAATGTGTTGGGATTATGAGAGTACAGGCATAATTTTTAGATTTGCTTTAATGTCAAAATGTTATTGTAACAATTAAGAAAAAATGTTTTAGAACTCATGTACTAGGCATTCAATGAAAAATTGTCCCCTAAATGAATGAATGACTGAGTCTGCAAACTCAGGAGTGTCAGCACCTAACAGTGTTGGGTGTGTAGGAGATGCTCAATAAAGTATTTTAAAGTTGATTGAAGTATTGGGAAATGCATTACTCTCTCCGTCCCTCTGCTACTATCCCCCACCTCTTTTTTCAGATTATCTTTACTCATATGCCTCAGAATATTGCTAGTCCCTTGAAAACAATCCAATCAGAGTCTTGGCCCTAACTCTTTAGAGTCAAGGTATTAAATGACCTCCTCTTAGCCAAATTCAATGGTTAATTCTCAGTCTTCATCCTACTTTTCCTATCAGCAGCATTAGATACAGCTGATCAGGTTCTCCTTCAAACTCCTTCTTACTTGACTTCTCATTTTCCATTGATTCATCTGCTGCTCCTTTCCAGACTCTTTTGTTGGATCCTTCACCTCTTCATCATCTCTGAGGGTTAGAATGACTCAGAGCTTATTCTTGACGTGCTCTGTTCCCTCCCTGGGAGATCACATCCAGGCACATAGCATTCTCAAACATTTGTGTGACAATGACCAGTGAATTTAATCTACAGTCTGAAACCCAGACTCTATTTACCCTGTTGCTTCCTTTATATATCTTCTCAGATGTTTCATATATATTTCAAACTTTATATACTCAAAAAGAAAAAAAAAAACCTATTTCCACCCCTCACCAAACCACCCCCTCTCCCAGTTTTCCCAGTTTTGTAAACAACACCATCTTTTACCCAGGTGCTCAGGCCAAAAAGTTGGATTCGCCATTGATCCTTGGCTTTTTCTCATAGCTCATCTGCAAAAAAGCAGCAAATTTTCTGTTTCCTCTACATTCAAAACACATCTCAAATCTGACCACTACTTCTCTTCTCCACCGCAACCACCACAGCCCACATCACTGTCCTCTCTCCCTTCATTGGCCCTCTGCTTTAAATTCTTGCCTCCAGGGTGTTTTCTCATACTTCTAAGTGACTTATCGATGGAAATCAGAATACATACAGGCTAGGCGTTGAGGGCAAGGACCTTCGAGACAGACTACCTGGGTTCAAGGTCAAATTCTGCAATGTATTAATATAACTGGTCAAGTTACTTAACTTCTTTGTGCCTCGGTTTCATCAACTGTAAAATTAATTAATAATATAATGTCTACATCAGAGAGTTGTAAAATTAAATGAGTTCATTGGAAAAGAGACTGGCACATACGAAGTACTATATAAATATTAGTTATTATTTTTACTATTAATAAAATGTCATCCTCTGCTCTCAAATATTCAATGAATTCTCATCATGATTAAAGAAATTTCCAGAGTACTTACAGTAGCCTGCAAGACCCTACATGATTCGGTACTGAATTACTTCTCCAGATCTCTTACTGTGTGCTCCTCACTGCTGCCCGGCCATGCTAACAGGTTCCTACCCTGGGCCCTTTGCATTTGCTATTCCCTCTACCTGGAATTCTCTTCCCCCTGGCTTGCTCCCTTACTTCATTCATGTCCCTGCTCAATTGTCACCTTATGAAACCCTTTCCTGACAACCATATCAAATACTACTTCTTTTATACTTTATCTTAATTTTGTTATTTTTAATTTGCTTTTTGAATGTTGCCTTCACTGCAATGTAAGCTTCAGGAGGGAGATATGATGTTTCCCTAGCAAATAGACAGCAGTCTGGACATAGTATTCATTTAATAAACATTTGCTGAACTATGAATCCAGTCCAAAACTCCCATGATTCAACTGGGACCCAAAGATATTAAGTGACCAATTCCTTGCCCCCCTCCTTTGATTTACATTTTTTGCAAGGCCAGAATAATTGGAAGAGAAGAAATAAAACAATAAATAGCTTTTCTTGGCTGGGAGCAGAGGAAAGAAAGTACAATACAGAGACATTTTACTTTAAGTTTCTGGACGGAAGGTGAAGAGCAGGACTGAGCCAAAAGGGAAATTGCGAATGAGGAAACAAGTAATGATGTCACCTTCCATGTCCTTTTATGTTCCCCCTTTTTATATTTCTTAGCCCTTTTACCCTTCCGTCCTGCCCCCCCAAGCCCAGTAGCTGCTCTTTCTATGTCCCCTTGCAGGGCTCAACTACGCCTTTTCCCATTGCCCCTGCAGTGCCCTGTTTTCCAAGTCAGTTCTCCTTCTTGCTCCTTAGAGTTTCTGTCCCTGATAAAAGCCCTTCTACCCTCAGTTTGGTTGCCTAGGTGTAGGTAAACAAGCAGGTTGAACATAGTTGTGTTAAGATGGAGACTACTAAGAGCTCAGCCCTATCTCACCGGTGGTATGTGCTCAGGTGCCCAAATGCTATTGAAAGTCAAGTGATTTGGAAGAGGAAATTTGGCTGTGCAGTGGGAGACTTTCTTCATTCCTATCCCTCAACCTAGCGGCTATGTGACTTGCACCCCTAGAAGAAGAGAGTTGAAAGGGGGAATTCCTGGATCTCTTCCAGAACTCTCTTTGCACAGGGGTGAAGGTGAGCCCCAGGAACAGGTGACTCCGCATGGAGGTGTCAAAGTTCAACACAGCTGGACATTAGTTAAATCCAAAGAAAATGGATTTTATTCTCTGACTACTGACAGCTTGAAATACAGAAATGCTTCAAATGTAGGTGTTAAAAAAAAACCCAAAAAACCTAAGCTTCATTCTGATCTGTGCAGAGGAAATTTGGGTGTTTCAAAAGAGAATGAGGGAGTGGGGAGGAGAGGGGCTCAGGAGAGTCAGAGAAAAAAATTACAAGAGATTGGTCAATATAAGTACGATTAGGCCAGCTGTATAGGCTGGTTGGAAGTTGTTGAAGGTAAGATCCTATCCTCCCACAGAGACTGGCCTTCCTGATGATTACATTTCAAAGGACTAACTCTCAGGTCCTTGAGAAAGATCGTTCAGTGTTGAGATACATATTCACAATCCTGAGCCCTTTTCAGTAAATGCTCTAAGAAAACGAGGTCAGAGGCCTATCATCAGATGTTGGCTAGAACAAACAGTAAATTTTCCTGGCAGCCTTGAGCTTTCTCAAGCAGGCATTTTAATGGGAGGCTGGGGTCATCACAGGGGCACAGCCTTATGCTGCTAAAAGCCACAGAAGAGTTTGGTCTAGTCCCTTAGCACAGTGGTTTGGATGGAGTTGCTATGTGCTAAGAATTCTGTAGTCCTCAGAGGCCACTAGATTCTCCCACTAGATACCCATCATCGGAGGATCAGAAACCCCATTCTCCCAGTTGCTTCTCCTTTAAAACTGGCTTCGCCTCCCTTGGAATGCTTGTGTTCATGACCAGGCCCCTCCTGCGCCGTCACGGGAGCATATCTAGATGAGTGACAGGGTGACGTGCAAAGACATGTTTTCCAAAAGACAGCCTGAGTCTTCTTGGCCTATGGCCTAAAGCTCCTAGAGACTGTTAGAAAAGACCTAATTTTCTCTTCCCTGCTTTTCTCCTTCCAAACAGAAGCTTTGAAGTAAAGGTCAGGATTTTAATAAAGTCTTGGAGGATGGTTATTATGCAATGTTGACACTCCACTACAGCAGGAAATGTAAAGACAAGAACTTCGCATGCCGAAAGGAGAAACTTAGCTTTATGGTTCTCGCTTGGCCTTGTAAGTAGTTAACAACACATTTGCCAGCTTCCAGCCTCCAAAATCTAATCCAAATTGAAAGCATGCTCTTTATAGAGATATCATCACCTATATTATCCCATAAGCCAAAGCACCGCAATATTCTTTAGAGCAGACTCAATCCCAGTCGTTCACTGTCTGGTGAATAACAACCAATCAGTGCCAGGTAAAATCATGCTAATATTTGCTTGTTCCTACAGCACTATAAGAGGGCTGGGCCATTTAGCCTTTTTTTTTTTTTTTTTCTTTTTCCCCTGTGCAGCAGCAGGAAGACTAAATGATCTCCTAGAAGGAAGGCCCTTACATTATTCATCTCCAGAGAAGGATTTTCAAATAGTCATATGGGATTCAAAGACTTTGTATAGGGTTTTTTTTCTCTGCCACCAGCATTAAGAAATTTGTTTTATCTTTTATTCATTTGTTTATTCAAACATGTGTTGAACATTTGCTCTATACAGGCACTGTGGGTGATGCTGTGGTAGGGTGGACATGGACCTTTCATTATAGAAGAAGACACAATGTCTACTGAGAGTCTACAAAGCAAGGTTGAAATAATCTCTCTTCTTCAATGAACAACTATTACATGGCATGCCCTTCAAACATGCATTATTTCTAAATCTTACAATAGTTTTGAAAGGGAGACCTAGTTTTCCCTACTTTTAGCATTGAGAAAAAAAAGTCAGAGAAGCTTACTTGCCTAAGGCCACACAGCTAGTTAGAGTTGAACCCAGTGGCAAACCCCAGATTTAACACCTTCTGCGGGCCAGACTTCTCCATGCTACGTTAAAGGCCATGAGAAAGTTCAAGTAAAATACTTTTGGAGTATGGAGGAAGGAAAATTGCTTCTGTTTGGAGGGGATCAAGGAAGGAAACAGAAGGTGCCGGTAGGAGGGACTGGAAAGACAGATGGAATTAAGATTCGTGGTGATGAAGAGGGAAGGAGTGAGCGGCTACAGAACAAGGGAACAACATTCATTTATTCCATCCAACTACTATTCCATACATAAATAAAAGAACTGCAATGTGAGGTGGTAAGTGCTTCTGGAAAGAGATAGCACGATGCTCATGTAAGCACATGATGCCGAGAGGTGGGAAAGGAGAGTGGGGTGACTCCTCTCACTCGCTGGAGAACATGTGAGAAGGAGTGGGAAAAAGGGCTCAAAAACTGTATTTCAATTAGATATTGGAAGAAAGGGGGATATCCTATTGAAATGACCCATTAGAGAACAAGAACTGTAACTTACTGGCCTTTATATCCCAGAATGGTGTTTGACATAAAAAAATGTTTGAACAAATGCGTGAGTTACTGATGCCTGCTGAGGCTCAGGTGCTCTCTATTCCTGGTGTTTTTACAAACATTACGTCATCACTCCAGCATCTCCATGAGATAGGTGTTTATTTTTTTCCTATTCGAGACATACGAAGAATTCTGAGGCCCAGTGAGGTAATATGGCTTACTCAACATCACAGAGCTAAGAGGATGGAAAGCTGGGATTTAAGCTTTGACACTAGAACTTGTCATTTTTTCCCCCCACTCTCTGTCCTGCTCCAAATGCCAGGCTAAGGCAGTGCTGTCTTGTTAGCGCTTTTGTTAGTATTGTAAATAAACATTTTCTGGAAGTGTAACATGAATATGTCAGTTTGCGCTAATCGTATGTGTAGAGCATGATGAATTTTCACCAAGTAAATGCAACCACATAACTAGTATCCAGATCGAGAAAATCCCATTACCACAAGTGACAGACTTTGACTTTATATGATAGTCAGTGTCTTCATTTCTGTTGCAATAAAATACTCCCTCTGTAAGTCTTCATTCATATACATACCATTCATGGGAACTCATGAGTTATTGAGCTATTACCCGCCTGGAAAATGAGTTAGTAAACAATAGCTCTTCTTTGGGGAGCACGTGTGTTCCCTAAAGTCAGAGGTTGCCTTTATTAAGCACAGCACCACAGACATGCCTTGGGATCACTGGGCCTGGGGCAAATCTGGCCGTGTCTAAATACCAAGCATTAAAAAGGGAAGCAGCAATGAGACTTCTCTAACTAATTTGAAAGTTTATTTATAATTAGCATGCCGGTTTGTTGTATTCCTACAATTATAACCTGTGAAAGTTATAGTTGTCAGAGAGTTAGCCCAGATATGGAGAAATCTTGCAAAAGAAAAGGAAGAGTGGATGCTTCAGAGAGGAGAGAGTCATAATAGTACACTTAACTGGAGCAAGGTGACCTGGATTGCCGTCTGGGTGTGCCCGCTCATTCTCTGTGCGACCTGACACAGTCATGTCTGCTCTCTGAGCTTCTGGTTCTTTACCTTTAAAATGGTCATGAACTTGCAATATTGTACTGGAACAGTGGTCATCAGCCCTTACTAAGCATCTCAATCACCTATGCCTTTTTAATTATGTTTTAGTGTTTTTTTTGGACCGTTTGTTTTGTCTTTAATATTAGAGATGTCCAGTCCTTATGCTGACCAGTAGGTTGTGGGCATAGAGGAGATTAATCACCTCACTCCAGAAGTGATTCTAATAATTGAAATTTGATTAGAGAACGACTGGACTTGCTGGTCATATATTAGTTCATATATTAGTTCATATATTAGATCATGTATTAGTTCAAACATAAATTGGGAAAAGTTCACAAATAGTCACTTAATCTGACTCCAAAAGCTGTATATTTAAAATGTATTTATCTGAGAGAATGACCTCAGGGTTTTTATCACAAGAGATAATTAAATGTAAAATACATTTAATAAAATTTGCACATTTGTCCTGGTTGAATATCACATAAAGTCCACAGGAAAGAAGAACAATCCAGAGATTATTTGACTGTTTTTGCGTATGTTTATTAATCTTAAATGAACTATCATATTGTTTGCTTATTTAAGATCTGCTTTGATATTTAGAAAGGTTATCATGTGAAAATAAAGATGAAGCCAATTCAGAGATTAAAACAATTAGTAAATGTAAAATCCTGTATTGCATTCCACAGAAAATGCACAGTAAACTTAAAAAAGATTTCGAGTATGAAAGCCGAGCAACCATATATACTCACATTCATGCTATAGAATACAAGATGACTTCCAGCTGGGAAGTCAGGGAAGTTTTATGGAGAGGGTCTTTGAGATCAGTCTTGAAAGATGGATTGGATTTGTTGAGAAGGGAGGCAGGTGGGAGGTACTTAGGCAGTAGACACAGCAGGGGCAGACACATGGTGGCATGGACGTGCACAGCAAGGAGAAAAGAAAGAAATGGTCGATGTTTCTTGACTGTAGTCTTTATCCCTGGGAGTAGGTAAAGATAAGGTAAGAAAGGCTAGTTGGAAACTAGTCATGGCAGGCTTGGCTTTGTTAAAGCATTGTCTTCTGAAACCATGGGAAGCCCTTCAAAGTTGATGAGTAAGGGAGCAAGTTGCTTCAGGTCACAGAGGTGATAGGAGTTAGAGGGGTCAACTGGAATTCAGATCGTCTGAGCTAAAGTCAGAAGATTATTCTCACTGTCCCCAGCTACCAGAGAGGGGTCGGTCATTGGGGTCATGGAAAAATAGCCATGCCAAATACTCCACACTTAAAGACTTGAAGACTTTTCTATAACAGTCTAAGTGTTAGGAAGTAGGTTCCATGAAAGTGAAACACAAAAATGACATTTGTAATGACTTTCCCCCTGGTACCTTCAAGGCTTTCTCCAGGGTAGAGAGCACCAGTTACTTACCAATGCAGATCAGTAGCATGCAGCAGGTTGGCATCAGGAAGCACAGAAGGGCATTGCATTAGAAACTGCAGAGGGAATTTAAAATTGACCAAATACAATTACCCAAGTTGGAATTTGGCCAAGGGCTTGGGATTTAATATCACCACTCATCCTCGGTCCTTGTAAAGACCCTCAGTGGTCAGAGACCTTAATTTTATTGTTCCTGTAAAATTCATGGGATAGCATTTCTCAGCCTTCCTCCCACCCCCCAAACCAGGACTCTTTACTTTCTTTTCTTGGTCACAGTGCTTCCAGTATGGCTTTGATTGCTGCTACTGACACTAAGACACTTTCATTGCCCCTGAAGGCCATTTTATTTATTGGTGCTATGTTTCTAAAAGATGCATTTCCTTCCACCAATATGGCAGCTGGACACGTAATAGCATAGCTTGGCATTTTGGTCACCACTCAGGAGAGCAGCAGATTGTGTAAATTCCACAGCTCTGCATGTCAGTTGTGAAGTACCTTGAAAAAATTTTGTACAGGTTGACCTTGCTTTAAAAAAATCATAGAAAATATACAATTGTAGAAAATATAGCAGAAAGTCGAATCTAGTATCACATTTTAAAAGTCAAGGAGGTTTAATTATTATGCATATGCACACATAACTTTTTATAATGAAAACTAAAGCATAACTAATATTGAAGTTTATGTATAGAGTTAATATTGCAGAATATTTGAAATGTCATGTGACAAAC
Organism: Callorhinus ursinus; assembly: GCF_003265705.2. Classification (NCBI taxonomy): domain Eukaryota; kingdom Metazoa; phylum Chordata; class Mammalia; order Carnivora; family Otariidae; genus Callorhinus; species Callorhinus ursinus. The sequence continues at coordinate 67,625,813 of NW_027397063.1, forward strand.
ATCACATCTCAATAGTTAAATAGGCAAAAATGTGATCGAACTCTTAATAAATAAGGAAACGTAGTTCCAAAAATATTTGGAACTCTATTGAACTTCACTAGTTATCAAAGGAATGTAAATGTAAATAATAAAGAACATTTTTACACTTATTACTGAAAAAGACTTAAAACTAATTTTGCTAATGAAATTTTGGGATTACTCGTACACTGTTACATTTTCATGATGCTAAAGTTAATAGACACAAGTCTTTGAAGAAGTAATTTGGCAATTAAAAATCAAGATTTTAAAAATGTTATATTTGTCAAGCCAGAAATTTCAATCCTGGAAATTTACCTAAAGAAATAATTCAAAGAGGAAACTGTATCCACACAGATATTGATTATAAAATGCAATAGTAAGCTAAGGTTAATACCCAGTATATATAAAGAATTTCTACAACTCAATAACAAAAAACACATAGCCCAACTAAAAAATGGCTAAAAGACTTGAATAGACATTTCTTGGAAGAAGATATATAAATGGTCAGCAATCACATGAGAGTATGTTCAACATCACTCATCAGTCGGTAAATACAAATCAAAGCCACAATGAAATACCACCTCATACAAAAACAAAATTAAACAAAATAAAACAAAAGCGGAAGAAAAAGAAAAAAAGAAAATAGATGTTAGTGAGGATGTGGAAAAATTGAAATCCTTGTGCACTCTTGGTGGAATGTAGAACGGTGCAGCTTCTATGGAAAACAGTGTAATTCCTCTAAAATTTTTTTTAAAAAATGGAATTACTATATGATCCCACAATTCCACTCTTGGGAATATACCAAAAAAAAAAAAAAAAAAAAAGGAAAGCAGACCTTGGAGAGAGATTTGTAAACCTCTGTTCATAGCAGCATTATTCATAATAGTCAAAAGGTGGAAGCAACTCAAGTGTTCATTGACTGACAAATGGTTAAACTAAAGGTGGTATATACATTCAATCAAACATTATTCACTCTGAAAAAAGGACATTCTGACACACGCTACAATGTGGATGAATCTTGAAGACATTATGCTAAGTGAAATAAGCCATTCACAAAAATACAAACGCTGTATGAACCCACTTACATGAGGTACCTAGAATAGTCAAATTCATAGAGACAGAAAGTAGAATGGTGGTTACCAGGGTTAGGAGTATGGGGAATGGGGAATTATTTTAATGAGTATAGATTTTTGGTCTTGCAATAGAAAGAAAAGGTTCTGGATGTTGGTTGCATTAGAACATGAATGTACTTACCACTACTAAACTGTACACTGAAAAATGGTTAAGATGGTAAATTTAATGCTATGTGTATTTTAGCACAAATTAAAAAAAAACACAGCAATCTGATACTTCGGAAGTAAGAAAATTACAGTCAATATTGGCAGGTCATGCAATAGAGACGATACAACCATTAGATGTTATAATTATACATAGTATAAGAAATCTTATAATATTTAAATTTTAAAACAATTCAAAACTCATATTTAAAGATATGCAATCAAATATAAAAATGAAAATAAGTGAAGCATTAAGATGTGTAGGACTGTATCTGTATAAACTTGTGATGTTTTATTTATATTATTCTACAATAATATTTGTGAAAGAAATAAAATTGGTACTACACCTCCAAAAAGAGGGTTTTAATATCTTTTCTTTTATGGGAAAGAATCAAAACTAAATGTTCTTTTCTTTATTAAGTTTTTTTTATTTTAATTGCTGCATAGTTAACATACAGGTATACAATACAGTGATTCAATGATTCTATACATCACTCAGTGCTCATCATGATAAGTGTACTCTTGGGGTGCCTGGGTGGCTCAGTTGGTTAAGTGGCTGCCTTCTGCTCAGGTCATGACCCCAGGGTCCTGGGATTGAGCCCTGCATTGGACTCCCTGCTCAGCAGGGAGTCTGCTTCTTCCTCTCTTCTCTCTTCCTCTGTGCCCCGCCCCCCATGCTCTCTCTCTCTCTCTCTCTCTCTCTCAAATACATAAAGAAAATCCTTTAAAAAAATGATGTGTACTCTTAATTCCCTTCACCTATAGAAACAAATGTTCTTCCTCCCCATGGAAAAGTGCACACATAAGTAACTCGTACATAGATAAGCCTCTTTAGAAAGAGAAATCAAAAGACGTATTTCATTTGGGATAAGAGCAATGAAATAAACTGGAATTTGAACAATGAACTACAGAAAATCACAAGGATACAAAGAAACTGAGAGTATTACTGAAGATTTTATGTTTTAGCAGATCTAATTTGTGATTCATTTTTAATATTATTATTATTGTTTTATTGAATTTTTTCCTCTTAGATGTATGGTATTATGAGATTAACAAGCTTACTTTGTTTTTGTTCATATCTAATGCTGCAAAGACAATTTGCTATTGACTGTATCTCCAATTTTGTAATGCACATCAACAGAAAAATATAATTTGGTAAATATTCTTTATAATAAGTAGTTTTTAAAGGATACCGATGTTAGCTTTAAGTGTTTATTCATTCAATACATATATTTTTTTCTTCACAAAATAATTTATAACTGACATTTAGAATTCACAAACATGTCAGATGTTTCCAGATGTTATTTAACATGCTACATTTTTTTTTTCTAACCATAAAAATGAGGTAAGAGTCCTCATTCCCTTTGTGATAGTCAAATATTCTGTGAGCATAAGTGAAATCATATAAAAACCACCATATATAAAAAGGTTAAGATTTAAATGAAGAGTTCATTATGAAGTAGCCCCCTGGAGAAAAAGAGATAGAAAGGAAGATAGAGCAGAGCTACGCGGCCCCAAAATGTGGCTCGGTGAGCACGTTAAAGTGAGATCCCAGAAAAAACAAGAGGGTAAGGGACACTCACAACAGGCCCTGCCATACTTGACTGGCCCTTCCTACTATTTGCCCAAGACCCAGCTTGGGTTGGATGTTCAACTTCCTGACTGATTTGTGATGGATTCTTGAATGATAGCTGACTTCTCTGTGCCTGGAGATTAAACAAACTTTATCTCAAATGGTAAGTTACTGGTGATGAAATGGAACAATGCATTTAAATTGCCTACCAGAGAGTCTAGTACATTACATGTGAACAGAAAATGGAAGTTCCTGCCCTCACTGCTTGACTTCAAATGATCTAATTTGTCTCTTGTTCCCAAGGAACTCTATGTACTGTAAGGGAACCACAGCTGAGACTAATTCTTACTCTCCCCAAAGTCCAACACAATCCTTTACATGTGATAGGTACTTGATATACATTTATTGATTAACACAAGCATTCAATAAACATTTTTTGCTCGATCAACATTGCAGCAGGAAATATATGGTTTTAAAATGCTTTCCTGATTTATTGTAAGAAGTCCAAAGTACCAAAATGAAGAGTAACTGGGAAGCCAGCTCCTACCTTACTATTTAAGAAGAAGGAAAGAATCCTTACTGGAATTGCTGTAATAATTATAATTCTTTATGTTTATGCACTTCAATATACCTTACAAGGCATTATCCTCTATAACCTGATCCTAAAAACAATACATGAGAAAGCTAAGAAGCAGTAATTATTATTCCCGTTTTAGCATGAGGCTCAAACGGGGTGATGTGACTTGCAAATATATAGTAAATGTCAGCAAAGGGACCTGAATCCGTGTCTGCCACACCATGTTCTTGTTACAATACTGCTTTGGTTTGCACAGAACAAGATGTGTTCCGACACAAGCCCTCATACAGCCTTGCAGACCTGACCTTATAATTTGCCTATTTCCATGTACCATAGAACTCGTCAGTTTCTTCATCACCTGGCTTCAGAGTGTTTAGCTCTGAGTCTACACCTAGTCTTGTATTGTGGTTTATCGAGACAAGTTGAATTCCCCCTGAGAAAGACACACACAAAAAATGATTTTTATTAAAATTATTGTAATCATCATTGTTATTTCATATGGACTGCTCTATCAATGCTTTTCATACTCCATTCATAATAAATAATCATCACTTTTGAAATTTTTTACCTTACCCTTGAAGACCCACAACTCAGAGCTAAGGTTTTGAAAAAGTCTTAGTGTAAAATTGTCTAGTCTGCAAACTAAGTGAAGTTGGCATCTCGAGAGGGAGACTGCCAGCATCATTCCCAGGCCTTGTTGATAGCAGCTGTCTGTCATGAGCACAAGTGCCATGTGATTTGGCTTCACAAGCCAGTCTTGCTGACATAACAACCCGATATCTTGTTACTTAAGAAGCTCTGGTGTATTAGGGAACATTAAATCATGTGGCTGCCTTTATTCATCGCATGGGCATGTCTTAATCTAAGATATGGAACAAAAATTGGGACTGATTGACAGCACAATTCAGGGATACAGAAACCACATGCTATCATATGTGTGTCCTTCATGTTAGCCTTGCATCCCTTCTCATGCCTGCAGCCAATCAATCATTGTTTACCATGTACCTACTATGTACAAAGTACAGGATTATGGGGAAGATTATTCTAAATTTGACCCATTCTCTGCTCTCAACAAAGTGTTAGAATCTCAGAGAAGGTTAAGAGTAGACGTACAGAGGGATGCCTGGGTGGTTCAGTTAGTTAAGCGTCTGCCTTCAGCTCAGGTCATGATCCCAGGGTCCTGGGATTGAGTCCCACCTCTGGCTCCCTGCTCAGCGGGGAGCCTGCTTCTCCCTCTGCCTGCCGCTCCTCTTGCTTGTGCTCACTCTCTCTCTCTTTCTGAGAAATAAATATATAAAATCTTTTTAAAAAAGAGTAGACAAACAGATATCACAGAAAGAGGATGGGAGCTATAGACAGTTACAGAGTACAAAGGAGTTTAAAAAAAATAAAAATTAAAGAAATCACCCCAATTGCTTCTATCTGGCAAATTGTCTCCTCCATGTATATTCCTTGGTTTTAAACAATTCTGTTAAAACCTAACATCCCACACTCTCACTTTGTATCCTATGTTGGTTCTTCCTAGATTAATCACCATCCAAAAAATGAAGGTCTCTCTTTTTTTGCCCCTGCTATTCCTACTCTTGGTTTTAGCAAGAAACAGATTAGTTCTGCTCATTAACTGGCTTTATTTTTTTAATTTTATTATTTTTTAAAGATTTTATTTATTTATTTGAGAAAGAGAGAAAATGAGAGAGAAAGAGAGAGCATGAGACGGGGGAAGGTCAGAGAGAGAAGCAGCCTCCCCGCTGAGTAGGGAGCCCCATGTGGGACTCGATCCCAGGATCATGACCTGAGCCAAAAGCAGACTCTTAACCGACTGAGCCACCCAGGCGCCCCTCATTAGTGGTTTTAAATATTATGTTTTATTTTCTGCTAATAGAAGTCTTGGCATCCATAGAGCTAAAATTTCAAAGGAGCTAAGAAAGGGGTTATCCAATTGTCTGGACTCAAGCACATGACTTCCTACTTGGGACCATCTCTTATGAAGGCCAGTGGGGGAGAGACAACATATGACAGCAAGACGTGCATCCTACTACTGAAAATTCTAAAAGTCAGACTGCAAGTGACCTGCTCTTATATGTGAATTTCACAGTGACTAAAGAACAAATGTTCTGAAGAGATTAGCTGGATAAAATGACTATTATAAACTCACCATTTATGTATGTCAGGACAAATGGAGCAGCCTAAGAGCATTTTTTTTTTCTGAATTTCTTTGAGGTATGACAGAGAAAATTAATTTGAGACTAGAGAATAGGAAGGGAGAGTTATAAATTTGGAATTTGACAAATAAGGCATGCTTATACAATGTGCCAAGATTGAAATAAAAAATGAACTCATGAGAAAATCCCAAGTCCTTGTGAAGAAGTCTCTTCTCTTAAAATTTTTTTTGCCAGTCAGTCCTTTTTCTATTTTTTTTCTTTTCATCTTCTTGTTGTTACTCTTGTTTTTATTGTGTCTCTAAAGTTTTGAGCCATAATCAGATCATCACCACTGTCATCATCCCGGAAAAAAATACATTAAAAGTGGGTATGCATTTTTTCTGAGTTGTGTACAAGCTAACACATAAACATTAAGTTCCATTTAAAGCTTTAAGCCTCGAGGTGGGGGAGGGGTTTACGGAACCTACTAAAATTAAATAATAGTATTTATATGTATATCTATTTACATAGATATGATATGTATATAGGGCAACTATAAAGTTATAGTGCTGTTTTTTCTATGCATATATACACCCGTGCCCACACACACAGCCCACACAGCCCAGGCAGTACTCTTACTATATATATGTATGTGTACACGCAAACACACATGTACAATACTTTATATAGCACTTTGTCCATCTGTTTAAGAAGTTTCCATACATTCCCCTCAATAGAGATAAATGTGCACATGTGTTTCCAATTTAAGATCAGGTGAATCCATCTCTTTATTTCTACCCCGCATATGGTATATAGTGCCCCCAAACACAGTCAGTGGTTAGTAAATATTTGAACTAAACTGGACTGAACGGTGAAAATCACAACTAATGAATTAAATCAGCGCAACATTGATAGGATGGGTAACACAGGCACAATGAGACTTGGCTTAAAACTATAATCAGAATAGTTCAAGTCCTGGGGTGTGGAAGTATTATGGTGCAGTAGAGAGGGCATATCCAGACACGTAAGTCAGAGAATCTGGGTGTGAGTCTCAGCTCTGCCATTGAGGAGCTGTGTGACCGGGGACGATTTATTTAACCTCTCCTAATAGTGCTTGCTTGTTGAAGCATGAGACAGCAAACTAAATAACATGCACAGGCAACCTGCACCTGCTAAGTACTTGCTACCTATTGCACGCTTTCTCCTCTTCTGTTCTAAATTTCAGCTGTTTAATATTTGGCAATATTTGGCAATCTTTGGCAAAGACAAAGATCTTTGTCTTTCCTGGCATTTAAATGTGCACTCCCTCTCCTACTTAAAAGAAAATTAAATGCTTAAAAGTATTAGACCTTTGAGGGGCACCTGGGTGGCTCAGTCATTAAGCGTCTGCCTTCGGTTCAGGTCATGAACCGGGGTCCTGGGATCGAGCACTGCATCGGGCTCCCTGCTCAGTGAGAAGCCTGCTTCTCCCTCTCCCTCTCCCCCTGCTTGTGTTCCCTCTCTCGCTGTGTCTCTCTCTCCCAAATAAATAAATAAATAAAATCTTTAAAAAAATATTAGACCTTTGAATTAGTTCAGTTATCCTATCCATTATGTTATTTAACCAGCATGTATCTTCCTGTGGAAAAGATAACTGTGACCTGTCCACTTTTCCCCAAGTACATTAATCCTGGTGAGCCCTCCTGGTTCGGGAGTAAAAGTGGCATGGCAGCTGGGAGAGTGAGAGCAAGACTGCAGGGACTGTGACCATGGACAAATCATTTCTCCATCCTCTGGGCCACAGTCCCTCCCTATCTTTAAAATGAGGTAGTTACACCGTATCTCAGGTTACCCTGAGTTTGGTGATTCTGCATGCAGATAAATATTCTTGTTTATTTTAATTTATAAGAAACAACAGAAATAGAAGTGGGGGGAAAAAAAGGAGAGTTATTTGACCCTATCAGAAAATGGATTCCTTTTTTTTTTTTTTTTTTTTTTAATTTCCTCTGTCCCACAAGTGTTCAAATTTTTCAGCCAACTCTCCTTGGCTAAAAATGTAGATCTTTGATTATACTTGCTTCGTAATTTGAATTATTGCTTCAAACAAGGACAGTTAATCTTATTCTCATATTCTCTCTTTATGCAACCTACCCTCTTTGACTGCTTGCTGAGAGCTTCCTGTGTGTGAGCTGCCTCAGTGCTATGGGCGCTGCACAAAATAAGACATGGTCCTTGTTGCCGGCTGAGAGACAGAAAGAGAGACAAGACACGTGAGGGAGAAGAAATAAGTTCTCTAATTAGGGCATGAAAAGGTAGGGAGTTTTGAGGGGAGAGTGATTAATTCTGACAAAAGGAAGCAATGCTTAGTAATTAAAAATAAATGAATGTGAATTTCCATACACCCTGCTCAAGATAACTGTTTGCTTAAAAATAATACTATTTGAGAATGATGCAAATTTAGGCCTGCAATCCTGCCCATGGAAGGTTTTTCTGCCAAAGTGCTAGATCCCACCTGCCCTGCTGAGAAAAGAGTCAGATATGCAGAGGGGATTCTGGCCCAAACAGCCTTATCCATCAATCATGCTTCCAATTCATTCCTTGATTCATTCGTTCATTCATTCAGAAAATTTTTATGAAGGAACTCCTCTGTGCCAGGTACTGTCTGGGTGTTAGGGATACAGAAATAATTGAACTGACAAAGATTCACTACCAATCCTTGGAGAAATGACTGATTCTAGGACTAGGGCAGGAAATATTCAAGATGAGCCTAGAGCATCTCTTAATGCCAGAAAGTAAGAAAGTGCAAAAAAAAAATTGATGGTAATATGTCAAATGGGCACAGGAGTGACTGAAAGACTTCCCACTGGCCCAAGCTGGGACAATTTGAAGAACAAAATAAAGTAGTATTAGAATATAACCCAAAGTAGAAAATAGAATATCTTCAAGTTTACACTGATAAAAATAATTGATTAAATAATGTATTAAATTGGTGAGAAGAGACAAATCTCTCATACAGAAGAATTCCAGATAATTTACCAGACACTTTGCCTCGTAGGAGTTGGAGCATAACTGCCCCTCCTTACATGTGGACTGCATATAGTGACTTCCTTCCAAAGATTACAATATGGAAGACTGGGTAGGAGGGAAATAACAGTACACTGGAGAAACCTGACACACACTACATCAGCCAGGTGATCAAGGTCAACACCATCGGTCATCAACCATGGTGATTGTATGTATTTTCTATATGTAATGAACACAGCACTTTACCTCTGTGACCTTCCTCTCCAAAATTCATAACATCAGTCTACTCATGAGAATAACACCAGAACATTTCCAAAAGAGGATATTATGAGTACTCCTACAATATATCTGAGCAGTACACTTTAAAACCCTCATGATCATGGGCGCCTGGGTGGCTCAGATGGTTAAGCATCTGCCTTCAGCTCAGGTCATGATCCCAGGGTCCTGGGATCGAGTCCCGCATCGGGCTCCCTGCTCCTTGGGAGCCTGCTTCTCCCTCTGCCTCTCTCTCTCTCTCTCTCTCTCTCTCTCTCTCTCTCTCTCTCTGTCTCTCATGAATAAATAAATAAAATCTTTAAAAAAAAATAAATAAAACCCTCATGATCATCAAAAACAAGGAAAGTCCGAGAAACTGTCCAAGCCAAAGGGGAGCCTAAGGACACATGGCAACTCAATGTAACATCATGTCCTGGGTGGGATCCTGGATTAGAAAAAGGGCATTACAGAAAAATTAAAGAAATCTGATTAAACTACGGACTTCAGTTAATAATGTTTCAATATTGGTTCATCAGTTGTGATAAATGCACCATAGTAAAGGGACATGTTAATAATAAGAGGAACTGAGTGCCAGGTATATGGGAACTCTCTGTTGTCTTCTCAATTTTTTTGAAAATACAAAGTTGTTCTAAAAATTAAAGTGTATTTAAAAATGGTCACCACTCAATGGAACTTAATAACTTATGTAAAATGAAAAGTAAAATATACAGTATGTCAGATGAAAAAAATTCTGTAAAAAGGAGTAGAAAGTGCTGGGAATAGTATAATTTTATCCAGAGCAGTCAGATGTCTGCTGGAGAAGGTAACATTTGAACAGACTTAAAAGCTGAGGCAGGGATCGCATAGCTAATGGAAGAAAGAGATTCCAAGAGGATGGAATAGAAAGGGCAAAGGCTCTGAGGTAGGAGCAAGCTTGTCATGCTTGAGGAATAGCAAGGACACCCATGTGGCTGTAATACAGTGGAAGTAAGACATATCATGGTTGGCCACACCATGTAGGGCAACCATGGTGTAAGCTACTTATCTCTCATTCAGAGAGAGATGTGAAGCTGCTAGTGGATTCTGAGCAGAGGATCAGCATGATCTGATCTATTTTTCAATGGGATGGAATATCTCTGAGTGTTGCCCTGATCACACACTGCAGGGAGACCAGCAGAAGCAGGCAAGGCTGTTGCAATGATCTAGATAAGAAATGACAGTGGTTTCAGCTAGGGATTTAGAGGTAGAGGTGGTGAGAGGTGGTTGATTCTAGATACATTTTTAAAGTAAAGTCAATAGAGTGCTAACTGTTGGAAAGAAGGGTGTGGACGGAAAGACTCCATGGAACAAGGATGGATGGCCATTAACTCAAAGGGGAAGATTGTAAAAGGAGCAGGTTTGTGGTGGAAGACCAGAAGTTCATTATCAAGAGTCTTTTTTTCTACCTCCGAAAAATATTCCAGATTTGCCTTTCTGCTGTCTCCACTGCCACCTGTCTTATCAAATACCCATCGTTCTTTCTCCTGGACCTTTGCCGTGGCCCCTAACTGGACTCTCTGCTTCATTCTGATCCTCTTCCTACCAGTTTCTTTCCTGGAAATGAGTATGATCTTTTAAAAAGGTAAATGGATCGGGTGCCTGTGTGGCTCAGTCAGTTAAGCTCCGGACTCGTGAGTTAGGCTCAAGTCACGATCTTGGGGTCATGAGCTAGAGCCCCGCGCCCACTCTGCTCAGCAGGCACCTGCGGGAGATTCTCTTTTTCCCTCTCTGCTCCTTCCCCCTGCTGCTCACTTGCTCTCAAATAAATAAATAAATAAATCTTTTTAAAAAGTAATAAAAAATTAAAATGTAAATGGATCAAATCACTCACTGCATTAAGCTGTCCAAGTGATTTCCTTTCACTCTCTGGAGCTAAAATCCAAATTTCTCTCTATAACTTCAACCTCATGTCCTTAACTCATAAATGCCAGTTCATATTGGTCTTTTCTCAGTTCCTCCACGGCAAGCTCTTTCCTTCCCTCCCTCCTGCCCTGTTTTCCACTTCTCACTACCCTGCATCCCCCAGAACATTTCTGCCTGGAATACATTTCCCAATAGCAGCACCTTCTTGGTCATTGTACCTTGGCCTCAGAAAGCTCTCTTCTTTGTTCTTATTTAAAACATGTTTCCCCTTCTCCGTATTATTCTGTCTAAGCTACATGTTTACTTCTTATCACAATTTGTCATTCTGGTTCTTTTGTTTGTCTGTCTCTTTCCCCATCTAATCTATGAACTATATAATCAGGGGCCAGAGATCTAGCCGATAATCTCTTTAGTCCAATAATTTATTCCAAATGCCGAATAGCCATAAGCCACACTAGGAGCTCAATAAGTATTTGATGAATTGATATATTTTGAGGTTTTCCTATTATTTTATTAACAGATTCTTTGGGCAGGTTTTCGGCTTCAGTTTTACACCCTCATCCTGGATGCTGTACTATGGAGTCCATAGAGTACGTACAGAAACACCCATGAATGCTTGACCTGCAGAAGACGCTTTGTAGCTAGTGTCAATGATAGAATCTCATTGAGGGGGCCACTCTATTCTGCTCAAGTGCAGTAAAAATAGGCACTGCTTAGCAACCAGCATTCCGTACTGAGCTCTCTCCTCGAGGAAGGCAGAGTAATGCTAGGGCTAAAACACTGAGGGGATTTAGGAACTAGTAAGATATTAAACAATTAGGGAAAAGTGCTTTTGAGAAAAGGTTCCGAACAGTTGCTCCAGAAAAAAACACACATGAACCTGACATGCTAATGATGAAAAGACCCCGTTTTTACAGTAAACCTTTGCATCATCTAAATTAGGGAGTACACTTGGGTCAGATTACTAAAGGTTCTTCAGAGAAACCAAAATAGAACCATAGCACACAAATCTTCCCTAACCCTCCTGTTTAACTTGATTCATTGCTCTTATTATCACACACCAACCATGGAGATAAAGTTAAAACCAAATTAAAAACTGAGCTTTGCTTATTGGGGAATTTTGCTTTGGGTTTGACTATTAATTCTAATCAGCCAGCTGCTATATCCAAGTCTCGATTTTATTTCTGCCACTTCATCTCAGTATAAACTTGGGTAAGTCACTTTTGTGCTTTGTGACCCATTTTCCTCAACTGTCAAGGGAGGTGATTCAGTGACCTCCAAAGCCTCTTGGACACCTAAAAGTAAGTGACGGAACAAATTTTATTTTTGTCAACAATCTAGCTTCCAGAAGCAACTATTAGCATGCAATTTATAAAAAATAAATGTAATGATTTCAAGAGACATAGAATAAATAAAATACATCAACATTTGCAGTACCAGGCACTCTCACTTATACATCTCATTTAATTCTTCCAACAATCTTTTGAGGAAGGTAGTGTGCATAGTTTACAGACAAGAAAACTTGGGAAAGCAAAATGTATAGTCTTAAGTTATACACAGCTAACATTTATAAGTAAAATTAGTATTTTAATCCTGATTGTTTGATTCTTAAGTATAGAGAACTTTCTCCTATTTTGCACTAAGTTACAGTAAAATTAGAGAAGTAAGTTAGCAATTTATTGTCTTTCTGCTCCAAATGTATCCTTCAAAACATACTCTGATCAACACTGGAAGGTTTTTTTTTTTTTTTTTGAAGATTTTATTTACTTATTTGACAGAGAAGGAGAGAGAGAGAGAGAGAGAGCACAAGCAGGGGGAGCGGCAGAGGGAGAGGGAGAAGCAGGCTCCCTGCTGAGCAGGGAGTCCGACATGTGACTTGACATGGGGCTTGACATGGGGCTCAATCCCAGTACCCTGGGATGACAACTTAAGCCCAAAGCAGACACTTAACCAACTGAGCCATCCTGGCACCCCAACACCGGCATGTTTATAATCATTTCTCCTTAAAAGCGAGCACCAAGCTTTCTCAGTAGAGGGCGCTAGTGGGACATTGGAGAAGGAAGAGGCTTCCTCTGCCTACTGCGGGTCAACCAAGCAGGTGTGAAAACATCTGGTGGAGCCTCCCTCAGCCATCGGCCCATAAGACAGTCTCTCTAGGATCCTGCAACCTCTGTCTGTTGATAACCTTCTCGCAGCCATCTGCCCAGACTCTGGGTGAGTGCTAAACTCCTGTGGTTCAGAGGGTCACACACCCAGCAGTGGTTTCATCAATAAGGTGCTTCCCCTCCTCAGCATGGCCTGCCTGGCTCTGAAGCCCTTCTGCCCCAGCGGTGCCAGCATTCCCACTGTGCCCTTAGACCACAGATTGCTGACCTTCTGCAGCTCACCTGTAATCAGAGGATTATCTATTGTTTGCCCTGCATCTCCAGCCCAGTTCCGGCCATCTCTGTTATCCTGTGGCTGAACCATACCTTCTTTAATGAGGTCTGAACTTCTTCCAAGTATGTGCTTTCTTGGCACTCCATCAGCCCCAAGGTACCATACGGAGTTTCCTTATATCTTGCACTTACTCCCTTAGAGTGGTTAATTATTTTTTATATTCGACTTCCCCTGTTGAATCTAAGTGGTTTCTATTTATCTCTTGACTGGACCCAGACTGCTACACCAGTGGAATTAAAGTTGTGATACATTTCAGCAGAAGATTGTATTTATTGGAGAGAGGATGAAGCTTTCAGTTATTTAAAAAAATAGCATCTTAGAGAATATCATAGTTTAGAGAAAGATAACTTTCAAAAAATATTGATCTCAGGCTCATATGAACAGAATGGATAGAGTAAGGAGAGAAGATTGTCGAAGACAGGTCTAGCAACCAACCTGATGGAAGGTTTGAGGAGCAATTTGGGTCACTGAAAAATGCATATTCAATTTGGTTCCAAAAATCTGTCCCTTCTCTCCCTATTTTTAATATTGTGAAACCCATTTTGTAATGAGAAAGAAGGGTAGGACGCGTCAAAGAGTTGAGAGTAAAGTTGACTCCTCACCATCCTTAGGAAGTTTCTGTCTGAATATTTCTATCTTTTAGGAACTTGTAAAGTATCTATCTCAACTGCAGAGAAGATTCTGGTGGAGTGACACAGAAATCCATCTTGTGTCTAATTTGGTTCAATGTTTCTGCTACTGGATTAAAAACAGAGAGGGAAGATTTGTTAAACTTTCAAATAACAGATGCTGCGAGGAATAATAGATGTATAAGTATAGAATAAAGAACCACATATTTGGATCGGTAGGGAGTTGAAGCTAAACACTCTAACAATGCTAAATGAAAGCTGGATCTTCAGTAGATTCGTATTTTAAGACAGGTTCCTAAAATTTATGACTCTTTCCAAAGGAGAGGGAGTTTACTATTTTCTCAATAAGAAATCATGTGTATTTCCTGTCTCTGCTGGTTGCTCTTGGTAAAAGTGAAACCCTTGATGAATTTTCAGAAAGATTCATAAATATAAAGAATTCACTGTCTTGATCTTCTTTTCTTTTATCAGTTCCTAAGGATCAGACATGGGTCATGCCTACACAAAATCATAAATCTGGTCAATTCGGGTTGAAAAGAAAAGCAAGTCAAATGAGTGGGAAATAAATCAAGGAGGTGTCAGTTATGAAACAACTCCTTGCATGATTCAGGTTTCAGTTTCCATGTCCATATTAGTGTCTTGTGCAGGATATGTAACCACAGGCAATTTAAGGTGTATTAATGGAAGCTATGAGAAGACATTATTAGCCCATAACCAAAAATGAGCTACCATATATATGTGCCTTAGATAAAGACACCTTAAAGGATTTATAGTAATCGAGAATAGTATAATAATTAAAATAGCTAATAATTACTGAGTGCACTCTATTTTCCAAGTATTATGGTAAGCACTATACTTGTCTTAGAGATTAAGTAACTTGTTAACTTCTTACAGATGTTGGATTTTCATTTTACTGTGCCTGACTCTAAAGCCTCTTATCTGCATTGCCAGGATTGAAAGGAGCCTGAAGATCATTTGGTCCACATCTCATTTTGTGGGAGAAATATTTCTGAAAGGAAAAATGATGTGTATGGCATGGACTCACAGAATCAGAACTCAAGTCTATGTCTCCTGCTCCTTGTCTGTTACATTTTCCATCACACAAAGCTCATAAGAGATATTGGTTCCTCCTTGATGCTACAGAATGTTTTTCTGAATCTGCCTATATACAGAGTAGGATAGGACAAAGGTGGGAGCAAGGGAAGAGAGGCGATTGTTGAATGAATTTAAATCAGAGCCTAAGGAGTTGGTAATGTTCAGAAATGGATAAGTAGTTCAATACATATTTTTATGCTTACTATGGGACAGTTACTCTGCCAGGTGCTATAGGAGATCAAAAAATCAATCAGCTATAAATCTTCCCTTCAAAATAATTATATAAGGTATAGTGGAGAAAAAGTGTACATCTATAAACTATTTCAATACAAGGCAGCCATGTTTAAGTCCATATGAAATTTCCTTAGAAGAATATTGGCTTGGATAATTAACCAGGGCAGTCACTATATTTTAAGTTCCATGACTAAGAGCGCAGTCTTTGAGTTACACTGCCCCCTGGGTTTGAATCCCAGGTGTTAAACTAGTCAGAGGAAGACAAGAAGGAAGAATGGAGGGAGGGAGGAAGAGAAGAGGGAAGCAAGGGAAGGATACAAATGCTACCCAGTACAGAAGAGATGCCCATTGATGCCAATGTATAAAGTGTGCTTTGTCCCCAGGAAAGTCATGGAAGACGTCTGAGCTAAGCTTGGAAGACTCCACAGAGTTTTAATATGTGGAGTGGGATCATCTATTCAACTTCAAATTCTTATTCTCAGAGTTGTAAGAAATTTATAAAAATGAAAATCCGTTGAAAATTTCTCTCTTCTCACCATTCTAGGTGGATAGGTAATATTTTGTATCCTCAAGTCTAGGGCTGAGGTCACCAACTTCCAGCATGTGGGCCAAACTTGGTCACAGATATCTTTTAACTGGTCCATCAAGGGTGTTTAGACACTTAAAATTATTTGCCAACCTTTAAAAATCAAGAAATTTGGTATAAAAGTAAACAGTGTTTTCTGTATCTCCAACCCTGGTAGAAATAGATATGCATGATTAAGGTACAGAAATTATTGTCCAAGTTTTCTGGACTCCATAAGCACCCCGCTCAAATTCCTGCAGGATCCTGAAAGAAGGAGGTGACCCAGTTGCCCCTCTAAAAACAGTGACTGAGATAACATTTCCGGTCAGTTTTTCTGGGCAGACACAAATCCAGATATACATCATTTAGGATGATAAAGAAATGTGAGGTTTTTTTGGCATACAAACAAAAACCCTATCTTTCACAAGTACAGATGGAAGTAGAAGAAGCATTCTAGGTTGAGAGGAAAGGCAACAACTCAAAGTGTGTTCAAGGAAAGTAAATAGGTGAAGGAATAATTACGTGTGGTGGGGATAGGTGATGGTAAAAGGAGAAATGAAGTGAGAAATGGAAAAAGGTAGGTATGTTGTGGTCATATCATAGAGGCTCTGGAATGCCAAAGTAAAGAGTGTCTACTAAGTTCTTTTCCCCTCTTTCTTGTTTTTTGAGGAGAAGTTTCAAAAATGTGTTAAACTCATATAACAATCTGAACAAAAAATAAAATTCAAGAAAAAATATTCAATCATGATCCCATTTTAAATGAGAATTTCCCCCTTAAGTTCTTGTCTATCATTTATCACAGTCCCTAAATATTTTCTAAAATATATCTGTAAGAAGGATGCAGTGTGGATCAACAATTCGATCCCACAATTACCTCTTGGTCAAATAGTGTTTTAGTGTTTGACTTTACCAAGTGCTTCCGTATACATTATCATTCAAGCCCCACAACGAGATGTAGGTAAAATTATGTTTTCTACTAGATGGAGCTAAATTCCGTGTTTTGTGTCTCTAGGTCCATGTTCTATAACTCCCAATTAACACTGCAGTTCATCAGATCTTGGTGGTCTGGGCAGCTCTGGGCACAAAAGGGGTATGCTCCGCAGTAGAGGGTTCATGAGGACCAGCTGACCTAGAACCAGGTGTGTTAACCAAGATGAGACAGAGGGTTGAGCATGGCAGTGGGGTTAGAGAGTGAACAGCTTGCAGGTGCAAGCCCTGTATTTTACGAGGGAAATGGGACATGAGTGAGAGATGCTCAGGAGTCCCATTAGGCAGGCTGCAAGGCAACTCTGTAGGGTGGAGCAGGTTACTGAGAAGACCTGTAGTCTATGTAGGAAGCATCTATAAAGAGTAAGGAAAATTCTCTATCTACAGTGTCTTGGGCATATTAGGAAGACGAGGATTCAGAATTGTAATAAAGATTCCAGGAAAAAGCGAGAGTCAGAGTGTTACAAATGGCAATGCTTCTCAAACTTTCGGGTGCATTAGAATCACTTGGAGGTCTTTTCAAAAATGCTGTTCCTGACTGAATAGGTCTGGGGTAGGACTTGAGATCCTACATCTCTAACAAGTTCTCAGATGTTGTGCATGATGATGGTTCTCTGCTGAGTAGCAAAGCTCTAAAGCAAAAGAGTCAGGACAGATTAGTTGCCAGGAGCCTTAGAGCTTAGGTGAGGATCCCTCCTGAAAACTCCAAAGCTGAAACTAGCATGTGGGGATCACTCAGCCTCTGCTATGGAGACTGAAAGAGCTCAACACAAGGCCAAGCCCTACCCACCTTCCTAGGCCCTGTTTGCTGACAATTTTGATGGGAAAGAGTCTCAATTCAGCAGGGAAGTACTCTTGTGAGCCCCGCAAGCCTTGCAAGGCCGCTCCAAAGTAGTCATTTGATATATAAATACTTTTTAAACAGGCTTTCATATCTTTGCCGAGGAACTGGAGTCAGTCATTTTAGACCCTGCCCTAGGTCAGGGGGAAATAATAAGCATGAGATTTTTATTGTTTTAAACCTGGCAGTAAATTTGGGAACATAGCTCAGCTTCTGTAGCTTCCCCAAGAGAGCTCAAAATAGGATTCACTGGCAGAGAATGTCATCTGCTGTGTTTGAGATTGAAACAAAAGCCAGATGGGCCCCAAAGACAGAAGAGGTGGGGCAGATAGGAAATGCCCACCATGGGCTGTATAAAATGCACAATAAGAAACTTGTATTTTACCCTTTGAACCAAAAGTGTGTTAGGGAAGTATTCACCTTGGAATGAGGTGATCAGCTGTCTAACGTCAAAAATAAAGCTAGATAATAGTTAAAGTGGTAAGGACAGATTTTAATCAGTAATATACTATTGCAATGAGGAAAAAAGTCCAGTGTGAACTGAATTCAACTTTGATTTGTACAGAAGTGACTGGACATTTAAAGGGAGAATGAGGGAATAAGGAAAGGAGTGAGCAGAGGCCCAGCAGAGTCAGGAAAGTAAAAATTACAAAAAGCAAGGGGGCCGGGGAGGCTGGTCCCTGTGAAACCCATCTGGATTTCTTAACTGGTAATCATCACACTCGGCTCTTGGTTTCTAGTACAGGCTGGGAGACAGGAGCCCTATTTCAGGTGCTGGCTAGAACAAGCCATCAATTCTTTTGGCAGCCTTGAGTTTCATTAAGCAGGTACTTTAAGAGGACCTAAGGTCATCCTAGGGATAGAGCCTTAAGCTGTTAGAAACTACAATAGTATTTTGTTCATGTCTTTGTAGGCCAAGGTTGAGGCCTAGTCAAGAGGAGGGCTCAGAGGAGCCTGGCTGGAGTTTGGTCAGGAGAAAACCTTTGTCATTAAATATTATGACGTTGAGGGTTCTGGGAAGTTCCCACATGGCTCCACCTTTGGAAAATTCTGAAGCCTGGAAAATATGCCCACATTCAGCTCTTTGATATGATATAATCTGAGCACCAAAGATACCATTATAAAAAGAGTCATCAGCTATATGAATAATAGAAAGGTAAATCCATAAAAGATTGGTGCTGGATGGAATCAACGTGTCCATCTAGACAGCCCCATCGTCACCATCCCCATCTCTGGTGCATTTCACAAATGTGGACAACGTGATTCCAGAGAAGGTACACGTCTTTCCCAAGATAATGCTTAGCTAGGGAGAGAGTCAGATACGTGTCTGATCTATGTTTTAGGGAAGCAAAAAAGGAGTTGTGTAGGGAATTTGGTTTCACAAATACTGGGATTCTCCCCTCCTAAATGGAGCGCCTCCCCCAGCCCTCCCCACACGCACATGCCCGTTCATTGTCCTGCAGCATCCACAGCCTCAGGTGTAGTGGGAGGCATGAGTCCTGATGCCATCTGTGCTGCTAGGGTGCCCTGGTATTTCCGTCCTCCACCCCCTGCATCTCATCTCCACCCCTAGATTTTCTGTCTAGAAAAATATGCACTAGAAGCAAGAAGGGTTTGAGCTCATCTCTTTCCCTCTTACCACTCCCTCTCTACACACATAAATACACATTCTTCCCTTGAGTCAGTTTGTCAAACCTTTTGTTATTTACCCTTTCGTGTCCCAAATAAGCCTGGTCTTGCCAACACTAACCACATTGCGGTATTATTTACATAGCAGCAATTGCTTCCTGCATCTGTGATTATAACCCAGGGGAAAGAACTAGAGCACCGGCTGGTCTTTCCAGTGTTTCCTTTTTGCTTAAGTCATTAATGTTCCAACATTCAGAGCAGGTTTTCTGCTCTGGCTCTTAACCGCTAAACTAACGTACATTAAAGTGATAAATGATGCTATAAAAATGAGGAACCCCAGCTAAGGGATTAACGTGAGGTGCCCTTTAAAAAGGATTTAGATTATGTATTTTGAATGTATTTGTGATGAGATTTCTTGAGCATTTCAGTAATACACCAGCTTTAAACGCTTGCATTCTCAGTTGTCTGTTTAAACAATGTCAGATCAACTCTCGCTTCGTAGATGCCGAAGATAAATCTTCTCATTAAATGAAGCCCTTTTGGTCCGATCCAGATAGAAGCCCATGGTAGGCAAATGATTAAGTGGCTCCTCTGAACTCATTACCATTCATTCTGTCCACACTGCCTTCCTCTTCCTAATCTCTCCCTCCCTGAGAGCCAGCCTGCTTTTTCACACCAAGAGGCTGAAGCCTTGTTCTGACATTGTATCGTATGAAGGTGGTTTGGCTGAGGATAAAAGACTCCTCATTGCTGAGAACTCTGCTAATGAATCTTCCCTGTAAAACAGGGCCATTTAAGTAGGCTCCACACCTAGCGTGGAGCCCAACACAGGACTTGAACTCTCAACCCTGAGATCTAGAGTCAGCTACTTAATGGACTAAGCCACCCAGGCACACCATAAAATAGAGCCATTGTATGTTATCCTTAAGTTGTTCCAGACCACTTAGGGATTAGTTAAGGAAAAGCTCATTTTCCCAGTTTTGTCATGGCTGGATTTATTTTATTTTTACATTTGTAAGAAGCCTTTAAACTAAAACTCTTGCTCAGCTTGTCCCGCAAGTAGAAGCTGTTACAGTCAATGCATCATAAGACATATGTGGTAATATTTGTTAGGAAGATAATTACATTTCCATTAACTAAAATACTGACATTAAATTATTTCTTTCTCTCTCTCTCTTTTTTTTTTTTTTTTTTTTTAGGTAGGCTTCACACCCAGCATAGAGCCCAATGCAGGGTTTGAACTCACAACCCTGAGATCCAGAGTCAGATGCTGCTCAACTGACTGAGCCCCCCAGGTGTCCTGACATTAAACTATTTCTTAATGTCACCTCTAGTGAGTAGATCTTTTCTCTCTCATACCATATCATAATCTTATGTCATTATCCTATCTTCTTTTACTAGCACTCAAAAACAGTTATGATACACGATGATGTAGATACAAGAGGTGTCATAGCAACCAGAAGAAGCTGTAATTATTCTGCAGTGCTATCAGTTTGGTTTTGCAGGGAGTTATGTTCTTTAAAAAAAAAAATGTGCACTTTCTTTTCAAGTTAAGGCAATTAGAAATCTATGCAGATTGACTATTATATGGAACCTTCAAAGCACATCTGAGCCCAGTTTCTCAGCTTCTTATTTGCAACACAGATAAAAGTGGGGAACTCAGAGGTTATATTGCAAGTTCAAGCCATAAGTGCTTTGAGGGATTCCTCTGTGTCTTCTTTTTTATCATTAACTTTTTAACTGAAGGACTAAAGGCTTCTCAAACTTATCAGGTCTTCTTACCTCTCTAGTTCCCTTTCTTCCCTTTAGATCAGTATTGACTCACAACCTGGAAGAGTATATGTCTTTGGGCACATAGAGAAACACAGGGAAACTGTGTTCTTAAAAATTAAAGCCCAAAAGTAAGTCATAATAGTAATTCAAAGATGGCTTTCTGTCAACAGTTCATCAGTAAAATCATTTTGCTGTATTAAAGACCCCAAATGGAAAAAAACCCATATAATAAGTAGGAATACAGCAGAAATACTGGACTCGGAGCTTTGCTCTTTGTGGATGACTATTTTCAACTCCCCATTTCTCATCAGTCACCAAAATCTTGTTTGAGTTCACTACTATCTAAAACCAGGAAGTCTCTACTCTAAGTAAACCTTTATTACACAACTCTTTGTGCCTTGTTTTACATTTTATATTTCAAAAAATATTTTATTACCACCTCCATTTTCCCCTCCTTTTCTATTCTCTATCTTCAAATACTTTTAAGAAACCCTTAGTTATTGAAATGATTTCTCAGCAGTAAGATGTAATTCTATTTTTAGATTTTATTTATTTATATAGAGAGTATGTGAGAGTGGGGGGGGAGGAGCAGAGGGAGAGAGAGAGAGAGAGAATTTCAAGCAGACTCCACACTCAGTGCAGAGCCCCATGAGGGACTTGATCTCAGGGCCCAGAGATCATGACCTTAGCCAAAATCAAGAGTTGGGTGCTTAACCAACTGAACCACCCAGGTTCTCCAAGATGTAATTCTTCATAATATCAGATCTTCATTCTGGCCAACTCTATTATCTTCCAGGGGTTTTCTTAGTCATCTGCTAAACTAGCTTTGGTTAGATCACTAGATCCAGGGATCAGATGTACTAATCCTTACATCCATCTATAGAGAACTATGCTCAATTCTCCTGGAATAGACAAGACATAGATAGAAAATCACAGAGGAAGGTAAAGTAAGCACAGATGAGGATATAAGATGGTATATATAGTTCTAAATTATAATAAAAGAATTTTATGAAAGATTATTTATTGTATCAATAGTCACCTTTTTTTCCCCTTAATTACTTAGTTCTCATCTACAATATTCCAATAGCTTACTTCCTGGTTTCAGTCCTTCACAAAATAAAATAAACTATATCTTAGAAATTCCTTGTTAAAAAAAAAAAATCTACATCAAAATTTTTTTTAAGTTGTGATCCTTGAACTCTTTGATTAAGGATCATTTACAAGCAAAGTAGATTCCTCGTCTCCTCCCCAGGCTAATGAGTCAGAATCTGTGTACATTTCCAACAAGCCCTATTGGTAATTCTTAATCCATCAGCTATTAGTATATATAGTAGAGTCTAAAATACCCAGCTTGCCCCAAGATGTTCTCTAAAATGTGGCCTAATTTCTCACTAGTTTTCTTTGTCTCTGGATTAGCCAGGTTCTTTTGATTTGAGAACCTGAGACTCCTTCCAGGTTAGGTTTATAAGAAGGACACATTAAGAACTGAGGTAACCCTAGGGACAAACCATTCTCTGACTCTTATATAAACCTTATGGTTTCTCTTCATGGGGCTTCTAGCCCCTCAAAATTTTACTCTGCCATTACCTTGATTCTACCTTACAGTTTTTCTCCCTATATCTTCTCTTCCAGCTTTATCTTCCACTGAAACTTTGTGTTTCTAAGTTCAAATAATCATAGAAGGCATGTGATTAGCCTCATTCATCTTTTTCGCTAAGCCAATGACAAACCTGTAGAATAACTGATCTCTAATTCAATGAGGGGCATTTGTAGACAAGGTGGCATGGTAATGATCATGGCTACCTAAGAGAAAGTCCTGAGTTATGGCTGGATACATGGGTGGCCTCAAAGAAGAAGCTGTATATGGTCAAGCACTGCACCCTCTCTTCCCTACCCTAAATACACAGTGTTTTTCCTAAAAAGCACACGAGACTCTGCCTTTGTGTGTATATTCCTTTCTATCTGAAATGACCTAATTTTCCAATGTACATCTACTGAAGTCTTACTATTCCTTCAAGGTCCTTTCTCAATTTAATTTTATGGAGGCTGCCTAGACTCTCTAAGCAGAATTAAACTCTTCATGATCTATTTTCTCTATTCCCCTCTAAAATGCTTTTTTTTTTTTTTTTTGGCTTGAGGTCTATATATGGTTCCTATAATTAATCTCATTGGATAAGTATGAGCCACTAGAGATCAGGAACTTTGTACCTTGTATTCATTGATGGTTCCTCTGCAGAGTTAAATTCAGTGCCTATAAACATTAAGCATCAAAACAGTGTTTTTCAGTTTTATTTAATAATGTGGCTAATCCAAAATTATAAAGTTCAAATCATTATTTTGGGCTTTGATTACGACTTAACATTCACTGTCCTATCGTAGTTTCAGATATATAATGTTAAAAAATAATAATATTATTTGAAAAGAAAGAGTAACAAAAACAATGCCTGTGATATATGTTCCTTCAAAAACATGGAGATTCAAAGAGATATTATGTGTCTTATAGTTTATTTGATAAATAAATTAACATTGTAAACATCAAGCTTTATTACTTAACTACTTTGGGCCTTATTTTCCCATTTATAAAATAAAGGGGTTTGTCTGGATTGTCTGGATGGTCTAGATGGTCTCTAAAATACCTTTCAGAAGTGCTCCACATCGCTCGGCATCAGGGAAATCCAAATCAAAACCTCAATGAGATACCACCTCACACCCGTCAGAATGGCTAAAATTAACAAGTCAGGGAACGACAGATGTTGGCGGGGATGTGGAGAAAGGGGAACCCTCCTACACTGTTGGTGGGAATGCAAGCTGGTGCAGCCCCTCTGGAAAACAGTATGGAGGTTCCTCAAACAGTTGAAATTAGAGCTACCGTTCGATCCAGCAATTGCACTACTGGGTATTTACCACAAAGATACAAATGTAGGGACCCGAAGGGGTACATGTACCCCAATGTTTATAGCAGCAATGTCCACAATAGCCAAACTGTGGAAAGAGCCAAGATGCCCATCGACAGATGAATGGATAAAGAAGATGTGGTATATATACACAATGGAATATTATGCAGCCATCAAAAGGAATTAGATCTTGCCATTTGCAACGACGTGGATGGAACTGGAGGGTGTTATGCTGAGTGAAATAAGTCAATCAGAGAAAGACATGTATCACATGACCTCACTGATATGAGGAATTCTTAATCTCAGGAAACAAACTGAGTGTTACTGGAGTGGTTGGGGGTGGGAGGGATGGGATGGCTGGGTGATAGACATTGGGGAGGGTATGTGCTACGGTGAGCGCTGTGAATTGTGCAAGACTGTTGAATCACAGATCTGTACCTCTGAAACAAATAATGCAACATATTTTAAGAAAAAAGGAAAAGAAGAAGATAACAGGAGAGGAAGAAAAGGGGAGTATGTCAGAGGGGGAGACGAGCCATGAGAGATGATGGACTCTGAAAAACAAACTGAGGGTTCTAGAGGGGAGGGGGGTGGGGGGATGGGTTAGCCTGGTGATGGGTATTGAGGAGGGCACGTTTTGCATGGTGCACTGGGTGTTATGAACAAACAATGAATCATGGAACACTGCATCAAAAACTAATGATGTAATATATGGTGATTAACATAACAATAAAAAATTAAAAAAAAAATACCTTTCAGTTCTGACATCCTGTAATCTTTGGGACTTCATGTATCATTACTAATATCATTCAATATCAGTCAATATCAACGACCTTCCCTGTCATTCTTCTCCCTTTATTTCCCCATCCATGAAAATATTTTTTGCACTTTTTCTTATTCCTCATCTCTAAAGATATAACGGAGACTTCCAAATTTATGACGTGTTTTTATTTGTCAGAGTCTACTTGCTTTTCACCTTTCTTGGGTTTGTAATGGGACTTTCATACTGACCCTACTATCTTCCATTTCAGGCTAGATTGGAAGAAATGCTCCACACTTCAGATCCTTTTTAGTTTAATTTCCTTCAATCTAACTTAATTAAGATGTTTAGAATATTTTGTGTAAGTACACAATCTAATTGTCATGACAAAATGCACAGGGACCTCCAGAAGTTGACTGGAACACACACACTGGGGAATCTCTCCCCTCCCGCCTCTCTACTCAGGGAGCCCCAGCTGGTGAGTCAGGGTTGTGCTGGCAGAACCCTTGAAAGAGCCTAGAAAATAAAATTTTTGAGAAGGGCAGATTCCTTTTCTCAGTGGAAAATGCCAGGTTGTAAAAACAGAGGCTGAATGACTGAATTCACAGCAGTAATTATCTCGGAATGATAATTAACTATTTTCTTCAAGTTTTCAGAGATTCCAAGGCCTCCCACTTTGCTCTAACTATATCTGTTTTAGTTATGAGTGTGTTTGGATTTTCTGCTTGGATTCTAGAGAATGATTGAAAACTTGTTTTCTTCTTCCTTCCCAGGATTTTTGCACTCATTCCCCACTTGCTCTTGTAGTCTATGATGGGGATTACTTCTGTGGAACTAGTTTTTTTTGTTGTTGTTGTTGTTTGTGCTTCTTTCAATTTAAATGACCATCAGTGAATGTATCCATCTTTAGTCCCAAGCATTAAGATAACTTTTTAACATACTGGGGCAGTTAAGATCCCAAGCTCTTTGGCATCAGATGGATTTGGTCTAGTTTGGTTTCTGCCACACGGTGGTATATAAATGATGGGGTGACAAGAATGTCTACCCCAGGTGCAAGCAGTAAGACAGTGCATTGTTGGTAGAGAATTTATAAACAATAATAAAACTGACTATAATTTAGTCTGATTTTTATTATCACCATGTGCATGTACTTCTAAAAAATGTCAGTAATAAAATATTCCTCCTTGAAAAAATTCTTCTTTAGTCCAAGTTCTAAACCAATGGTTCTCAAGGTATACTTTGACCTAAGACCAATGGAAGTACTAGGGATCCTTCTGGGAAGCCTGTGAGGTCAAAACTATTTTTATAATAACACTAAACTATCATTTGCCCTTTTCTCTCCTATTCTCTCTTGAGTGTACAGTGAAGTTTCCAGAAGCTGTAATGTGATAGTACAACCTACTGGATGATGAAGCAAATAGGAGTGTTTAATGCTAGCGAAAATGCAAAGCAATGTACTTCCAAGCTAATTTTAATGTAGTTTTTCATTAAAAATATGTTGTTGCCATGTAATATTTTCATTGTTATTTTAAAATGAGTTATAAATACATACTTAAATGTTTTCCAATCTAATTTCTAATATGGTAAATATCACTAGATATCTATAAAAAAGTAAAAGATGTTTCACATCTCAAATGATTCTTAATAATTTAAGAGATCCTGAGACCAAAAAGTTTGAAAATCACTGTTCTAAATAACTGCTGTCATTAATTTTCTTTTTGATAGCTGTGGACTGTTCCTCTGAAAGGATGAAACATATATTGTAAGTATACACATTTAACAAGTAATCAATTGATGGACATTATTTCTAATCTTTACTATTATTCACAGATCCACAATTAATATACTTATGAACAATTACTCTCACGCTTACCTATAAGATGTCTATATAATATATCAACCAGTGAGGACATCTTTGAGACTGAAGTGGTAGGGATGTTTGTGACTGTGCTGGGACAAAACAAGTCTAAGCCAGGACAATATCCCAGTGAAACTGAGATGCCTCATCACTCCACTTCTATAGCACCTACTATGTGGCAAGCATTTGACATATATTACTAAATTTTATAATCATGGCAACCCCATGAGGTACTTGTTATTGTTATCCCCATTAAAAAATTTAGAAAATTCGGACATAAGAAATATCAAATAATTTCCCCAATACCACACTTGGTAAATGTGAAACCAGGATTCAAACCCAAACAGCGTGACTCCAGCATCTATGCTGTTAACTTCCACAATATGTTGTCTCTCTTTAAGACATGTAGGGACTTACCAAAGCCTAAATTCCTAGAATTACAATTGTGAGTAAAAATGTATGTGAATTTTTATGCTGGTAGATATTGCCATATATCATCCCATAAGGTTGATCCAATATTCACTACCCATGAACGCATAAGCTTATCTATTTCCACAAATTCTCACCAATGTTGTGCATTATCAATCCTTATAAAAAATACTTGCCATTCTGATATGAAAAAAATAGTATTTCAGTGTTTGCTTTGCTCCTATTCTGATGGTAGTTGAACATACTTTCATGTGTTTAAGAATGATATGTTGTAATCGTTAATTTTATGTGTCAACTTGCCTGAGCTAAGGAACACCCAAGTAGTTGGTAAAACTTTACTGGGTGTGTCTGTGAGGGTGTCTCTTGAAGGGATTTGTATAAACATCAGTAGACTGAATAAAGAAGATCTCCCTTTCCAAAGCTAGTAGGCATCATCCAATCCACTGACAGCCTGAATGGAACAAAAAGATGGAAGAAGAGTGAATTTCCTCTCCTCATGAGCTGACATCCATCTTCTGCCCTCAGACACTGAAGCTCCTGCTTCTCAGGCTTTCAACCTCACACCAGGACTTAACACCATTGGCCCACTGCTTCTCTGGCCTGCAGACTCAGACTGAATTACACTACCAGCTTTCCAGGTTCTCCTGCTTGCAGATGGCAAACTGTGTGGGACTATGGGCCTCTAAAACCATGTATGGTAATTCCTATAATAAGTTTCCTCTTATCTATATCTATATGTATCTCTCTCTCTATCTTTCATTCTGTCTACCTACCTACCTATCTATCCTATTGGTTCTTTATCTCTAGAGAATGTTGAATAATACATATGTACTGGCATTTCTGTTCATAATTATTGCACTTTTTCAGTTATATTCTTCATCTTTTGCTTACTGATTTGAGGGGGCACTGTATTAAGGAAATCAGACCGATTATCGGTCATATATATTTTGTGTGCATTCCCTCTTCTTTTCACTATGTTTATATTACTTTGTCATGTAGATTTTTAAAACTGTGTTTACATAATTAAATTCAATAATCTTTTTTTCTCTTGGCTTTTGAACTGTCTTTTATACTCAAATGGACAGCCTCACCCTCTTTATGTGTGTGTTTTTATACATGTGTATGTGTATAACTTTCAAAGTTTCTTCTTGCTTCTTTTATAGCTTAATTTCCACATTTCAGTCTGTAAATTACCTGTCATTTAGCTTAGTGTAGGTACGTAGTCACCTTTAATTTTATTTTCTAGCATACATTTTCAATTATTATATTACCATAATATAAATTAAATATGATGATGTTAGTTACCTCTCATTTCTCTACTTTTTCAAAAATATCCTGTATATTTTCTTGTCTAGTTTTTCACATGAATATTAGAAACAGCTAATCTAATTATAAAGTGAGAATTCCGGTCATGTTGTTAATTAATTTCTCTATTATTCTAATTTATATAGATTTAAATTTTGTAATAGTTCACTTGAAGAAACTGGAATTCTTTTTCATTATTTCAAGTCTTATTTGAGTTGCTCAATACTTTTAAACTCATCTTCATATAGATCTTGTTTGAATATAGGAGGAATAGTCATTTTTATATAAGAATTCTGTACATAGGAAACTTACTGAATTATAATGTTGCAGTCTTAAATATGAATGCACAAACAATGATCAAATATAAAATAAATCTTTCAAAAAGAAAGAGTAGAACAAAATAAGCATAAAAGAGAAAAGATATCACTGGAGCTAACACAGATAATTCCAGGAAAACTTCATATAAAAACAACATTAATCAGAGGCCTTAGAGAGAATAGAAAAAATGGTTCATAAATAAAACAAAAACAGAATGCCGTGGAAAAGGGGCAAATAAGTACAAGGAAGAGTTCTTGCACTTTAAAATAACTGTTCAGTTAAGCAGTTCAAGAACAGCATTGAAAGATGACTTCAAGGAAGTCTCCCGTTTTTATGCAAACCTAATAACATTCTTTATTTTGGAAGGAAGGGATTTTGTTGCTGTTACACCTTTTATCTTGCATTTTGTTTTCTAACCCTAGTTTACCTACAGAAATAGGCAAAGCAACTTTTCAGTATTATTGTAGGCCAAATAAGTACTGCTTTGTTTTGATTTACTATATGAAATCTCCTTAGTTCTGACTTTGGCTTCATATGGCATACTTTTCCCTCATATTCTTGTTCAAGTACATAGTGTATTGTATTATGAAGTATCTATTTATATCTCTCTTTCACTACTAAGCTGGGAATTCCTAGAGGATAAAGACTATCTGCTTAGACTCTTGCACACACATTCTGAAGAGAGCAACCCACACATAGTGGACACTCAGGATTGACATTGAATGGAAATTCAGTTTCACAACTGTTAACTTACCCTGTAGCAGGCACAACACTACAAATTATATGGAATCCCAGGTAAGACCAAGTCCATGATACCGTCTTTTTTTTTAAGATTTTTTTTTTATTTGAGAAAGAGAGAGAGAGAGAGCTAGAAAGTGATAGAGCAGGCACAAGCAGGGGGTAGGGCAGAGGAAGGAGAAGCAGACTCTCCACTGAGCAGGGAGCCCAATGCAGGGCTCGATCCCAAGACTCTGGGATCATGACCTGAGCCGAAGGCAGACACTTAACCGACTGAGCCACCCAGGCATCCCTATAATACTTTCAATGTAACTGAAAGTGGAGAAGATGAAAAAGAAAATTAACAAGCTACAAACTAGAACTGAGTTTCTCCTTCTCAACCTCAGCACTATTATTTTGGACCAAAGAATTTCTTATTGTAGGGAACTGCCCTATGCATTTTAGAATGCTTAGCATTGTTTCTGGCCTCTACCCAACCACAAGATCCCCCACAATCATGAGAGCCAAAAATGTCACCAGGCATTACCAAATGTCCCCTGGTGGGGAAAAATGCCCCTGGTTGAGAACCACCAAGTTAATGTAAGACATGCTCCATAAAGTAATATAAGCAAAGTACTTTGGAGATTCAAAATAAGGAGAGACGTACCTAGTTGGAAAAGTCAGGAACGTTTTCAGAAATGAGTTGTTTAAATTGAGACATTATTAGCACTATATCCAAGGCATCTTTGAAATTTTGGCTAAAATGTTCATCCCTTGAGCTCTGAACAAGTTTGACTTGTTAATTTTGAGCATGAGTGTTAGTAAAGGGTATTTATAAAGCTAGAGGAAAATTACACTATGAATATTTTCTGACATATAAATATCAAGGAGATAATGCTATTCTTTAGCTGACTCTGTGTGTGTGTGTGTGTGTGTGTGTGTGTGTGTGTGTGTGTGTGTGTGTGTGTGTTTAAAACAAGCCCTGGTGAGTTTTATTAAAGAAATATTTTGCGTGATTAACTTTTCACCAGGCTGTTCTGGCAAGATTCTAATGTTATCAGAATCACCTGGATCAATGATAGCCAATGTGCATACTCTGTAATATTTCCCACATACTGTGCCCAATTCAATATTATTGCCACGGTGGTGATAGACACTAGTTTTGGCCAACATGACATGGTATTCTATTTCAGATTTCCTCCAGTCTGGGCAGTTGTTGGCAAGGATGACCAGTTTGGCTTAGCCATATCAGAGCATTTTCAGAGTCTGCTTATACCCCAGCACATACTTTCCACTTTTCATAACAAGTGGGAGCCCAGAGTTGATCGATCCCAGGGACATTTTTATCTACTTTGCAGCCACCATCTTCCTGCCTTAGGTGCAAGATGGCCCCAACCAAAAGCAGCTGCCCAAATGGCTGGGTAAGAGGAAGGAAAGAAACTGACTCTTTGTATATTCTCCAAGTACATCTCTAGATTTGCAGTTTTTTTGCTTCCATCTTGAAAATACAATTTAGTAGTACTATCTATTTTCTTCATAAATTATTCCTGTTTCATCCTATAATGACCATCTTAATTCCTAGTAAGTCTTTTTTTTGTTTTACTGTCTATTTTGTTATTAATATAAAGTAAGCATTTCTTTAGTTAGACATTGTTTGATATCTTTTCCCACCTTCATAATTTCATCATTAATTATTTTATTATTTATTCTGTAAGACTTTGCTTTTGTAAATAGCATATTTTGATGTTGTTGTTCTTTATTCTGAGAGTCTTTTAACAGGCAATATTATACCATTTATATTTAACTGTCGATCTTAAACCATTTACATATTAGTTAGTGATAACTTTAGATTTATTTCACCATCTGAATTTTGTATATATAGAGAAATTACAGTGGTAACAGAATGGACTCCAGACCCAGACTCTCTGAGTTCTAGCTATGTGAGTTTGAGCAATTTAAATCATTTGCATTGCAAATTTAATAATCTGTAAAATGACATGCTTATGATGTTTGTTGCCTGACATCATTGTAAGAATTAAATGAGAAAACACATCTAATACACTATAATGCTGCTTAATTTTACTATATGCCCTTGATGACTTTATTTGTATGTGAAATTTTATACTTTCCATACTATGCCTTTTTCTTTATACTTTTTCTCCTTCCTGTTCTTCCATTGGATTAATTTTAGTGTAATATAACTTATGTCTTGTTCTTGTCCTACTAATTTCAGTTTTACAGTGCCATTTATATTCTTCTGTGTTACTTTTAACTTCTAAAGTTTACTTAAATTTTAATCAGTAGCTTTGCTTTCCACACAACCAATACAAAGATTATAAGATTATTTACTCACATATTTCCCAATATTTTCTTGCATCCCATTTCTTCCAGGACTGCTTCTTCCTGAAGGAGGAGCCTGTCAGGGGAAAATTCTCTCAGTCCTTGTTTATCTGAAATTTTCTTCATATGACCCTCATTCTTGAGAGATTAGCTGGACAGAGAATTATAGTTTGACAGTTACTCTCTTACCACACTGTAAAGATATTATTCCGTGATCTTGATCCCTATTGTTTTTGTTGAGCTATCTATAGTTAGTCTAATTACAGTTCTTTTTATGTCATGTCTTCTCTATTTTGTATTTTACATATTCTCTTTGATTTAATGTTCTGAAGTTTTAATAAAATATGTCTAAGTGTGGAATTATTTATTCTTTATGGAGCTTATGCTTCTTGAAAATGAAGAATTTTAATTCTGAAAATTCTCAATTATGTTGTGTTCAAAAAACTATGTTATTACTTTTCATTTTGTCTCCTGGAACTCCTATCAAACCTGTGTTGGGCATTTATTCAGTCTATTCTCCCTGTCTCTAAACTTCTCTTCCATGTTTCTATCTCACTGTCTCTGGACAGTGCTGCATTCCACTGGTTTGTGCTGGAATGTGCTGAATTCTAGATGATTTTCTCCAATTTATCTCTCAATTCTCTGATTCACTCTTCAGTTCTTAATAATCTTCCCCAAACTATTTTATTGTGACAATTCAATAGACCTCTTTCTGTGAGATTTTCTTGTGATCCAATGGTAGAATGTCTCTTTAGAATATTTTTATATTTGCTCTGTTAGGTACTCAAGGATTTGGAACCAATTTTTATCTTAATTATTGAGAAGCAAGTTTCCTCTATCTTGTAGTTATTGGTAACTTAGACTCTAATATTCAAAGACTTGAGTTCAGGTTTCCAAGTTCTCCTTTTGTTTTTTTTCAATCCAGAATCTAGCCAGGGAGAAGCTTCATTGCTGTCCATCTGCTTCCTATGTCAGTATTTAGATTTTATTCTACTTTACCTTTTCACTGAGGTTTCAATTCTCTTAGGGCCCCAGCTATATGTATCAATCTTTTTTCCAACTTCTCACATGAATGAACTAAAGTTTTGTCATAAAAATCCAAGTGCTAGATACACTGAGTCTGATACTCAATGCTTCTATTTATTGTGCCCTATGACTTCCAGAGATTCAGCCCATGAACTTACCACTTTTCATTTCTACCACCTGGGGATTTTTATTCCATTTTGTTAGTTCAGCCACACATTTCATATATTGTTGTATTAAATCCAGAATCTCTAGCTGTTGATAGTGGGAGGAATTTACTACTTTAGCCCACCATTTTACCAGAATCATATGGACTGGCACTGTCTATCAATTCTAATAATTTGTATATGGAAAGTTCACCATGCCTAAGACATCATAGGAAAGTACAATAATATTTTCAAAGAGCTTTTAATTCAAACTCCTGTTGATGGTAATGGCAATAGGATTTCTCCATTTTCAAGTGGTAGGAAAGCAGAAAGTTACCTGGTTTATTAAAAACATTCAGCTAACCTTACAACAGAAACCCAGACACTTCTTTTGGCCTCACTTCTAGGACCTTCCTATTTCAAAGAGCAAAGATGAATCTAGGTCATAATAATATAACAAATCACACATTGTGGTTCTAGAGATGTTACTAAGAAAAGAATTACTAGTAAAACATAAAGATGGTGAAATTATATTAAAGCTAGAGTTATCGACAGGTTCTTTGAAAATCTGAAATAAAAAGGAAAATAAATTATTCACAGCCACTGAAATTCTGAGGTTCTCAATAATAATGATATTTGGTATTTATCATGCTGCATTTATATGGACCACCCAAACGTGAAATTTCAAATATAATATGCATGAATTCATTGATAAAATACCTTAAAGCAGAATATATTTCAGTATTCATTGCTAAATGGTTTTGCCAAAGAAATTGATCAGATAATGCTTCATGTAAAGTGCCAGGTATTGTCATGTAATTTCAAATTCCAGTCTAAAACTCTATCAATATTTTTTAAATGGGATAAAACACACAACTTTTATATTTTTAAAAGTCATTTGCTTCCTCTCTGTCTTTTCCTTCCTAAAATTAAGTGAAAATTAAGGCTTGAAATCACAAATAAATTATTTTTAGCATAGCTTTTTACCTATATGCCAGTTACAAGTAATATCTGAATACAAATTCTAATGAACAAATGGGTATGTTGTGAGGAAGCAGAAATAAAGTAACTGCATGAAGGAGCAAATGTAATTTAAAAATTACTCCTTATTCATTTACTGAGGAGTAAAAAGCTTATTAAAATCAAAAATTATAGTCACCATGGTTTAAGTCTTAAATCCATAAATTTCAGATGTGTTTTATTGCTTAGCTATTCTTCTAAGTGATGAGAACCATAAAGCCTCTCATACTGCAGGCTCATCATATTCTTAATTGCTTTCTCTAAAAAATGAAACTGATCTATAAGTTAATAAGCAGATAAGATAATTTCTAATTTAGATCCCTAATTCCAAGCCCGCCTGAAAACTAAGCAAAGAAAAATATGCTCAGAGGACATGATGGATCAGCAGTCGCTGATTATTTCAGCCTCAACTAATGGAGCGGCAACATTGTAGACTAAGTCACAGATCAAAACCCAGTCTCTACATACTTCTTAGGTTTCTCTTTGACTTTGGCAAAATGCTAAAATGCTTCTTAATAATCGAACATACTAAACAAAATTATCTTTTAAGAAAGCTGGGTCAGGATTCTGAGTATAATAACCCCTTATTTTCTGTAGAAATATGGAATTTATAAAGGGTTTCTGCAAAGTTGTCTGATAACACATTCCTAAGCAAATTGATGCTCTGAAAAGCAAAATGACTTTCCCAAGTACAAACAACTAATTAATTTCAAATAAGAATAAAACTGATTTCCTTTCCTCATATACTGAAGATGTAGGATTAATAATTGAATACTGTTTCTTTTGTCACACCCTTTCTCCTTCCTTATAATCAGAACTATATATAATTCCCTCTGGAATATATAACCAAAAAAAAAAAAAAACTGGGGCAGAATACTTAACAACAACAAAAAAAACAATGTGAGTTCCAGTTTTGGTATAGTTATGTGAGCTTCCAATAGCCCAACCCTACTGTTGATAAGAGCTATAGAATCTAGGCAAAACAAACAAAGAAAAACAACTCTAGACTATGGAAAGGAGTCTTGGTATGAAGAAGCAACACTATGGGGGCAGTTTTCAAGGTTTATTTGTTTGTCTGCTTTCTTTTAGAAGTATTTGAAGGTAAACTACAACTTCAGGTTGATACAATGTGGAAATTCCAACAACTTTTTTCTGGCCACAGGAAACAAAAAAGGAAAATAGGTGGGCTGGGGATGTGGGCAGATGGCAGAGAGCTAGAGAAAGAATTGCTAATTTGGGGAATAAATTCTCATAAGTCTCAGCCCAACTAAGTACAGGACTGACTCAAACAATGGAGTAATGTTTTAAGAAACTGATCTGAGACTTGAGCCACCATCCTCAGAAAATGAGACAGAATTTGTAATCTAAATATAATTGGATTGATTGACCACTAAAAGGAGAGTAAAAATGTTTTCCAAAGAATTATAGCAGAATCCATAGTATAAAAATAAAGCATTCACAGTTTTCCTGACATGATCCAAAATTAACTGATATACACAAAATTAGGAATTGTGAGCTATTCTAAGAGAAAGGCAATCAACAGTTGTCAATCTAAAATGACATAGATGTTGAAATGATATGATAGGACTTTAAAGTGGCTATTATACTGTGCTTCATGGGGAAAAGAAGATATATTAGAAAAAATAGGAAATCTCAGTAAAGAAACAGAAAACAACAAAGAAATTTTAGACCTAGCAGAATGGAGACGAGAGAGGAAAATGTCAGTGAACTTGAACATAGATAATAGAAATTACCAATCTTAAGAAGGGGAAAAATAAGATTGAAAAAATGAGTAAGTACTCAGACACCTTTGGGACAATCTAAAAAGGCTTAGCATATGCATAATTGGTTCCCAGAAGGAAAAGAGGAGTAAGGACAGGAAAAAAAAAAGAAGAAGAAGAAGAAGAAGAAAAAGATTTAAAAAAATGACCAAACCCCTTAAAATTTTAGATAAAAGATATACATTTACAGACTCAAGAAAGTCCATAACTCCCAAGAAAGCTAAACCCAAAGAAACCCATGTGAATAGACATTCTAATCAAACTAACAAGCAAGATAGTGAAAATATCTTGGAAATGGAGAAAAATGACACATTACATATAAGATAACAATTTAAATTTCTGCAGATTTCTTGGTACCATATGGATGAGTTAACTTAAAATGAATTGCACCAAAATGCACGAGCTAAAACTATAAAACTCTCAGAAAAAAAAAATGTGTAAACTTTTATCTTTGAATTAGGCACTGGGTTTTTTTTGTTGTTGTTGTTGTTGTTTGCTTTGTTTTGTTTTGTTTTGTTTTAGGGATGACAACTAAAACACAACTAACCATAGAAAAAAAGATAAATTGGGCTTCATTAAAATTAAAAAATTTGTACTTAATTTTTTTGAAGATTTTAAGTAATCTCTACACCCAAGGTGGGGCTCAAACACACAATCTTGAGATCAAGAGTCACACGCTCCTCTGACTGAGCCAGCCAGGCACCCCATAAAAACTGTTTTTGTACTTTAAAAAACACTATCAAGAAAATAAAAAGGCAACCAACACAGTGGAAGAATAGGCTAGCAAATCATATATCTCATTTGGGACTAAGTAGCCAGAATATATAAAGGGCTCATATAGCAGAAAGGCAAATAAGCTTCAAAATGGGCAGGCAAAGGATTCAAGTAGATATTTCTCCCAAGAAGATACACAGATGACCAATAA
Organism: Callorhinus ursinus; assembly: GCF_003265705.2. Classification (NCBI taxonomy): domain Eukaryota; kingdom Metazoa; phylum Chordata; class Mammalia; order Carnivora; family Otariidae; genus Callorhinus; species Callorhinus ursinus. Next base: position 67,662,267 of record NW_027397063.1, read on the forward strand.
GCACAATAAAAGATGTCAAAAGTCACTAGTCATTAAGAAACTGCTAATCAAAACCACAAGGCAATACCACTTCACATGTAATAGAATGGTTAGGATTAAAAAGTAAGATAATAACAAATGTTGACAAGTATACAGAAAAGTCAAAACCCTTGTTCACTACTGATGAGAATGTAAAACAGTACAGCTGCTTTAGAAAACAGTGTGACATTTTCTCAAAAATTTAAATATAGAGTTATCATTTCATCCAAGAATTCCAATCCAACAGAAATTAAAACATATGTCCATGAAAGAATCTATATATGAATGTTCATTGCAGCATTATTCATAAGAGCCAAAAGGTGGAAACAATCCAAATGTCCATCAACTGATGAATGGATAAACACAATAAGGCATATCTCTACAATGGAGTATTATGTGGCCATAAAAAAGAGTGAAGTGATAATATTGCTACCATATTCAGAAACTTTGAAAACATAATGTGAAGTCAATCACAAGGACTACATATGCTATGATTCCATATATATTATATGTTCAGAATAGAGAAATCTATGGGGACAGAGAGCAGATTGTGGTTTCCTAGAATAGAGGAGTTGGAGGGTTAGGGAATGATAGCTAAAGAGTACAGGGTTTCTTTTGGGAGTAATAAAAATATCCTGAAATTGGTCATGATGATAGTTGCACAGCTCTGTTAATATATTAAAAACTATTGAATTTTATACTTTAAATGGTGACATATGACATGTGAGTTGTATCTCCATAAAGCTGTTAACAAAAAAAAAAAAAAAAAGGATAATATGTTAAGACCAATTAAGGATTATCCCAGAAAAGTAAGGTTGGTATAACATTCGAAAATCACACAACAGAGTGACATCAGCAAACTGGCAAAATAGGAGATTCCAGTCCTCAAACTCCCACAGAAATACCAATTTTAACAGCTACCCACAGATGAGAATACCTTTATGGGAGCATCGGAGTCTGGCTGATAAGTTCCAGCTCTCGTGTAGCAAAAACCCAAGAGTAGATGCATTGAAGAGAGTAAGGAGAACAGTTTTACTATAACTTTGTCACCTCTTGTGTGTGGGAGAGGGGAGAGAGGGAGATAAGCAAGGAATGAGAATTATGGTATCTGAGGACATCTGTTTCTGCCTCTAGTAATGGAATGGATGGAGAAATAACAGAGACAATACAGAATAAATAAGAGCTTGATAGAAGATGATGTATTGTGGATACAGTAAGAGTGGATATGTCTAGCTGGAAGTATAGATAGAACTTCCAGGTAGAGATATCCATGAGGCGGTTGAATATAAGGTCTGCAGTTCAGAGTTTTCTGCTAGAGCTGGAAACATTTAGCAGGTGGATGACAGTTGAAGCCAAAAGACAGGATACTGTATCCAGATTCCCTGTAGTGAACAAGGCAAAGGGGTGAGGATGGGCTCCTGGGAACACTGACGTTGAAGGGGTTAGTATATAAAAAAAAAAAAAATCCAGAGAAAAGTAAGGAGATTCTGAGAGGCAAGAAGAAAGCCAGAAGAGAGGGAATTACAGAAGCTAGAGAGGAAACACAATGGGAAGATGCAGCAGCCATTTTCCAATGCCAATTTGGGATCACCACATTACAGGGGAAGCAACTAAAATGTTTCTTGCAGAGAAGATAAAACCACAAGATAGAAGTAGAAATAAATGCAGAGTTGGTTTTCTGCTATCTGCAGACTAATGATACATAAAATGGAGTAGCTTTTTGTCTGGGCAGGAGGTTCAAAAGCCAGAACTAGAACCAATGTGTAGAAGATTCAGAAAGAAAGATCTCAGCTCAATTTAGGAAAAAAAAAATTCTGCTAGAATTATCCAAACATAAAGTGGGCTGCCCCAGTGGGGTTGTTAGTACTAGACTGATGGGTCATATGTCAGAGGATCAGGAGTCCACGTAGAAAGATACCATATATCTATCACCATTATCCATAAGTACTTACTAAACAGTGGGTTGAATAACATGTAATTGCTAATGTTTAGCCATTTTTAACCAATAAAAAAGATAATTTTATTTGGTTCAATCTAGTATTTACTGGACAAAAAAAATGATTGAATAAATAAATGATGAATGAATGAATATTGGACTAAGAAGTCCTTTTAATTTTCAGTGAAGAGAAATGTAGATGCTTTTTAAAAATCAGTTCTAAAAACACTAAGTATTTCCTGGAAATAACACAAATTGACAAGAGAGTTGTGCCAGAAGGAAATATGTTTCCTTCCACCTTCATGTAGGTATTTCTTAAAGGCATCCAAAAGCAATATTTTTGTTAAGAATTATGTATATATTTATTTGAGTTATTTTGAGTAAATTTACTCAGAAATACTTCATTGAAAGCCCATTGTATAGACTGAACAGCAAAATTATTTTATTATTGTTGGTATTATTGTTATTGATAACACCAAAAAAGAAAAAAAAAGTCATGTAATAAATATACCTCTGAATCAAGAAGTTCAATAGAGAATTTAATTTTTTTATTTTGAAAGAAAATATCTTATTTAACAATTCAGCTTATATGATTCAATTTCCATTGGCTTTTATCATCCATTTGTAAGGATTTTAAGTTACTCAGAAAGAAAGAAATTGCTAGTTGCTGATTTTTTTTTTTTAATGATTCCAAGTTACTATGAGTATAATTTCCTTGTGTTGTTGCTTGGGAGTCATAAACGTCACCACAAGTGCAAGTTTTTGTTCTTATTTTGATTTCTATTGACTAAGCCTTTCCCTTTTCAGCCACTTAGTGTCACCCTATCACAACCCAAATTATAGTCTAAATTATAAAGACAAAGTGCTCCTTTCCTCAGCCACAGTGGAATGCAGACTCCATGGAGCATAAATTGTTCCCTAGGGCATGTAGTAGTCAATCTTTCAGTTTCTTTCACATTCTTCACTCTAGAGAATTTCTGGCAAAATTACACAGTAGGAAAATGAATATTTTGCTTCTTTGACGTTTTGGTACATTTTGTACATTTATAGTCTAAACTATTTTCATCCTCTTAGGAAACCAATTAATTATTAGCCTGCCTAACTTCTGAATAAAAGTTAATTAAACACATGATTAATTATTAATAATATGCTGAGGTACATGTAGCCATTTTCAGGATCTAGATGTTAATAACCACAAACACTTCAGTTGACGTTTTCTCCAGCCAGAGTCATCTCTAGATGAGATACTGATCATGGTGTTGTCTTGCTCAAAAATCTTCTAAGCAGTTTTATTTCCTGAAGGTTAAAATTTGACCAGTCTTGTTATTCTAATATTTAAGGCCTCCATGATCTGGCCCTGCATTCCTGGTTCTAGCCACATTGGAGTCTCTGGTTGCCAATCCCCAGCTGTATTTTACACAGTCTTGACTATGTATCTCTGTTCACTCTGTTATTTCCACTGAGATGCCCTTGTACTATTTATCTCTATACATCCTTCCCAATCCATCTCCAATATTATCTTTTCCATGAAATCTGCTATGAATTAGACATAATGTTTTAAACACAAAACATTCAAAGTCAAAAAGGTTTTATCATTCTCTGATTAATATTTAGTTAAGTGTGGAGAAGTGTTTCCTATAATCCATGTCCCCTACAGCATATTGCTTTTCATGTCTCATTGTCTATAGCTGGGTCACATACTAATCATTAATGAGGTGAATAAATGAACATCACAAATGGTCCAGCCATCCATGGGGTTGGGAGAATGAAAAATTCAATAAAGTCAATGTATAAGGAACTAGGCAAAGATTTTGGGTAGATATTGGGTAGTCATTGTTTTCAACTCTTTCTAATGTGAAAATAATTGCTATGTTTATAAATTCCAATAGCATTTTCTTTAGACGGTTATCAAAGAAAACCTATTCCAATCAGCCTTGTTATAGATGAGAAATAGACTAGAAATTTGATCTCTTTATCCCAGTATCTGGCACACATTGGGTACCAGTAAAGTTCTTTGGAAGTAAATTTTATTTAAGTGACCACTGCTATATTCCTAAATAACAGAATGATGACTCTGTACCCCATGTTTAGAAAGCAATAACTAGAGGTTAAAAGAAGAGTATTTGTGTATAAATACTGCTGGTGGTTACAGTTGTCTGTTCCTAATTCCATCTCTGTTACTTCCTAGCTGTGTGAACTTTGGCAAGTTACACAAGCTCCATAGCTTTACTTTTTCCATGTGTAAAATGGAATGATTTTACATGAAAATACTTTGTTTTTTAAGTGAATCAATGTTTGTAAATTGCTTAGCCCAGTGACAGAGACTTAGTAATTAGTAGCTACAGCTAGGAATCTCCATGGATCACAAAGTTATGGATATTTTGGTCAGTGCAGGGTATCGAAATAAAATAAATTTCCTAGAACGTGTATCCTTTCTATAAACCAAATCGAGCCAATTTCCACATAGATAAACGGGGCTAGCAATTTGCCTTTTACCAACTGTCATGGCAACAAAGTCAGCAAAACTGATAAACTGAATTTTCCCATTATCTTTTCTGGATTTAAAATAATACAACAGTTCAAAAGTAGTTTTTGATAGTTCTTTTGAAAGAAATATTGACTCTAATCTTTATGTGAAAAGAGAAAACCAAGCACCCCAAAATGAAGGTAGGCAGGTAAGTAATATGAGATACTGTCATCAGCTGGACCCCAAGACCGGACCTTTACTGCCCACCTGCTTGTACTCACTAACCTTTGTCTTACATTTTTCCTTAAACTCTTTTTTCTGGCTTACCTCTTAACTCAGACAAATGAAACCCAAAACCACTCCTCAGATGATGGTGACTGCCCTGACAAGACCTCCTGCCATCCCAGACCACCCAGAACATCTGAGCTAAGCCCCTTGACTTCATCTGTACATAGACTGTGAAGTGACCCCCTGGAAGAACCAGCAATTACCTTTACTTCATTGTAATACTAAAATAAAACCTCCACCCAAGGAGGAGCCTCAGCCTCATTTACATAACATACAACATACTACAGGCATGTTTCCTTAAGGCGTGTGTGTGACCTTATGCCTGCCTCTACAGAGGATGACAAGGCTTCCCTATCTAAATATTCAAAACCCTAAACAAAGGGTATTCATTCACCCTCTCTGGGAGTCACAGCTTTGGAAGCTATTCCCCGTCATCTCCTTATTTGCTGCAAATAAAGCTTATTTTGTGTGACAGCTCCACCTGGGATCTGTGGCTCACCAAGGAGCAAACTCACGGGTTGGTTAAAATATGAAAAGAAAACAAAGACTATCCCTCATGCTTTCACAAAGTTTTGAGCAATGTCTTTTAAAAATCAAATTTGGAAAGTTAGAATCCTAAACTTTTAATATCTGACAGGAAAAAAAAATTCCACTGAAGTTGGTGAAAGAAACTGAGAAGTAGAGTTTAGTATCTGTCACATTACATTTACAAAGCAATACACTCAGCTATTTAGCCACTGCAATGTTTATCCAATTGTTTTTAAAACATGACCAGAATCTCCAATTTTCAAGAATTCAATAATGTTACTGGTTAATAAAACAACTCTTACTCACATCTAACCTAAGCATGGTTTGTCAATTATTACCATAAACAGTGGCACTTACAGCAAATGTTTAACTCCAGGTTATGTCAAAGCACTTTTCAGAGTGATATAATTTGTGTTAAATCTGCAAGGGACTATATTTAATGGTCCATTTCAGACATGGCCTCTTAGTTGCTGGTACAATCTAATAATGAATGTAGAACAAACCAATGTCAAGTTTTTTCCATTCAAAAAGCTGTAAAGACACTATCTCCCCAAGCTGAACTTAGATTCATCTGACTATGGGGCATTTGTAGAAATTCTGGTTCTCTTTTTCCCCTCTGCCTTTTTTTCCTGGTTAATACCTTTTTATATTCATGTGACACTAGTTTGGCCAGTTAAATCCCAGCAAAAGTGACCTTCAGTTTGTGCTTATTTTTCCCCCCTCTCACATAATCTGGAGGGTGCCTTCACTGCCCAAGAATGTCTGTTCTCTCTCCTCCCACAAGCAGCTTGCTCTCCGGTCAACCAGCTGTTTGTGACTAAGCCAGCTCATTCACTCATTACTTAATCAATCATTTAGCCCATTTATTCAGCACATACCTATTGTGTGCTGACTATGTGAAAGGCGCTGTTGTAGGTACTAGAGATACACGGTCAACCAAACAGCAATAGGCAAATTTCCTACCTGTAAGCAGAAGAGTTATGGATCCCCAGTAAAAGAAAGACCCAGTATAGCTCTCTTCACGCAAGAGATGTGATTTTTGCGGCCTCACCCTACCACCAAGTATTTTCTGTGATCCAGGCTCTACCAGCTGTCCTTCCCCAAGCACACTTCCTGCAGAACTTCCTAGGAGGTGTTGGAATGACAAAGAAATGCAAAAACCCCCCTAGTCAAGGATTTTAAAGGAACAAAGGAAATGCACAAACTAACAAGTCTCTAGCCTGACCACATCAGAGACAATAAATCAGTGGTAAAAACTCCCAGGGCTGCTTGAAAAGCAAGCAAGGCCCTGCATTCCTTACCAGAAATAAGGGGCTCAGGGCCCCATCCAGTGTGTACTGGCTCTTGGAGCACATCCACAGACCTTCCTCTGTCCACAGTTAACTTCTGCTTCATTATAATGTTAAAGCCTCGGGCCTAGGAGGAGCACACACTGCATTAACATAACATAGGTTGCATATATAGGCCTGTTTTCTAAGTAAGCCCGCACAACCTTATGCCTGTCTTTACATGTGATGACAAAGCTCTCCTTTCCAAATATTTATCCTAACCCTAAATAAATGGAACCCACTCACCCCTACTCAGAAAGACATGGCTTTGGAAATATCCTCCATGATCTCCTTTTCTGCTGCAAATCAAGTTTCCTTTGTGTGACAACTCCAACTGTGGAGTCTCTACCTGTAACTCACTGAGAAGTGAACTCATGTTAGTTCCATTACATTTGCTCATGACTGTTTCACTTCAGAGGAGGGAGAGAAACAATAGCATGACAAGTAGGCCTTTCCAAAAATTCTTTGGGAAACATAAATTACAGAAAGAGTAGATAGGAAGTGTTGGCTGGGGACGAGGTTGTCATTATATCAAATATAGTGGTTGGAGAAAGCCTCAGTGAAAATGTGGCATTTGAACCAAGAGCTTAAGGAAGCAAGGAAGGAAGCCAAATGGGTAAATGAGAAAAAAAAAGAAAAAAAAGGAAGCCTTAAAGACTGAGGGAAGAACAATTGCAAAGGCCCTGAGGCAGGAGAATGCCTGGGAAGTTCCAGGAAAAGCATGAAGTCCAGTGTGCTGGGAACAGAGTGAATCAAGAGGAGACCAGTAGAATATGAGGCCAGAAAGAGAAGAGAGAAGAGGTCTTGTGAGGTTTTGTAAACTATTGCAAGGATTTCTTTTTTCACTTTGAGGGAAATAAGAAGCCACTCCAGAGTTGTGTGCAGAAGAGTGACAGGATCCAACTTTTGGTTAAGAGCATCACTGTGGTTGCTCTATCAAGAGTAGACAGTGGGCAGGCAAGTGTAAAAACAGATGGAAATAAAAATCTACTAGGAAGCCATTGAAATAATTCATGTGACATGTGATGTGGTGAAAAGTTGCTGGAGGAGGTAATGAAAGTGGTAGGGCTCTGTATATATCTTGAAAGTGGAGACTGCAGGATTTGCTGATTGACTAAACACTAAAAAGTGTTTTCAAGTCTTTCAAGTCTTTTTAGCCCGAACAACCAAAAGGAAACAGTTGTAATGTACTGAAATAGGAAAGATGGGTGGGAATGAAAGAGTAGAGGAGGGGTGAGGAAAATCAGAAGCTAGATTTGGGGCAAGTTTACTTGCAGAAGTCTAGTAGACATCCAAATGGTGACATGGAGTTGGCTGTTGGTTATACAAGTTCAGGGAAGAGATCTGGATTGGAGAGATGAATTTTGGAGTCCTCAGTTTGTTGAGGATAATCTCTGAAACTGAATGAGATTCCTGAAAGTGTGCATGTAAATAGAAAAGAAAGAGGTCTGAGGCTTAGCCTTAGGGCATCTCACACATATCAAGTCTGGATAGATGAGAGAAAATCAGCAAAGGAGATGGAGAGAGCCAGTCAATAAAATGGAAAGCAAATCAGGAAATGTATTGTTCTGGAAGTCAGGTGAAGAAAGTGTTTAAAGGAAGAAATGATTGCTTATGTCAAATGCTCCCAATTAGGTCAAGTAAGATAAAGACTGAAAACTGACCATTGGCGGGGCGCCTGGGTGGCTCAGTTGGTTAGGCGACTGCCTTCGGCTCAGGTCATGATCCTAGAGTCCGGGGATCGAGTCCCGCATCGGGCTCCCTGCTCAGCGGGGAGTCTGCTTCTCCCTCTGGCCCTCTTCCCTCTCGTGCTCTCTATCTCTCATTCTCTCTCTCTCAAATAAATAAATAAAAATCTTTAAAAAAAGAAAAAAGAAAACTGACCATTGGTTTAGCAATGTGATCAGTATTTCTTCTCAGTGGGGAGAAGAAGCAAATGATGAAATCGGACAGCCAGACATACTGCCTCATTTGAAGTCATCCTTACATCACCCTGGATCCCATAGTCTCCAAGAAATGATTCTGGAATTTATTTTATTCTATGATGCTCCAGCGCTCAATTCCTTACGTCTATGCCTGGTCTGATTTCATATTGGTATTTTCAAGTTGATATTCTAAAAAAATTATGTGAAAGAAACAAAGTAATATTATTATCATTTTTTTTGTAGGAAATACAGTTTTAAGAGAAGATAAATGTTTTATTGTTACACTTCTGGTGAGTGCAAAGTGGTGACTTTAGCCCAGGCCTTCTGACTTCTAGAACTTTCTCCTGCTCCATTAATTTCTATAAAGAGAGTGATTGATGCCTCCTTCCTTTTTCTTTGGACCTTCCTTTATGCATTGCCCACCTCTTTTCATAACTTCTGTTTACTCACTTAATCCCTTGAATTTTGGTCCTTAGATTTTTTTTTTTGAACACCTGCATGCCATGACCTTTAAGGACAAATATCGATAGAACTTTAGAGCTTCAGGGAATTTGGACTTCTGCCAGGCTGCAAATCCAGATAATAGTTTCATATCACCTCATGACCATCCTTTCCTGCAGGATTTACTTTCTTCTACTACCCAGCACAGGAGAAAGACTGGGTAAAACACCAGCACTGTACCATTGAACATATATCTGTCCATTCTCTTGTTACAAAGATAATGATTATTGAGTTCAACATCCAAGTGCTCAGTAAATATTGTGAGTATGATCTCATATAATATACTCTTTCTCCTTGTTCCTGATTCTTTCCAAGAGTTTTTCTTCCTTCCACCTTTATATTCAAACATAAGAAATCTATAGAATTTTAAGGACTTAAGAGATCATGTTCCTAGTAGCAGACATCCATCTTCAACTTGACTTCTCAGTGAAGTCAACTCACTACCATTCATACACATAAGCATGCATTTGGAAAAAAAATATTGGATTTGTCACAACTTTTAGATGATAAAACACGAATTACAAAAACCATGCAGGCAGTGGATTGTATCGGTATCAATTTCCCGGTTGTGATAATTGTATAAGGCAAGACGTTACCATTGGAGAAAACTGGGTAAAGGGTATTTAAGACCTCTGTTTTACTTCTTAAAACTGTATGTGAATCTACAATTATCTCAGAATAAAAAGCTTAAAATGTATACAGGTAAAAGGACATCCATGGGCAGACTTCTTTTTCTGAGACCTTCAAACTGTCATGATGCTGAGAAGGGAAGGCACAAGAGAAACTGCTGTCTTAGGCAGAATCTACCATGCTGGCCTTAGGAAGTGGTATAAAAAAGTCACAGAAGCTAACAGATAAACAGCAATCTGGGGAAAAGAGAGGTGGCACTGAATATGAATTTTTATTTTAGCACCAAATATAGTCATGGTGTTTGTAGTATTATTGTTAGTATAGATCCCACCTCCAATCAGGGGCCGAACTCCCAGTCAGCCACCTGCTGTGAAATTGTGTACTTTTTTTTTCACAAGGATTATTTAATCTATGTATCCAGCTGGTCATAGTTCCAATTTCCAAAGCTAAATCAAACATGTTTTCCTTGTTTCCACTCCATCTCTCTTCCAGTCTTCTGGCTTTCCTTTCCCTTCCCAGGATTTCTTAAGATCATTGACTCCACTGACGGAAGTCAGGGTTCTGACCGCCTAATAAATAAGTTCACCAGTGAAGAGCTTATTTTTCCTTCTGTTTAATTACAGGCTTCAGAGACACTCAAAATGGAGGGTGTCCTAGGGACAAATAATACTGTAGGCTTGGTTTACTTATCTCCTGTTGGCATTGGCACCAAGCCCTTCCTCTGCTTTGTAATTCATGGCTGTGTCTGTGGCGGCATGCTAAACAGACTGAGGCCACCACACAGCCTGCTTAGCCTGTCCAGATGCAGCTCAGCTAATCCGTATACGTTAATGGCCGGTTCGGAGCAGTAGTTTAGATAACACTGCTGGTTTGTTTCTAGTGCAATCTAGGTATGCCATCATAAATTAATTCATGTATTATCCTTTGAATTAGATGTGGTGAACTATCCTGGGACTTGAACTACCACATGCTTGTTCTGAATTCTGGGTGATTGGCTTCAAAATTGACCCTTAGAAATGAATGTATGTATAAAATGATTAGATGACAGAATTAAGAATAAAATCAAACATACAAGAACTGTGAAAAATAAATTTCTCTCCTACTCTTGTTTCCTCAGACTCTCATTTCCCTTATACAAAGCAACTCACTGTTAATAGTTTTAGGCAGAGACGTTTTATGCATATATGAGTATATGTGTGTATGTTTCATAGAGAGGGAAAACACAACAGCTATAGTTCCCTAGTTATTACATAAAAACTAGCAGGATATACACAGTGTCCCACAATTTGTTCCTTATACTTAATGATAACTCTTAAAGGACTTTCCTAGTCAGTATCTGCAACCTGCCCCACCTTTCTTTCTTTCCTAGTCAGTATCTGCAACCTGCCCCACCTTTCTTTCTATCTATCATCTATCTATCTAGATATCTCTCTATGGTATTTTAAGGAAGTTCTACATCCAACATGGGGTTTGAACTCACAACCCTGAGATCAAGAGTTGCATGCGCTATTGGTTGAACCAGCCAGATGCCCCTGCCACACCTTTCTAAACAGCTGCTTAGTATTTTGTTGAGCAGATATAATCCTCTTGTATTTAAACAAACAGTCGCATTTTGATGGACATTTTGCTGTTCCTAATATTTTATTACCAACAGTGCTTTGGTGAACATCATTGCATGTAATTATTTGTGCTTGTAGTAGTATCTGTAGGTTTTATTCCTGGAAGGAGAATTCCTGACCAACAGGAATTCAGTTTTTAGGTTAATAGGTATTGCCTAATTGTCTTCCAAAGAGGCTGTACAGTTTTCTCAACCATGTAAGAGAGGACTTATCTCCCCATAGCTATCTCTCTTTAATCTATTATCATTTTTTTCAACTTGCCATTCTGATTATAATTGTAAGCAGTATTTATCTAATCGTGATTGTGGTTAAGCATCTTACAAACCATTTGCTCCATTCTTTCCACCTAACCACTCATGTCTTCATCATTCCCTGAATAACGTCTATTCCTCACTGGCTTGAAATGACAGCTGAAATTTTTGTTTACTCGAATCTGTTTCTGAATTATATTCTGTTACGTTTATCTTATTGTTTACATGCATCCATATCAATTTTTGTAAACTTCTATACTTTTCTAATAAGTCTTAATATAAAGTAACTTCATGCCTCTTTATTGTCCTTTTTCAGAACTTCCCTAGATATTTTTGCAAGCTTTTATTTATTTATTTATGTATTTATGTATGTATTTATTTATTTATTTTTAGCAGTTGTGTTGGAGTTGTTTCATCAAATATTGAAATATGCACTGTTTAAAATGTAGGGCACGAGAGGTGCCTGGGTGGCTCAGTCGTTAAGCGTCTGCCTTCAGCTCAGGTCATGATCCCGGGTCTTGGGATCGAGCCCCACATCGGGCTCCCTGCTCAGTGGAAAACCTGCTTCTCCCTCTCCCACTCCCCCTGCTTGTGTTCCTGCTCTCGTTATCTCTCTCTGTTAAATAAATAAATAAAATCTTTAAAAAAAATAAATAAAAATAAATAGTAGGGCACGGTCATTAGGAGACAAGGAAAGCTTTATGCCCAAGGTTGAGTTAGGCCTGGGACTGAAAATGGTGTGTAGGAAAAGAAGAGACAAAAGGACCAACAAAGGGAAGAAAATTAAACGTTCCAAGTACCAAATCCTGTATAAATTCCAGAAGTGCCCTGGAATAAAACATGCTCTTGAATGTCCTGAGTTATTTAAGCAGCCAGCTAGTTTTGCAGGTCAGCATGTATAACCCTTACTTCTAAGGGTTTGACAAACAGTACCAGGGTTCTGACTTTACACTGAAATTCCTTGAACTCTGAGTACCCGTGAGCACGCGCCCAACATGCCTGCCCCCCAGCGTGCACATTACCAGTCACAAGGAGCATCACTAATGAGTGCTCTGGTGGGAAGCATTAACTTAGAGGCTAACAAGTTCTAGGGAAAGAGGGAGATCAACACAGAAGGCCAACCACTAGCTTCGAGCAGCTTGTTCCTTAAATATGTTGAGATCCAGACCTTATAGTTTTACTTCAGTAATCTCAAAAGCGGGAACCTTGTGTTTGCCACTCTTCCAGGTAACCATCTCTCTTTCTGGGAAAAGATTTTCAGAGGTACTCTAAGAACCTGCCTTGTTCTAGATTTGTTCTTTGGGCAACTTAACTACTCTCACATTTAAAAGATTTCCTTTAAGACAGTGTTACCAGCATCTTATGACTTACTATATCGGTCAGAAACACAGAAGACGAAGTGCTCCATGTCATTAGTCTTATTTCTTCTTTATTACTTCTATTGCTATTGAAGTAATACAATGCAATGTAATCTTTGCTTAACTTTGCTAAGCTGTGCACTTTTTTAAAATAAAAAATGCTACTGATATATCCAAATGCTGTGGCAACATTAATTTAAGACATGTTTACTGTTGCCTGCAACTGTACTTGAGGCTTGCCTGATTTTCAGTGCGGAACAATGTTGACAGAACCATCTTAGAGTTTATGTTGGATCCTCTGTGTTAGCATCTCATTCAGACTAATACCTGCATCTCTGTATCTGTGTTACTTGAATGCAATGTATCTGAAAGATTTCGGTCTTGCTTATCATTTCATGATAACCCCGAAGTCCATCAGCTAATGCATCAGCAGTGAGGTGGAAATAATCGAAGACTTTGGACTCCTTGCTAGGTAGGGTGCAGCACACGGGAAGACTAGGGAGTGACTTGAAAGTGAAATGTGGGCTTTATCTGTTTATCTGTTAAGCTGGATCCCAAATGATTTCATCTACTCATAAATAAACTTTCTTTATGGACAAAATTTGAATGTTCATTTTCCTTTCAGTTAGTATGCAAATCTATTTGCAGCATTCTAGCAAAAGAGAGTGCAACTCATTTTCTGTGCTTATAAATTGTTCATTACCATGCTCTCTGATGGCCAATTCATGGCTCCATCTGCAACTCCACAAATCTCTTTGCCCAGATAAACTTGGTGGAGTAAAGATAAGGTGCTGAAGAGGATGCATTCGGGATTAAAGGGAAAAAAAGACATATCTCACAAAAATCCCGTGGCTTATCATTTTAAATTTTGTAACTTCTTACTTGTATTCATATTTGTATGGTATACTCCAGGAAAATAAATACTTCACTGATCTCATTAACCCAAGTTTAAGGACTACATTTAAATGACATGTAAAGATTTTTCTCATCGTGCATGGAAAGAGTCTCATTTCAAGGGAAAAACAAACCTACAAACAAAACTTCTAGGACAGAGTACCTTCTTTCCTCTGTGATGTGTTATTGTAACCTGTAAGGCTCAATACAGAGAACTAGGATAATTATATTGAAATGCTGATGGTTTGGGTCTTTAAAACAAAGCAATCAAGGTTATTACTTTTTCTCTCTTCTTTGATAAAGAGAGAAATGTAAATCTCAACAGGAATGTCATGTAATTTTAAATCAACCTTCCCCTTAGAGATAGTTAAAGTCACTCCTTCATGCCTATATTTAACACCCATTAATGCTAATGGGATGGACTTCTGTTTTCACATAGGGAACTTGATTTCCTTGTGTGAAAATAATACTTCGCAAATAATGAACTTCTTTCCTCTAGCTAAAATGTGAAAACAAAGAAAAAATGCAAGGTGCAAGAAAGGTCTTTAGAGGAAGCAAAATCTGCCTATAGAAAGAATAAAAGGCATTTTCACATCCATCTACATGGGTGTGTCAGATAGGAATCTGGCTCACTATATGTATTTCCTGTCACTGCTGAGCTAGGGAATCTACCAGGAGATTTTTTTTTTTCAATTAAAATTTGGTGCACTAATAATAGACTCTGCTATGGAGCTTTTAATTAAAAAAACAAACGAAATAATATAAACCCACATTGTCTCTGAGTGCTGTTTGTATTAAAGGATTAAACTGATGAGATGTTTGGATTTTATTGTTCTAAACATGTGTTTCAGTTGGTGCTCTCGGACCCACCATGTGAAGAAAATGAAATGTAAGTAAATAGCAAGAGGCTCCATGTTTTTATTTAGCATTTTCAAAATTCAAAGAATAAAAAAAGACACAAGTCATTTGAGAAGCCCCAAATGAGTTTCAAATGATGACTATAATCATGCAAGAAAAGTAAGAGCAAATTGTTTTTAAATGCAAATGGCTCAATTTTTCTAGAAGCGGGAAAAAGATGCACTTTCATTATGATTAGCTTTGGTAAATATAAAGAGCCTCATTGATTTCTAGGCATTTTTGCTTACAGCATTCTCCACCACAGTGGTGTCAAGGGTTCTTCAGTTTCATGAAAGCATCATGACGTCATCTCTCGCTGCAACCCCACTCCTAAGTCACAGTGATGGTGGGCTGCCGTTAAGATATTCAGTTTCAAATATAAGCAAGCTGACAAAGATTCTCACCTGTATTGTGGGTACATTTCAAAGTGCGTCTAATATAGGTTATGTGACTAATTGATTCAATTTTCTCACTTTTGGGGCCGTAGACTTAATGGTTCCCAGAATTCTATTCGGGAGATGGGGAGAAGGTGCCATTAATAATGCTGCTGATGATTCATGAGAGCTAAAATGCACCGTGACTTAGTGCAAGTGTCAGAAAATCATGTCTGCCATGCACGGTCTTCTCCTCCATGCAGCCCTGATGGCCAGCTGACTGTTTTCAATTATTATTACCAGTTACCCTCAAGGCCAGGGTCTCACGCACGGCCTGGGCACTGCTTCCAGATGAAGAGGCCATGCTATGCGGAATGACTTCCTTGGCCCTGGAACCATTCATCTGCTTTGGTGGATCATCTCATTATTGATCATCTGTGTGTTAAGTCTGTACTCTTCTTCCAGCTTTTGCATGGCTCTCCATTGCTCTTTCTTTGCATTGATTTTGGACTCACCTTTTTCTGTCTTCTGGTGTTTGTGACATGATGGAGGTTTTGATGACTGATGTACTTACCTAACTCTGGATCTCCTGGCTGTCTCATCTTGCCCAATTATCTTCTCTCTATGACCCAGAATAATTGAATACAGAAATTCATAATTGGAAAGGATTATAAATGTTGAATCTAACTCTTCAATCAATATGATCATAAATGTTGAATCTGATTTTTCAATCAATAGGACAGGAAAATGTGCTATTGAGGACCTTGATAAGCTGACTTTCCAATCAATGAGGCCACTGGTCTCCTTTCCAGGTAAAGAAATTGAGACTCAAAGAAACACAGTAGCAAATTAACGCAGGGCTTCAACTAGTACTTAAGAACAATTCTTTTTTTAGCTACCTCACTTTGCATGCAAGTGTCTGCTGTGTTTGTCATTAATACCATTGCTTTTGAATGAAGAGTCCACCTCAAATAAAATGCCAACTAGCAGAAAATAAAAAGAGAAGGCAAGAAAGTAGCTGGTATTGCAGAGAGGTGATATTAGGTAAGTATTTGTACTGAAGATAGATGCTATCCCAAATCTTTTGTCACTACAAGGTGTTCAAGAGATGATTAGTTCTATTTATATTTGTTTTCAAACCCAAACTATTTTTTCTGATCTAAACTACTCAGTCAATTTTTTTTAAGATTTTTATTTATTTTTTGACAGAGAGAGAGAGAGACAGCAGGAGAGGGAACACAAGCAGGGAGAGTGGGAGAGGAGGAAGCAGGCTTCCCGCTGAGAAGGGAGCCCGATGCGGGGCTCGATCCCAGGACCCTGGGGATCATGACCCAAGACTAAGGTAGACGCTTAAAGACTGAGCCACCCAGTGCCTCTACTCAGTTAATTTTTATAACGGCATTTCATTGTATGAACAATGCATTGCTAGGCTATCTTTATATAAAATTTAAATACTATAAGTAATTTAGTATATGAAAAAAATAAGATAGAGCCTCCCCATTACACCCCTAATCCTTTTCCCTCCCCAAAATAAGCAAGTGCATGGATGTGCATATATGTTCATAAGTAGGGTGACTTACAAATCATAAATATGATCATACATACACAAGATTCTGTCAATTAATTGCATTAATAGATTCCGAATATGTCACTGTCTTACCTGCCTTGAGGAAGTTAAATGTTTTGCTCAAGAGTAAGCAAGCAAGATGCAGAGCTTGGATTTGGACCCAGGACTGACTCCTGAGCTAGAATTTTATACTACAAAGTATGTATTATGTACCATACATATATGTATATTATATGTACTGCTGTGCTACTACTATATATGTATTACAATTTTGCACTATAAAGTCATACTGTATGTTCAATATTAAATGAAACTATACACTGGGTGAAATACTGGAGGGATATATGGTTCATCTATTCTTCTAGATACTATACAACTTACCCCAGATTAATTAGGTCAAGCCGCCAGTCTCCAGGTGATATGATACAGCATCCATCTCTCTCCCAGATTATAATAGCTAAATTGCACTCTTGTCTACGTTAAGGAATGATTTAAAAAAGAAAAAAGATCCATGAAATTTGTTATTGCATATATTCTAAGAGCATATGAAAAACGTCCCCATTGCCAACAGTAGCCTCTTCATAAAGCCCCATAGTTTGACTTCTCTGGTGTCTACTCCAGGAATACTTGTGCATCTGGTGAGTAATGCTGTATGATTTTGTTAATTTTAAAGGATACTATATAACCAAATCTCTCTCTCGTCCTATTAACTGCTAGAAAGCTTAAGCCAGATCTCAAGTTGGGTTCAATACTACATATGGGGTTTACTATATTCAGTTTAAAAACTGATCTCACTCTTGGCTTATTCTCTTTGTGTGATACCCTCCATGTTCTCATTTCTATTGCTTTTTGTATTTCTAATACTTGTAAAGCATTTGGAACACAGGATATTGAATGCATTCAGGCAGTACTCCACATAGTAATGTGAGGCCGGAGCTGGATTTTACTGTTCCCATTGGTGGGGCTGCATGGTAGTAAGAGACACAGACTCCACAGCCAGACCATTTGGGCGTGAAGCCCGACTTGGCCACTTTCAGCTTTGTTATCTTGGGCAAGCTACTTCATGCCTGAATTTTCCAATTGTGCAGTGAGGATTATAATATTGTGACCTTACCTCATAGCATCATGAATCTGAAAGTGAGTTAATTCCCCCTGAAGTTATATAACTGGTTTAGAAGAAAGTTCTAGGTGATTCTAGCAAAGGAGCCACTGGAGCAATTCTGCAGTTTTGTTCTTGAATTTATCAAATTAAGGAATTTGTAGTTAGTCTTAGGTCCACAAAATCTCAGCACTGAGAAGAAGAATAAAGATCAACTAGGCAAATCAGCCCTGTAGAGGAAGAATCATCTCCACAACATCCAAGTAAAGTAGGGCAGTAGTCTTCCAGTACAGTCAGAAAAAAATCCGTCAGCAACCACTTCCAGAGAACTCTGATGATTGGGAATGTCTTCCTTAAGCATCATAGTTGGTTCTCATTTCTCCTGAATGTTTTTCATTTTTGGCATCATCCCAATTTGACCAATCATATATAAATCTCTGAGTAATAACTTCATTTTAAAAAACGTAACTTTTCCTACACTGAACATCTTGCATCTAAAATTTGAGCAATTAGAATATTGTTATTGTTCAGATACTTTTTTTTAAGAATTAAAAAAAAAAAAATCTATTTAAGGGCACCTGGCTGGCTCAGTCAGTAGAGCATGCGACTCCTGATCTCAGGGTTGTGAGTTCAAGCCGCATATTGGGCATGAGTCTACTTAAAAGAAAGAAAACTTGACCTTTAAAAATTGACCTTGGGAAAGACATGGAAATAATGGTGGGAAAGGAGGGAAGCACACAGAGTCAGGAGACTTGTAATCTGGTTTAAATTCTTTGGCCGGCTAGTGACCTCCCCACCAACTTTCCTACTTTGGGTTTCATTTGGAGAGTGTGTAAATTCCTGAGTGAACTAAATGATCCCAAAGGTACCTGCAATTTGGAAATTGCATGATCACTTTGCATTTGTCCAGCTAACTCCTTCTTGGCCATTGTATTTACTGCATATCAGAAACTCCACCAGTGAGTGCACAGGATCAGAAAGAGAAAGTGAAATAAGTTAATTTGGATAATTGTTATCACTGGCAAAAAGTACTGAGTGGCTCAAAAATTAAAGAACTGAGAAACAAATTGAGGTAATTAATCTTTAGAATTCACATTTTGATAAGGATATGATCTATTTTAAATGTAGAGAGGGTAAGCAGAGATTTGTAATGGAGGGAGATGAAGCAATCCACACTCCTGATCATGCATTTCCATTTCAAGATTCCAAATGGGAAACTTCTGCTCTTTTATTGGGCTAGGACACCAAGAGAATTTCCCTATGTCTAAGGTGGGATATTATATGTTTAAGATTCATATTTTTAATATAATATTTAACATTTTTGTGACTATAAAAGTGATGTATTATACATTCAAACAATATGGAAATGTGGAAAAGATAAAGTGCCTCATGATACCAACTGTAAGAGAAGTAAGCATTGTTAGTAACTCGGTATATATGAGTCTATTACTATAAAATACTTATTTAGTGAAAACATTGCATTTATGTAAAATAATATACAAAGTAGAACTGAGACTTCTTTACTATTTTACTTCACAAGGCTTTTGGTGATAAATATGAATCTACATTCTTTTTGATGACTGGATAACATTCCTTTACAAGGATGTGTCATTAATTATTTTTAAAATCCATTATCGATGATTTCTTGTCTTAGGATGATTTTTAAAGTTATACTTCAACTGCCATTTTTTTCCCAGTCATTTGTACCTGTGTCTTTAGGTGAAAACACACACACACACACACACACACACACACACACACACACACAGCGCCTACAACACAAAAAACGAAAAACTTGTTCACTGGGTGATTAACTTTCCTCTTAAATGTTTGGGGTAAAATTTTTACGTTGACACTTGACATATATTAAAAAGTCACTTCTGACTAGGATGATGATAAACATGACACACTACCTCCTTGGAGATGCTGGGAGCAATAAATTAGCTGACAGTTATGAGTGCTTTCAAGCTGGAAAGTACTAAGTGTTATTTTAACAAAGGCTGAAGTAGCCATGATTAAGTACAGCTTCAACTCACAAGCTTATCAGGCTGTGATGAACAGGTTTCCACTGCTTAATCCCAGAATACAGCAACAATGGCCCAGGTACCGAAGTATGAAAAAGTCGATCAGCAAACCTACATTCCCCATGCCTGGCATAGGGACGGACTCCGCAATGAATAGCACATAAGTGTCTACACTTAGGGAATTTAACCTTCTGAAAATCACACTGAATTTTGTTTTCGTGTGAGGAAACTTTTTAAAACTTATCCCAGGAATGATTACCTTGTGCCTAGACACACAAGTGGTTTGACTCTCCTGACTGAAGAAATCAACTTTTCACTCCTTGATAAATGGTACGTGTGGCTTTAAGTCATTTTCCCCTTTTCCCAAATTCTTCCTCTAACCAGGTCTGCAGCCTTGCTACTTCTCTACCAAGATATTAAAGGTTAACAGAGATTATAAACCTTCCCTGGTGAATCTGCATTTTAAAGAAACTTCATACCTAATATCTGTGATATGTTAGCCCTGAAAAATTAGTCACCACCTTCTCAAAACACAACTGTCTTTGTAACCCTAGAGTCAAACCTATGACAGTGCAATTTTCAATGGGTGACAGTTGAACATTTACCTGTATTCTCAGTGTCCCGGATGAAGTGGTCATACTGTAAACATTTACCTCATTGTGTTGGGGCGTGGTGTGCAGTGAGTGCATGATCGTTCTGGGGAAATAGGTATGGTCAGAACAAATACTATGGTCCAAGAGCATAGGCTTTGGCCATCTAGAGGTCCAGCATTAACTCTTCCTCTTTTACCACCAGGTGTGTAAACTATAAAGATCAATACACAAACGGCTGGTATATCTGGTAAGGACATTCTCAGTTTGTTATAAAACCTGTGGTGGTATATACATACATATATATATATTATTTAGGTGGTATATATATATATATTATGTATATATATATTATTAGGTGGTATGTATATATATATACTCTGTTTCCTACATAATTGAAATGGCACACAAAATCATAGAGTTAAGGAAATTTTAGAAGTCATGTAATATATGTGGAAACATCACTTTCTGGTTATTGGCTATGTTTACTTATGTACTTCGTGTGACAGGGAACTTAACTGTTTTTAGGAATAATAGTTTATTCCCAAATTAGAGAAATTTAACAGTAAAATAATTGTTCTTTCTTTTGAAATCTCCCTAAAGGACTCCACTACTGATTTCAAAAGTCTTAAAAACCTTCAAAATAAGACTTCTACCTTTTACAAGCTAGTCTTTCAGAAATTAAAAGACAGTCTTTAGACACCTTCTACATCATGACTTCTGTATTTTCTAAAATTAACATTCTTAATTCTCTAAATTAGGTGGTTAGCTCCTGCTTCGTCTCCCTTTAAATCTCCAACCCCACCCAACATCTAAAATCTGTTCAGTTGCTTTAAATACTAGTTGGATGCATGGCTGGCTAGCTGAAAGATAGGAATAATGGATGAGTGAATTAAGGGATAAAGACACTGTGCCTTAGAACAACCCTCCAATTTCCAGAGGAAATGATTGATCATCGTCACCTGGCAAGATCAACCCATTCTGAGCGCAGCAAACATTCCAAGTTTAGTAAGAATGTATGAGTGATGGGGGGCATTGCTTAAGGAGTTTGGTCTCACAGATTTCTTGCACCCTGTCTCATGGAAGACAGGAAGTAGCAGGAGTTCTTAACCTCCCTGCACGCTCCACCTCATGCCTTCCCTGCTTCTTCTGGCATCAGGTTCTTCCTGCTGATTTTCCTGGTGGCTCTTCTCTGCGGAGTAGTGTTCTTCTGCCTCCAGTGCTGGCTGAGGAGACCCCGAATTGATTCCGCCAGACGCACTATGGCTGTTTTTGCTGTTGGAGACTTGGACCCCGTTTATGGTGAGCTGTCTGCACACTTCTGGACTTCCTGTTTGAAACCTAATGGTTTGTGGTGAACTGAAACACTAACCTCTGGAAAGCAGATTTGTGAACTGAGAATAAGACATAGTGTATTGGAGACACAAAGGCATGATGCCGTGGGGAGAGAGTCTAAGTGAGAAACTTCAGAAGAAAGGAGACCTCAAAAGAAAAAACTGTGTCTTAGGGAAATGACCCATAGTTGAGTATGGCGATAGAACCTCAACATTTTGCTAAGTCAACATGCCAGAGAGAAGAGATATACAGAGCTGGACACTCCAAGTGAGTGGTAGGCCATAAGGTACACAAAAACCTCTCTGAGCCTTTGATATCAAACTATCCTATGAGGCTATTTATAGTCTCATTTACTAAATTCTCCATGCCTCACTTATCTGCAATAGCACTGAACCACACTTTCCAGGTTGTCTGCTACCAACGCACAGCCTGAAATACTTGGAATTGGGCAGGCAGATGTCAGTACTCATGTCCTTTCTCCCCAGACACACAGGCAGTGCCCTGATCATGCTTGCTTCTAGCCCCCACCCCCAAAACCACGCCCGGCCTATTATTTTCTAGTCTGCGTGAGAGAATAAGCAATGGAGGAAAGCCAGGTTTTAGGCTTATTTGTAACCGCCAGCCTTAGCTGAAAGTAGCAAAATTATCACTTACTGATTTCCCGGAGATCCCAAATCATAGATTATTTCTTTGCGTTAAGCATTGTTCTCAACCAGACTGTCTGTTACAAAACTTTCCCTCTAAGGTGCTGTCTTGTACACCGTACTTAGTGGCCTCAAGAGGGCTTGGTAGATTTTAACAGTTGCCCTTCAGGAACTTGGGCCAGCATAAGATTTTCAATAGATGGAGCAGGGCATGCCCTGGGAAAACTAACAGCTAAATAAAAAGTGGGGTCAAAATAAACTTAAATGTTTTAATATCAGAACTTGGTACTCCAAGATTTAGTGATTATATTTACTATTGGCTTTTTAAAAAGTCATTATTTAACGAAAGAAACACATGTCAATTTGAGAAATGGTTATTTGTGGAAGGATAATTAAAGTCTCCAGTGAAAAAATAATCTTTCTCCTAAAATCGAACACTTTCTATTGAGCATAGGAGGAAATAGGGTCACTGACATTCTAATAAATTGTATGAGTCAAAGCGGTCAACATGGTCACATTAGTCTATTTTTATTTTTTTAACTTGAGGTATTTAACAAATAAATGTAATTATGATTCCTCCAACTTGACTTGAGTTTCTAAGGAGAAAAATCCACTCTGGTCTCCTTAGCCCTTTACTTACTCTGAAGAAGACTCTTTTACTAGACTATCTTGAATCTTTATAAAAACTTCTCTTCTTAATTATAAGCAAGCTACCCAGTTATACTATAATCATTTTTAAGGCAGTGTATGTGTCACAGTTATATCCCATTTATCTGATGTTTTTATATTTCCTGTGCGGTGATTTATACATATGCTTTTGAATTTGCCCGAACTTGCCTGAACAGGTATGACCGGGAGAGAAGGTGTCAAGCCTGAGAGATTACTGCAATAATTTGTGTGTAATCATACCAATTATAGGACATTAGAATCACATTCTCTACATTACCCTGAAATCATTGTGGACAGGAAAAGAATATACTTGGGAAGAAATTATTTAAAAATATAGTCAACATTTATTCCGCATCTACAAAGTGCTAGACACTAGACTAGGGGCTTCTCAGATATTATTTCTAATTGCTAAATACCAACCTGGAAAAGTGGCTATTAATCCATTCAGAGGATATTATCTACTTTTCTCCCTATGCTGGATAAATACACCACATAGATCTTTGCTGCAAATCAACTAATAGACTTCAAATTGTCCATAATTGAGGGTAGGGAGCCAGTGAAAATTTGGGTAGGACACTCATGGCTTAGTCACCTCATCCTTTACTAAGTGCAGCCTTATATCTCAAACCTCCAGGCATTTCCACTGGGTGATTCCTCAAAGGCAAGGATTGCTCTCCAGAATCCCCATTCCCTTTCTCATTTTATTGGTTCCTTCCTAATCCCACTGGTATCACTCTGAATCTGATTTTGCTCAAAAAACAGTTAAGCTCTCCCCCAGCTTAAGTTATAGTATAAAACTCATTTTTGTTGCTTTCCATCTTAGGGCCAGAGGTTAGGTTGCCCATTCCTATTTATTTATTTTTTTTCCCTTGCTTAGTTGGGTGTTAGGTTAGTCCACCCACCACCCATGTCCCACCCTTTCTCAGGGATGCTCAGAAGAGCGGTACAGACAGTGAACAGCCATTTACATGGTCTTTGATGTGGATGTGTCTCCCAAAGTTGTGCTTCTTGACATTCCTATTTTTCCCCCTCCCAAACAAAATACAACAAAGTAATTGAGGAAGTGTTATTCTCTGTGATCTTTAGTGACGTCTTCCTGACTAGCAATTTCTGGAAGTAAATTCTAGGGAGTCGATATTTTAAAGCAGTCTAAAACCCAGACCCAGACTGGATTTCTTTTCCCCACTGGATCCCCATTACACTTTCATTTCTCCTGACAAATGATTCTTCCTGCCTAATATTTCTGTAAAAGGAGCTTTTCTCCAAAAAGGAAGTGGGGGAACCATGACAGGATCTTTTTATGGCTACACGGGAGGTAAGAGCCAAACTCTCCACAGCACCTCACAAAGTATATGTTCATTCATAGCTTCAAGTTGAGTCCAGTCACTGCCAGATTCACACACCCACAAGGCTGGTGGTGGGGTTGTACTTTCGGGTCTTCCTCATGGTCACAGTTCAGAGGGGAGAGGAAAATGAGAACTCACCTGAAAGACACTGGTGACATTAGAATATGAAATAAGGTTTCTGGACTCTTTGCCACCCTTTGAACGCAAAGGGGAAGATAGGACGTTCCGTCCTGAATACAGAATGTAGGAAATGGATCATTTAAAGCATTTTAATGGAGAGACTAGATTTGCTTTATTAACCTTGGAGTTCCTCCTAGACCTCTATTTTATTTCTTCAAAAATCATTTCACGCTATTGCTACTATTTGCTGAATCTGTTAGTTGAAATAGGTCTACTCTTCTGACCTATGGGTCCAAGGTTTGACTCTCAGGGTCCCATGGAAGCTGCCCTCATGTGACGAGCCAAGAGGAGAATTTTGACGGAATATGGGAAACTGGGATGGATTGAACTTTACTGCTGTTAAAATATATAAAACAGGAAATTTCTCCCACTAGCAATACCAGACAGTATTTTTATGGCTCAAGTTGTCAATTGTCTTGATTAGAAATATTCAAGAGAGAAAGGCAAACACTTGGCTTGGAATCCTCATAAACGGTGTGTAAGGAAGGCCTTGCCAATCCAACCCAGCCAATGCACAATGAGATTTCTGTCCGGGAAAGGTCCTTGGGAATCTCATACAAACACCCAGGCCCCAGGTGCATCTCCGTAGGCCAGTAGTCATATCTTTTCACAGTTCTTTGCTGATCCAGTGGTCAGATTTCTCTGTCTTCCTTCCCCTTTCATGGGATCCATGTTTCCATGTCCATAACATGTCACAATGAAGCTCTTCATGCACCAAAAAGGGAAAAAGAATCCTTCCAATACACCTGTGGAGGGTAAAGAGGAAGAAGGGGTACTGCTAGAGAAAGAGGGAAGGAGGGAGACCAGGAAGGTGGAGGGAAAGAGGAAGGATGAAGAGCAAAAGGAGAAAGAATCTACAGTTGGAAGTATTTTGAGGAATGAAATGAATAACTATTTATTTTATACAAGACCTAAAGTCATGTTACTTTTTTCTACCTCAGTCCCACCTCCTCTTCCTGGACCCAACTCCAGGGAGGCCTCCTAGATAATCCCTTCTTCCATTATCATCCTGTCCCCCTCCCCACTCCCAACTCATCTCCTGGATCCAGTTTTCCCTTAGCATCCCTGTTGTACCCCAGAAAGGACCTGTTCAGTGCCCCACGCCTTCCTGAGTGGGGTTGCCTGTGAAGTGGTCTCTGAGACCTGCCCCTTCTCTCAGCCGTCAGACCCTAACAGTTCTAGAATAACTCAGCACCTATGTTAGGGGCAAACATTTCTTGTTTCAATGTTTTCTTATGGCCTTACCTTACCTTACCTATTTTAATGATTCTTTTGGGATCCCTTTTATCTGAGCATTCCACAGAAAATAGGAGATTTGCAGGGTATGCAAATTTTTAGTAAAGGTGGGAGAAGAAGAGAACATCATTAAAATTCTCCATACCCACCTGTACCCCAGATCAGAATCAATGCCCTCACTTTATAAGATCCAGGACTGTGAGACAGGGTGAATAGGTAGAATATATAAGTGACTTGAAAAAGTTTTGAGTTTGTTAGTTTCATGGTTTTTTTTGTGTTAAATCTGTGTTTGAAAGAAATAAGTAATGGCAAAGGAGTTGTAAAGTTGACTATAAACAAAAAAGTTTTTTTGTTAATTTACTGAAAATAGGTTTTCATTGGAAATAAGTTTGTAAAGCTGAATAAAACCTTTATTTATGAGAAAATAAGACATTTAAGGATAACAAAAAGAAAAAAGTTTGGGTCTAGTAGGTGAGAGAAGGACAAAAGCCTTGAAGCAGAAAAAACAAACTAGTGTTCACTAGAGAAGAGAGAATTTGAGAGCATAGAGGAGAGATCCCCACCATTATCTGTCCATATTCCTTATTAAAAATAATAAATTACTGTAAAATCTATATTGACTCTTTTTCCAACCTATGTAGATCAGAGCTGGGTCCTGTTAGCCCAGCAGGGCAGCAAACAGGTCCCATGCCATTCCTGAGAAGCCAGCGAGGGGAGTGCCCACGGAGATAGCCCTCCTGAGGCCACTCATCTTGGGGGTTGATCTTGATAATGCTGCCTTTCAGAGATCCAATCTTCCTGACCCCATTTCTTCTGCAATTTCAGAGATAATCTCCTTTTTTTTCTTACTTCAAGGTAAATAGAAATACTAATCTTTCAGCAAGGATGAAATATGAGGGCTCTGAGTTGGGGAGGGGAAGGAGGAATGGACAGGGACAGACAAGAAGCAGGCTTCACATGCCAGTGCCTTTTCCCCTCACCTCTCCTGGATCCTATCTTATTTTAGGATCGTTTCTGAAGTGTTACTTCTCTATACTTTACGTTCTTTAGGTAAATATACTGTGACTCATTTTAGGTAAGGAAAGAGGGAGCATTTCATTCACATACTTTCCTTCCAAGGCAGGATAGTAGAAATAGCTCACATTTATTGAGCACTTACCATGTGCCATGCTCTGTGACGCCTGACATCTCTAGTCTCATTTATTCTTCCCTACAATGCTATGAGGGGTTCACTATCATTTTGAACCCTCCAAAGGTGAGGGAAGCAAGGCACTTAGAACTTTAACAATTAGCCCATGGTAGAACTGTGACTCATATTCAGGCACTGTTAGCCACTCTCATAGAAGAGGAAGGAATGAAATAAAGAAACGAAAAGAGAAGAGGTGGAAGGGGCATGTTCAAATATGGCAGGTCTATTGGACTAATCTTAATGATGTGGGAAATATGAACTCTGCTATAAAATTCTTTTTAAATTTCTTTCAGTTAGCAAAAACAGGTACTAATGTAGGTCTTTCATGAAAACGAAGTGGAGTAATGTAAACTTTCAAAAGTGGGGGATACTTGTGTTGCATGTAAACCTGCTTTGAAACAAATTGAAAACTGATAGATGTTTGATTTCACAAAAGCTTTCTCTACACATTGGCTTAGTTATGTTTACCAAATGAATCCCCTGTGGTTTTCATAATAGGCTTAAAGGCAATGGCCAAATTTGTAGTAAGGTGATAACGTGAAACTTTCCTACCACAGAGAGCAATTGTTTGTGTCCTCTTGCCAGGAGCACGATACTGATACTGGTAATAGTAGAAATAAATTTGAGCTCATAATTGTGTCAAGTCAATCTGATCAACCACTCCAGGAGAATGATACCTAAATTACCATTGACTTTGTACTGGATATACCAGCAGTAGTCCACTAGGAAATGGACAATGCCCAGTACCAGTATCCATAATGGAGGGAAGGGCTGGGGTAAGTACACTTTGCCCATGTTAACGGTTTTATCAAGTGCCTCAGACTTAGCTCATGTCATCCTGAACTTCCTAGCTGCAAAAGGCTCTAACTCCACAAATTATTTTGTTTAATAATCTCTGTTGTGATGTTAATAATGATTATCAAATAAGTATGTACCCATTAAAATAGGATAAATTAGAAAATAATATTGTAAGTAAAAGAAAATGCATGCATATTCCTAGCATACAGTAGAGTTCTTGAAATACAGTACTATTACTACTACAATAATAATAATAATAATTAGCTATTAATGGATAATTACTGTGTACCACGTTTTGATTTAAGCATTCTACATTCATTTAGCCTTGTTTTTACAGACATAGATAATATCATTGTCCTTTCATTGCATAGAAGAAAACTGACATATGAAATGTTATGTAATAGCCTAGGAGTAAATCATTCAATTAAATAAATACTTCCTTAAGAAAAGTGCTGAACCATGAGTGAAATAAGTCAATCAGAGAAAGACATGTATCATATGACCTCACTGATATGAGGAATTCTTAATCTCAGGAAACAAACTGAGGGTTGCTGGAGTGGTGGGGGGTGGGAGGGATGGGGTGGCTGGGTGATAGACATTGGGGAGGGTATGTGCTACGGTGAGCGCTGTGAATTGTGCAAGACTGTTGAATCACAGATCTGTACTTCTGAAACAAATAATGCAACATATGTTAAGAAAAAAGAAAAAGAAGAAGATAGCAGGAGGGGAAGAATGAAGGGGAGTAAGTCGGAGAGGGAGACGAACCATGAGAGACGATGGACTCTGAAAAACAAACTGAGGGTTCTAGAGGGGAGGAGGGTGGGGGGATGGGTTAGCCTGGTGATGGGTATTAAAGAGGGCACGTTCTGCATGGAGCACTGGGTGTTAAGCACAAACAATGAATCATGGAACACGACATCAAGAACTAATGATGTAATGTATGGTGATTAACATAACAATAAAAAATAAAAAAAAGTGCTGAACCAGCCTTCTATTCAAAATACTCTATCCTTCACAGATTATATTAATATTTGATTTATTATACTTAGGTCTGCCAGCTAGTGAATACAAATACAAATATATGAAAATTCATGATTCCAAATAAACACCATCCATTGCAAGGTAAAAAGATTCTGAGTAACCTACATACGGATTCCAGGGATGCGGCGATTGTCTAACATCTAACTGTTCCTTGAATGGTTCTGATAATTGTGTCATTTTCTTTGGGATCTCCTTGGTGGTATCAAGTCTTTTTTTTTTTTAAAGATTTTATTTATTTATTTGACAGAGAGAGACACAGGGAGAGAGGGAACACAAGCAGGTGGACTGGGAGAGGGAGAAGCTGGCTTCCCGCTGAGCAGGGAGCCCGATGCGGGGCTCGATCCCAGGACCCCGGGATCATGACCTGAGCCGAAGGCAGACACTTAATGACTGAGCCACCCAGGCGCCCCAGGTGGTATCAAATCTTAATCCTTCAAGAAGTCAACAAACTTTTTCTATTAAGGGCCCGATAGGAAATATGTTTGGTTTTGCAGACCATTCGTCCCTGTGGGGGGCTACTCCTCTCTGCCATTGCAGTGTAAAAAGGGACAATATGTAGATGAATGACATGCTCTGTTCCAATTACATTTAATATACAA
Source organism: Callorhinus ursinus (assembly GCF_003265705.2). Lineage (NCBI taxonomy): Eukaryota > Metazoa > Chordata > Mammalia > Carnivora > Otariidae > Callorhinus > Callorhinus ursinus. The sequence goes on from NW_027397063.1 coordinate 67,691,598, forward strand.
AAACAGTCACAGAACTAGATTTAGTTCAAGGACCTATTTTTTTTTCTTTAAAGGTTTATTTTTTTTTAAGATTTATTTATTTATTTATTTGAGAGAGAGAGAGAGAGAGAGCATATGAGTAGGGGGAAGGACAGAAGGAAAGGGAGAGAATCTCAAGCTGACTCCCCACTGAGCATGGAGCCCCTGGAGGGGCTCCATCCCAGGACCCTGAGATCATGACCTGAGCTGAAACCAAGAGTCAGAGGTTTAACCCACTGAGCCACCAGGCACTCTTCTTTAAAGGTGAATTTAGAATTGTTACTGGAATTTATAGTTGTTATTGTTTTGAAAAGAAGCAATTAAATCATTTCAAGACAGCCAAAGACCAAGGTAGGAAAAAATATATATATATATATATATAATATATTTATTTATTTATTTATAAAGGGAGTAAGAGGATTGTGCCTATGAAATATTACTGTTGGTTCCTATTGTAGCTCAAAAACAGTTAACAGTCTTTCAAGGAAATATTAATAAGAGATTTCCAAAAGAGCTATGGGAATAAGTACTTAGTTTCTCAAAGTGATCAGTTTGAAGAAGAAAATGCTTGTTTTTGATATTTAGTGCCTTATAACGTGCATAATCTAAAAGTCAAAATTTTGATTTTGAAGCATTTTTTAAAATTTGATCATGCTTTTCCTTTATGGTGTGTGTATACTTTAGATGCAAACTTTTCACAAGTTAACATTTTTACTATTTATCATAGAGAAATGTTTAATTAATTACATTAATTGTAGTTTGCAGAGTGTAAATATAAAATAATGAAGTTCAGACATTATATTTAAATATTTCTGTTGAAATTTGCATTTCCCATGATGGAAACATTAGCTAAAATACCATTAGTATTTACAGGAATCTTGTCTTCCAATTTACCAAAAAGGGCATTCCTCCTACTTTCAGCTGCTAAACTGTAAATGCTTCTTGATGGGTTAGTCAGTGATGATATAATCTCTTCATGAGACCAAATTTTCTTGCTTTAGTGACTAAACTATCACTGCAGAGAGAGCAGGATGGCTATAAATTTTTTCTCAAGGGTACAAATAATTTTCTGTTGCTCCAGTGATCCAAGAAATGCCAGATTTTATTAGGCAGTTTGTGTACTTCTGTTTTATGCTGACTAGAAAGATTACAAGTCCCCATTTTTCTCTTTCCAGGGACAGAAGTGGCTGTGAATCCAACTGTTGGAATTCACCTTCAAACTCAAAACCATGAACTGTATCCTGCTCCATGTTTTGGCACTTTAGGCCCCCCACCTCCATATGAAGAAATTCTGAAATCGAGCCGATTTTAGTTCTGGATCATCAACTGGCAACATTAGAAAGATTTTTTTTTTTTTTAATTCTAAAACATCAAATGTAGGAACAATTGTTTTATTTAGTGTGAATTTCCAGAAATCAATTAATATAGTCTGAAAAAGGACAAATAGACAAAAGAATGAGTGTAGAGAAAGAATTTTGGTCAGGGAGATGTTTCAGGATGTAAATTACTGGAACTTTAGTGTATCATTGCTGTGTTATACTTTGTGCTACACGACCAAGTGAACGTTTCTACATCAAAACTCAAATAGACAGTAATTAATGCATGGAGTTTTCTCCATTAAGTTTGGGATTCCACTCCAGGCTCACATCACAGCTTTCTCTGCCTTATTATCCCTGTTTTCATCTGACCTCTCCCCTAGTATGGAGTTAGTAAGAATTATCATAATTTAACAATGGTCCAAGCAGAGATTCAGACATGTCCAGACCCAAACCAGAAAGAGAATATTTGAATTAAGGCAAAAGGCGAGAGTAGGAACAAGGGGCCCTCAGAGTTGAAGGGTGAAGGATGAATGAAGAGGATTACAAGTCCTAGTTCAAAAAGTTGCTGTCTCAGCCTGAGGAGAGAGAAAGTGTAGAGAGAAGCTGAAGGAGACCCCAAAGCTGTGGGGCACATGTAATAACGCAGTGTGGAAGAGGAGGCTCCCATTTTGTGTGGGTAGATGTGGACTCTGGAGCCCACAGCCTTTCTCTGGTATCTGGAGATGGCATTTCTTGGAGAACGATGATAAGAACCTTTGGCATAGATATCAATGTTCTTATTGAGAACTCTGACTACAGAAGTAGCAGTGAGACATTTTCAGCATTTTTGCAGTGACCATGAGCAAGGGGTGGGGGGCAGAAAAAGAAATTCATGCTAGACACCCAATGGTCTTCAGCTGACAAATTTGTCAAACGGAACAATTGATATCTCTACTTGTTTATCTAAAATATCTTTTAAGTTTAACTTGAGCAAATTTATCTCCTAATTTTTTCCCAAACTTGTTTATCCAAACTTTCCTCATCTCAACTGATGGCAACATCAACTTTCCAGTTGCTTAGGCCAAAGAACTTGGAGTCATTCTTGAGTCCTCCCTTTGTGTCACTTCCTATACCCATGTTGTCAGAAAATGGCTTGGCTTGGCTCTTAACTTCAAAATAAGGCTAGATTCTAAAACAGTTTTCACTACATCTCTGGTGTGAGCCACTCACAACCAGTTCTTGCCTGGATGACTGTCATAGCATCTCAATTGGTCCTTTTGCTCCCAACTTTGCCCTTCTATATATTTTATTTCCAACACAGTAGCTAGAGTAATCTTTTCAAAACATAAAGAGGATCATGTCCCTTAACTGAACTCCAATGACCCTCACCTCACTCAGAGGAAATGCCCAAGTCCTTGCCCCAGGCTCCTGTAGGATCAATACCCTGCCCATGTCTCCTTTCCTGTGACTCTTGCCCTTACTTATTTGTCCCATTAACACTGTTATCAGACCTATCAGGTGTTAACCTTCCTGCATCTGTCTGTTAGGGCCCTAGTACTTGCTGTTTCTTTTGCCTGCAACACCCTTCCCCCAAATATCAACACTGTTTCACCCTTTTACTTCCTTTAATTCTTTGTCCCAATGTCACCTTCTTCATGAGACCCACCCTGATTATTCTACTTTAGATTGCAACCTCTCCCCACCCTGGCACTTCCACCTCTTTGTCTCAGATACACTTTTTTCATAGCACTTACCACCTACTCCACTACATAGTTGAATTCTATTTATAATCTGCTCACCTTCTCTTGCTAGAATGTAAATCCATGAGGGGACAGATCTTTGTGTTTTGCTTCACTAATTTATATCCAAGGGTCTAAAGGAGTCTCGTACTTAGTATGTATTTCAAACAGATTTTGTAAGCCATGTTACCTAGTTCTGGAAAGTCCCAAAGATAAATGGATGAGATTTGTTGGGGATAAGGCTTTATGAAAGCGAATGTAGGTAAGAGCCAGGGACAGATGGCTTAGGGCTGCTAAAATAATCTCATTAGTATCCACTGATGAAAGAAGCCCAGAGAAACTTCTGTTAATATACTCTAATAATCCCGGGTAGGTAAGCAGGGTTTAGGGTGTATACAAACTGCTTTCAGATTTTATTCTCATGATAATTTTGTGGCCTAGCTATTCCTAACTTCAAGTTAGACATGGTAGATTGAACATATCTCCTCCCTTCTGAAATCCACAAAGATTACAGTAGAAGAAGAAAAACGTTTTTAATTCACAAGAACAAAGAGAGTGGCAAGAAGATGACAAAGAAAAATAACAGCAAGATTTTAGTACACCGAGAGATATCTGAAATGGATGCAGATGGATAAATCATAATTCAGTGGGGTTTCAAGTTTCTCCACTTGGCTAAGTGTCTTCAGGGACAAAACTGAGCATAATCAAGCAAACTCATGCTGTAGCAATGCAGAGACTCACCAAGAATTAGAGAGAGGAGAAGTGAAGAGAACTTTGGAAATGTTGATGAACATGATCTACAGGAAGATAGTATTAAGCAACCCAGGGAAGAGCCAGTTCCAGTCAGAACATGACAACAAATAGCTGTAGGATGATAAGAGGGATATTAAGAAAAAAAATACATAATAAAAATGTGGTGATGAATTAATGATCGGTAAATGGAAAGTGAAGGAACTGAAAAGACAAGGCAATTCTAAATCTATGAAAAACGGAAGTTGGATTAACCCCCCCACACCCCCAAAACGGTTAAGCTATGAATAATGTAAATAATAAGTATTGAGTTTTACATCGGGCATTAGATCGACAAACTATACAGAGGGGGAAGTGTGTCCAAGGAAAGGTGGCAGGATTTAATAAGAAAACTAAATCCTGATCAGATTGTGGATAATATCTAAAATTAAGAAAAATTTTAAAAAATGGTTAAGTATATCATTTGGAGATTAGGTCATAGGTGTATCTGAAGCAAAATACTAAAGCAGCTGAAAATTATTGCCTCAAGAAATAAACTTAAGAGATAATGCCATGTGGGGTTGGGTAGGGCCGAGAAGTGCTGGCTTTTATCATGAGCCATACTATTTGACTTTTAAAACTAAATGCATGTGTTACTTTAATTCTCTCTCAATCTCTCTTTCCCTATCTACCTATCTATATCTATCTATCACTATCTATCACTGCCTTCATTTAAGTGATTAGAAAATGTGGGTTCTGGAAGGGTAACTGACTTGCCCAACATGCATAGCTAATTAGCATGAAAGACAAAACTAGAGACTAAGCATTTTGATCTTTCAATTCCTGGTCCAGATATTTTTCCACAATGATCATCTAATTTCAAAAGTGGCTACAAGCAGCACCTGGGTGGCTCAGTTGGTTGAGTGTCAGGCTCTTGATTTTGGCTCAGGTCGTGATCTCCAGGTTGGGAGATCGAGCCGCGGGTCTGGCTCTGGGGTCAGCAGGGAGTCTGCTTGAGATTCTCTTCCTCTCCCTCTGCCGCTCCCTCTCCCCCCCAACATGTGTGCATGTGCGCAGGTTCTCTCTAAAATAAATAAATCTTTTTAAAAAGTGGTTACAAACATCAGAGAGTGTGGGTTTATAACTAAGTGTACCTCAAGTAAGTCATGCTAAGGAGATTTTGCTCAGATCCTATGAGCTATGTCTGTTAAAATTCATTCCAATTGCAGAATAGGCAGTGGATACAATCAACACATAAGAGAAGTACAGGCACATCTGGAAACAGGGCTAATGATTCAGCAGCTGGAGTTTGCCAAAGACATGAGTGAAAACATGGTTGAAGTGATCGGAATTTATTTTTGTGACTTGAATTTATGTGTCAGGACACACCTAACCAAACTGCATGCTTGGCACATGGTTGGTTGGTTGGTTGGTTTTGGGGGGTGGGAGAGGAAGTGTGGGGGGTGTTGGCAGGTAAGTAAGGCTGGTAGAAAAAGAGTTTGTTTCCGTAAAAACCTTTCTGACAAAGATGTCTTATCAGATATCCCAGATTACATTTTCATTTAATTCCAAAAAATAATTACTAAAAGACCATTATATGTTAATTATTGTGTAAGATTCTGGATATATTTCTCCACCAAACTTAGTATGATTTTTAATGATATTAGAGTTTCCACTACTTTGCTCTGATCTCCAGACAGAGACTTAGAAGTTCTAGCAAATGCTCTTTATGGTCCACTGAAAACTACTGAAAATAATAAAACTAATCTGGATTATATGATTATTGTAACATTTAAAAAGGAAATTTAAAACGATAAACCTGTACATTTTCTGTCATCTCATCTCTGAAAATCTTTACTTGCATCTTAGCTCACCAGTAAATTGTTAAAATTCAATTTAACCTGGTGTTTCAGATTTTAATTCTAATAAGACTAGAGTTTTTTCTTCTTATGCTAAAGAACATTCCTTTTTTAAATGAGGCTTTTCTAATTGTTAAGGGGTGTTGCTTTTTCTTTGAGCATCCAGCAGAGGGCATGAAAGCCTACCTATGATTATAGCCCAATGTTAGATTTGATTTAATAGCTAGATGAAACCATGAAGCTGAGTTACTATTGATACCAGATTTTTAACAGACCTGAGCGGAATGGTATGATAATGATGTTCAAGTTTGCAAAGAGGAATCTATTACCTTAGTTCATATTGCTCACAATGAAATGTAGCATCAGGTGAGACACTTGCCATCAAAGAGTCTAGAAAATCTGATATATACTGTCACTTCTGAGGATGAGACCTGTGAGTTTGAGTTGCCCACAAAGGCAGGCTAATGTGCATATACGATGCTCACGTGGTACGTAGCATCTACAGCACTGACCCCACAGGTCTAGCCTATTTCTTTTATACCTGACCACAAGTTCCCCTTTCATTTTCAGTTTTGTAGTTCCAGATTTGTTTCATTTGTGTTAGGAACACAAACTTTACAAAAGACAACTTTAAAATTCAGTAACTTTCTCGGAAATGAAATAGAGTTGGGATAGAACTGAATAGCATTCATGTGGACAATGAAATGAAACTCCAGCAGAATATTATATCTAAGGCAAAATGTGAAGTATGTCAGGTTCGTGTAAGAGAAAATGAGACAGTGAAAATGTGTTGGCAATGAGACTCCACTTTCAATAGAGAATGATTTTTTTAAAATCAGAAGAACAAAAAAGAAAAACATAACATACATCCCAAAGGAATCTTTTACTTTTAAATTCATTTTGTTTTGTGGTTTTGTGCAAAATAACTCTATACAAGCTATTTTTTTCTTTCATATTTAATACTAGGTCCTGGGAAAGAGTATAATTGCTCTGTTATTTTTACTAATTGTATTTCTAGGAAGATGAAATAAAAGTGATATTCCTTTACAAAATGGAATCGTTTGGCGATAAATAAAATGTAATTCAAAGTTGTGCATTTAGACAATAGTTATTCTTTTCTTCTAAAATTATGTCGGTTTCTACCTAATTCATGAAGCAAATAATGTATATCAATCAAGGTGGCAGATTTTTATATTAAGAAGATGAAAAATGGTATTGTTCAGAAGCACTGATTATCAATAAACACAGGTTTCTTATTTTCATTATTTTATTTATTGGGGGAAGCCTTCCTTTTTGGAAAAATCTATTTTCTGGGATGCAACAAGCAAAACTAAGAGAACTTTTGTTCTCTAGCAATTAATACAATTATTTTTATCTTTATATTTAATAAATAATTTTTATTTTTCCAGTTGCATATGAAAACTGAAGTGTCAATTCAGATTATTTTCTCTTTTATGTATCTAAATCTGGGTAAATCTATAATTTAAAGAGTCTTAGGTACCACTAACTAATTACCTATCAGATTTAGCTATTTTTTCTTGAAGCATATCAAAAGACACAAAACAAGAAAGTCTAAGGACATATTTTAAATAATCAGTGAACGATTGCATCCTTAACTGATATCGGGAATATTTGTCACCAGTGACTTGGCCAAAACAAAACAAAACAAAAGATCAATGTTATATGAGGAGAGTTGGATGAAGGGATGGGATACCAATCTCTTACAGATCCCAAAGCATTATTGGGGAATGTTCTGACAAGCTGCTACATGTAAGGGACAGCCACCCATGGGACAAACTCGAGTAAATAAGAGATGGTCACTAAAAAGGGTGCAGAAACCTAGGGCTTCTGCCTTGCTGTTGGAGGTATACGTGTTCTTCCAGTTCAGAACTAAACTGTGTAAGGCTTTAGAAGACAGTTTGTTTACTTTAAAAATGCATTTTCTTTTACTCTCATTTTATTGGCATAAGTAAAGGATTCCATAGAGAAAGCAACAAGAATTGACTATATGCTCAGAACAGCCGTTAGTGGAACATTAACTCCATGTGATTGTCTTCATTATGTTTCTAGCTCCTGATTTTTATTCTCCAATAACGTATTTTTTTTCCTTAGTTTCCCTTATCTTTGTTTCTGACAGGTTTGCTGACTGTTTCAGTTTCTGCTATATTAATCAAATTAGCTTCTTTTATTTTTATTTACTAACCTCAAAGCTTTTCCCTTCTCTAATAAAATAGTCTCCCCTCTGATTTCCTCTTCTTCTTTTTTTTTTTTAAGATTTTATTTATTTGCGAGAGAGCGAGAAAAAGAGAGAGCACAAGCAGGGAGAGTGGCAGGCAGAGGGAGAAGCAGGCTCCTGGCCAAGCAGGGAGACCAACACGGGACTCGATCCCGGGACCCTCAGATCACAACCGGAGCCGAAGGCAGACGCTCAACCGACTGAGCCACCCAGGCACCCTGAGTGCCTCTTCTAATCAACACTTCCCATGCAATAGCTTTAGAAAAGAAAGGCATGGTATAATATTTGTTTTAATTTAGTAAGGGAGAAACTGTGGTTTTTGTTTTTTTGGGTTTTTTTGAAACTGTTTTGCAACTGGAACATATCTCAACTCCTTCCCCTAGCTCTCTGGGTGATGGAGGCTTAGCTTTACATTTAATAACATAATTTAAAAAACAGCAGAGAAGTTTGATGATTTCGACAGCCCTCAGAGTTTTCCTTCCACATCCAGCACTTCCTCCAGCAAACTCAGGAAGACAATTCAAGAGCCAGGTCTACTTGTCTTCATGTCCCTTTATCTGGAGGAAGTGAAGGCTGTATCACAAAAGTATCCTCTTTACTTCTTTCAAACTTCCAGTTTCCTTTTTGACTGCAGTTTTTCTTTTCTCCCTGCTAAATATTATCAACAAATATTTAAGCTGTCAGTTTTGTGGAAGTAGTCAAGTGTTTGCAGAGGAAATCTTATAGTACTTTACATTTTTCAAAAGTTTCCTAAACCTTGACTCAAGTGGAGAAGATCAGTATTTTATTTGAGTCATTATCAACAGCAAATTGTGGACAATATTGGATTTGGTATTTGGGATCCAATTAAAAAAATATTTTTCAGACAGTTGCAACAAAATAGACATTGGAAAAATTGATAGTAAGGAGGTGTTGTTAATGTTGTTGACTGATAATGGTATTGTGGTTCTATTGTTTAAAAAGTCTCTTATGCATATATAATGCATTATTTATGAGTGGAATAATACCATTTCTGAAATGTGTTTTATTTTTTATTTTTTAAAGATTTTATTTATTATTGACAGAGAGAGAGAGACAGCGAACACAAGCAGGGGGAGCGGGAGAGGGAGAAGCAGGCTTCCCTCGGGAAGCCCGATGCGATGCGGGGCTCGATCCCAGGACCCTGGGATCATGACCTGAGCCGAAGGCAGACGCTTAACGACTGAACCACCCAGGTGCCCCTGAAATGTGTTTTAAATAACCAAAATAAATAAGTATTATTTTCTTATTTGGGGGGCTCTGGAAACATCCTATATATTGAAAAACTGCAGGCCCAAAATGGTGTCACTTAGACAAAGTTCCCAGACTGGGGCTTAATACCCAATCTAATTGCAGTTTCAACCTCCTCAGAAATGTAGCCTAACAGGTCAGTCAGGAATTTTTTTTCCATCAACACCAATAAGTCTGTCACCTGGGTCTTCTCCAGCCCCCAAAGAAAGAGGAGATAATTAGCATGATAAGATAACTTGCAAACAGCCTCCTCTGGGACAATCTTTTCCTTTTGCTAATAATTTCCTTGTCCTCACCCCCCCCATTTATAAAAACTTTCCATTTTGTACAACTCCTCAGATTGCCTCTCTACCTGCCTATGGGGTGCGTCCTGATTCATGAATTGTTCAATAAAGTCAATTAGGTCTTCAAATTTACTTGGTTGAATTTTGTTATTTAACAGAGCATATGTCCATTTTTCATTTGCTAATTCTAATCCTAGCTTGTGGCTTTACTTTGCATGAGCAATGACGCTTAATAAGCTATTTTACATTTTGCTTAGAGTATACTCTATTTTAAGAATACTACATTGATTAAACCATTGTATACCAAAATTCAGTCTCTCAAATATGGACTTTCTCATTTTTGATTACCTAAAAAGTGTTTTTACTTATTTTTATTTAATGTATTTTAAATCAACTCAGTTTCAAACTTAAATATATTTTACATGGAAACTTTATATTGTATCATAAGTGGAAAACGTGCTTTTTCAAATCCATATAAAAATAAATAGATGGCTATAAAATAAAAAGATTTGATGTATCACTGAAATTTTTTTCAAATACCATTGTTAGTAAATTTGATCCATTTTGAGAAGCTCGTCAATTTATGCTTTGAAATTTGGAATACACCATAACATGAGACTAAAAACCAAAAAAACTTATAATTTCCATCTGCAGAAATATTCAAACAATTAATGATTATTTACAAAATTGATCAACTGTGTTCAATTTAGTTAAAGAAGGGCAAAGCAAAGCAGCAATACGATATCATTTTCTACCCATAATATCAGTAACAGTATTAAAGATTGCTAGCATCTTGCGTTGGCAACAGTGTGGGAAAACAAGCACTTTTATACACTGCTGGTGAAAGTATGAATCAGTACCTTTTTTTGGAGGCCAATTTGGCTATAGGTATCAAAAATTTAATATATTCACATAGATTCAGCATTTCTACTTTTAGACATAGTTAAAAAGTAATGCTATAGTTATAATCCTGTAAGAAGACAAAGGTGTTTTTTTGTTTTTTGTTTTTTTGACAAAGGTGTTTTTAAAACAATATTCATTGCCACGTTGCTTATAATAGCAAAAATGGAGATGTTTAAAGGGACAAATTGGATAAATAATGGTTCATATGAACAATGAATTATGAAGCCATTACAATGAATGAGGTGATATGGAAAAATGCCAATAAATATATTTAATTATTGATTTTATTTTTAAAGGGAAAAGATCAAGTAACAGTATGCTGTGTACATTTTCAAAGGATCTATATATATATGCCATAAATTTTAATTTTTGTTTGAAAGGATACAAGAAATATGTGAGAGGTACATCTCTTGAGAGAGAGACTGTAAGGGAAGTCCATGGAGGTGGGTAAGAGGGACATTCGTATTTACATTTCTGTACTGTTAATTTTTGAAAAGTCTTATGCATATATAATTTTCTCTATGTTAACTCTCTTCCAGGTGCTGGAATAATCGTGGATTTTTTGTGTGTCTTCTTCCTTATCCCTTTTTATTTTAAACAAATAAAATTATTTCAATAAAAACTTCAAGTGTCACCAGCTTTTTTTGAATAGAAACACGGTAACCAATACCGGATTGTGCATTATATTATTTTCAATTAATTACTGCATATCGGGGGCTAACGTTATTTACTTGGGAACAATTATTTCTAAGCTCAAAAACTGCAGAACTTACTCCAAGAAGTATTTTTCTACCTTCTCAGTTTATATCCTTAAAATAAGATTGGAACTATTCTCTCCAGCAGGAGAACGTCGAGACAAAGAAAGAAAACCGAAAAAGGAAAGCAATTGATTTGAAAGAAGATTAAAGTGTAAAGGAGAGGATATGATGGGAAAATTAACTGGGAATCAGAATTATGTCTGTGTTGGTGAAAACTGGCTTAATAAGACTTGGCTGCATAGAGAAGTCCTCAAAGAGGCTGGCTGCATTAGAGAAACTAGGATGTTGCCAGACCAAATAAAACTAGCACCTTCTGGACTTGGGTTATATTTCTAAAGACGGCATTGAGGGTTTTTAGCAAATATCTTCCCTTCAATTTTCCTACCTTGGAAAGAGGGAAAATGCTATCTCCTCATATTTTTCATTTTAAAATAATTTGTTAATATCAAAACCTACAGGCGCCTGGGTGGCTCAGTCGGTTAAGTGACTGCCTTTGGCTCAGGTCATGATCCTGGGGTCCCTGGATCGAGTCCCGCATCGGGCTCCCTGCTTGGCAGGGAGTCTGCTTCTCCCTCTGACCCTCCCCCCTCTCATGTGCTCTCTCTCTCTCTCTCTCTCATTCTCTCTCTCTCAAATAAATAAAGTCTTTAAAAATATATATCAAAACCTCCTTCTCGGGGCGCCTGGGTGGCTCAGCCAGTTAAGCGTCTGCCTTGGGCTCAGGTCATGGGATGGAGCCCCAGCTCTGCTCCCTGCTCAGTGGGGAGCCTGCTTCTCCCTCTCCCTCTGCAGCTCCCCCTGCTTGTGCTCCTGCTCGCTCTCTCTCTCTCTGTCAAATAAATAATAAATAAAATCTTAAAAAAACAAAACAAAACAAAACCCACACTTCCTTCTCCCAGTTATGCTCTCTGGGAACATGGAACTGCTCGTAATTTTTAGCACATTAGTTGCCTCTTCTTGATTCTTTCTCTGTGCATGTTGTTCTCTGTATAGAATACTTTCTCCTAACTTGTTTTCTTTGAAAATCTCCCTCCTCTGCAAAGCCTCCCCTGACTCTCAGGTGAAGTGACTGCTTTTCCTATGACAGTGCATACATAACCAAATTGCAGCAATTATTTTATTGCACACTAACTTTAGTTGTTTGTGTCTCTGTCCCCTCTATGCTTGAGGATGTTTGAAAACACACAAATGGTCTTTTAATAAAACTGCACAAATATATGCATGAATAATGTAAGAATAATCCAATCAACAAATCAATCGCATGCAATGGATGCTTAGCTTTTGCAGGCCACTGTATGATTGCCATTCATTCACTCATTTATTCAAACAGGCATACTGAGGGCCTGCTATGCATCAGGCACGGCGCAGGGTTTTGGGAATAGAGCAGTACACAAAGTAAAAAATGTTTAGCCCCTTTAGAGCTTGCAGTCTTGTCAATTTTTTTTTTTTTTTTTGACAGAGAGAGACACAGCGAGAGAGGGAACACAAGCAGGGGGAGTGGGAGAGGGAGAAGCAGGCTTCCTGCTGAGCAGGGAGCCCGATGCGGGGCTCGATCCCAGGACCCTGGGATCACGACTCGAGCCACAGGCAGCTGCTTAACGACTGAGCCACCCAGGCGCCCCTTGTTAATTACTTTTAAGATTTATTTATTTATTTGAGAGAGAGAGAGAGAGCAGAGGGGAGGGGCAGAGGGAGAGAAGAGCTGAGCTCAGAGCGGAGGCAGGCCTTGATCTTACAACCCTGAAACCATCACCCTAGCTAAAACCAAGCCTCAGACGCTCGACTGACTGTGCCTAGAATCATGTTAAAATTTTCATCACTTTATCCTAGAAACAACAGAAAGACTTTTAAGCAAAAGGAGAGACATGATTTGTTATGGTAACTACAAAGACTCAGATGGGGAGAGTAGGCTTATTCTACAGATGAATTTCCACTGCAGTTGTAAATAAAATATAATTAGAAATTCATCTTTCTACAAACCCTAACCAGTTATTGATTCAGATAAGGATTATCAATTGTTAAAGGTGTTATTTTAAAATTAGTATTATGGTTGATGGAGAATAGAATATTCCTACAGTTTCCAGAAGAACACCATAATAATCCCTTGTTTTTGTCTCTAACGTACAAATATATGTAACTGAAGAACAGATGGATTAGATGGCCATCATCCTAATCCAGTGAACGATTTTAACATAACTGAGGCTAAATCAACCAGATATTAAGTCTCCAGATATGCTATCACAACACATAGCGTATTCTAGAAACTTTTGAACTTGATTACATCAAGTCTCCAGATTTAAATTCCAACTTATTGGAAATAGAAGGCATAGAGAAACAAGCTAACTGACATAAAAAAAATCCAAAAGTGGAACAAAATTAAAGAAAACTGGTTCCATTGTTGTTGTTGTTGTTTTCAGGGTCAGTGAAAAAAACATATGGCTTGAATCAGAGAGACTTAAGGACATACCAACCAAAGGAAATGCAGATTCTGGTTTGAACAAACCGGCTTTGAAAAACTTGGGGAAATTTCAATATGGATAGGGAATTAGATAAAAATGAAAATTTTTTACTATGATAAAGCAGAGATACTACAGGGAAAAAAAGTAGCTTACAGAGCAACATATACGAAATTATCCCTTAAAAAGAAATAAATGCATATGTGGGGATGTCTTTGCATACATGTGTACACATGTAGCATATCTGGAATGACATGCAGATACTCAGTGAAATTTTAGGAATAGTGATGCTCTCAGTGGAGAGAACACGGGCCCATATTGTAAAATATGGAATATACATTTTTTATTATTTTTGTTCTCTGACTTTCTACAATGCACATATATACCATCTATAATAACAAAAGGTAATTTCAATTAAAAATGTGATATTAGAAAATAGGGGTTAATGAAGAGATATAGGTAAATACAATTGTCCAATTTTATAAATTTTATTTTTTCTTGTTGTAAGTAACCAGATACGACTAAACTTTAGTATCCAGAAGTTAGTGGGCTATTTCAATATTTCAACCTAATAATCTTGTGTGTATACTTTGGGCTTCCATAATTTTTCTTTCTGGGTGTGTTGAATTGCCACGATGCCAATTATTACTTCTTCACCATTTAATATTTGTTTTGTTGTCCCTAGTTGGTATACAAACTATAGTCTTTATTATGCTTTATTTTGGGAGGCTTCATTAAATAATAATGAATGAGGAATAAACTCCCAAAGAAATAAAAAAAAACTAATATATGTCCCAGGATATATAAAACATTTTTATTGAGAAAAATTTCAAAACATTCATAGATGTCAGTTATCACAAGAATCCTCTGAAATATTTCCTCATACAAATGAAATCTTTAAGGAGGAAAAATTTATCTCTCTAAAATCTAATGAGTTATTTAATTAATTTTACCCTGCCTTTCCCAAGAAGAATTTCAAGACTTATTAGAATATATAAAACATGACAGACAATATATCATAAAATAAAAGTAGGAGCAAAAATTTTAAAACCCAAAGTTGTGAAAAAAGGAACAACAAAAAATAAGTTTTAAACTGCATAGAATAACACCAATATAACAAGTAAACATGATCTACAAATAATTTTTTAAAAGTCAATTACGTGGTTAGTAATATCCATGAAATAAAAGTCAATCAGTTGCTTTTAATTCTAAGATTCGCTTAGAATTTCTCCTGAGAATACTGGTAAAGAGATGCCATGTGAAGTCATGAACACCATTCACAACAACATAAATATATGTATTAGGTTTTCATCCTCTCATTTTCACATGATTTTTAACTTTTTAAATTTAAAACACTTTTTTTGGAGGTCTTCAGAAATTCACAACTAAATCTCTATTTTCGAAAGAACTAATTTCCAGTTCAGTGGATAGTCTGTTACGGTACTACAAGAGTATTCATGCCATTCATGCGATTTATAAGAAATCAGAAAACCTGAAATTAAATTATGTAACTTTTTAAAAAGCCCTATGATTTAAAAAATTAAGATGATTACATTAGAATATGAATAAAATCTCATTAGCAATCATTCACTGATTTAAGTGTATAATTAAATATATAATTCTATTTTTTTCAAAAAAGTACACATTTTATGAGAAAAATTCATCTTATTTTCAGTAAAGGGTGGTGAGCCTTTATTTCTTCCAATCAACAACTATTTGTCAAATTTTATCACATGTATTTTGCTGGGTGCTGAGGATCTAGTGGTATGAGGACACTTGAATCAGTGAATTCTAATATAGTGCATTCATGAAATATTTTTGGGTGTCCAATCAGTGAATTAACTAACTCTCTAGTTTAGCTATTGTTGCTGTGGTCTAATAGTTTGACAATATATAGGCAAAATTACAGTAGTGATAAAATAATACACATATCTCTTATGTTGTTAATGAGGAAGAAAGTCACCACTGTTCTGGTATTAATTTAGCATTTGCATTTGACATTCCAAATGCGAAGGGGAAACTTCTTATCTTTTTTTAAAATTTTTTTATTAACATATAATGTATTATTTGTTTCAGGGGTACAGGTCTGTGATTCATCAGTCTTACACAATTCACAGTGCTCACCATAGCACATACCCTCCCCAGTGTCCATCACCCAGCCAGCCCATCCCTCCCACCCCCACCACTCCAGCAACCCTCAGTTTGAAACTTCTTATCTTTACGTTCCACCAGTGGCTGGTATATGAAGCTGCTGTTTTATTTTTTCTATTTTAACAGGGTCAGAGTAATGGTAGGGTTTGCGGTACTAGCTTAAATTTTGAAGAATCATCTTCCTCAAAGTTATCAAATAACTCACTCAGATGAGAACACAAAGAATGAACCAAAAGCCAGGGAATTTGCTAAGAGGCTGTCAATCCCTTCAAAGATTAGAATCCCTGGCCTCTTTCAAAGGTTGCTTTCTAGTCTTAAAGTGTCATTTTACTTGAATATCACCATGTCACAATCTCTAACAGCAATCCAGAAATCACAAACAAACATTTGTATATCCTAGCAACCGTATCTGAAAATACAGGGCAAGTGTGTGTGGGCGTGTGGAAGAGGGGGCTGGGAAGGAGGAGGGAGAATATGAGAACAACAGAAAAGGAGCAGGGTTGGGAGAATCAAACTTCTTGATTAAGCTGAGCAATTGATTTAGTTGAACATACTGAGGTCTAAATAAGTGTTCCTGGATTAACACAAACATATTGATTATTTCAGTAACGTACACCCAGACTGACGTGTGGCACCTTACACCCTCGTGTCCACGGCATACATTTTGGCAGTCTCTGTCCGAGGGGCTACGTATGGTAGCCCCTTGGCCATGGAAACTGTTGCTGCTGAATAGGCTTTCCTCATGGAGTACGGATAGTTCCTCTCAGGTCCAACATCTGTTGGAAAGAGATAAATGTCATGATATAAAATCATAAGACTCTGTAAACTTTGGGGAGAAAATTTCACTTTACACATTCTTCTCATAAAGAGGCAAGGATATAACTATTCTAAGAAGGAATCATCTAAGAAGAATCCTAGAAGAAAATCAAAGATTTTCATCTGGAAAGTTATTTTTCGATTTAAAACTTGGGTGATTTCCTTTTCTCTCTCTCTCTCTCTCTCTCATTCTCTCTCTCTCTCTCTCTCTCTCTTCTCTTTCTTTCTTTCTGATGAGGAGATAGATTCTCTTGCTTTTTAAGTGATATTTTTAAAAACCCAATAGTAACATATTAAATTTTTTAACAACAAATATTTGACTTGGCTCTCAGTCTACCTCTCTATTTAACTGTAGATATAAATTTAGTAGATTGGATGAAGTTAGATCTATAAAATTCTGAAAATATTGAAATCATCATTTTATATTTAAATGTTGGATATACCTATAGCTGTGGGTTCGTTTGTTGTTTTTTTTCACCCAATATACCACTAACCAGGTAATAAGACATGAATATTGCAAATCAGTTGTCCTTGAACAACAGAAATAGTTAAAGTGTCATTTTTTAATAATAGGTAAGGATCAAGTAGGCAACATTATTTTGTGTTGGTGAGATCTGTTTCCATTGGGTTGGGAAGATTGATACAGGTGGCAAGTAAGTGTGTTATTTCATTTTGTTCTTACCTTTGAAGAGGTATAAGCAGCATGTCAGGACAGCACCAGCTAAAAAGCAACCCAGAGACCCAGCCATTCCAAGCCAACAAGACCAACCAAATTTGTATTGGATGCCAAGAAATATATTGTGCAAAACCAGAGAAGAACGTTCCACATAAACATCAACAGCATACCACACTGAACCAATGATTCCTGGGGCACCTGAAAGAAAGGAAAGTTGCTAAAAATAATGCAGGCCTTTCCAAATTTAGATTCAAGGAGATCTGACCACTACCCAAAATGCTTGGCATCATTTAGAGGGATAATAATGATGCTATGGATTTATGGACAACTCAAATTTTGGATACCTCTTCTATGTCTTCCTTTTGCTTTCTATTTTGTATTTCTTCTAAACTATGTATCAGTTTATACATAAAGAGAAATACAAAGATTAAACAATGTAGTGTTCCTCTGTGTGTGTAAACTTAAAATGGTCATTGTGGTTTTCCTTAATTTCCCTCTTTCCAATGTTTTCTTAGGTGCTATGTAAAACGAAATGTGAAAAACAAAAGAAAGAACACCAAATCTAAGACAAATAATATACAGCATATGTTCATTCTCTATTGATTTTTAATTAAAAGTATATGTCTTTAAGGATATTCTATTTCTTCTCTGCCCCACCACCTAGACCCACAATTAAAGGTATGTCAGCTACGTAATCAGCACCCATAAGGAAACTATGTTTTTGAAGTCAATAATTTTAGTGTGTAGGGGTCAAAAACAAATAACTGGAGTAAAAACTGTCTTTATTGTAAAATAAATTCTTATCCACCACCCCCACACCATGTAAGAATGAACTAAGAAATTTTGTTCCTTTTGAACAAAATTTAATCCCCAGAATTAGTCTATCTGACAATCGGACTGCCTTGAAATGATGCCACTAGAGTCCTCTCACTTTAAAGGTATAAATTGCACATCATTGCTTAGATGCAAGGGAAAAAGGTGGAGAACTATGGGACAAAAAGGCTATGTGAAAATAGTGTTCACCATTTCATTGCATTCTTTTCCCAACTGTTTAATGCAAGAACTTTAAGAAGGACCAGATCATGAACATAAAACCTCCAGATAACAGTTTAAATTACCACATATTTTCTATAATACTGCAATCTACACGTTTAAGATGGAAATTCCTTTATGAAATTTACAGATTATGGAAAATTCTATATATACACACACATAGATACATATATATGAAATATGTATATATTTCATACCATATAAAAATAGTATGCCATAAATATTTATAAGTAACATATCATATGCATGGCATTAGTATTTTATACATAAAATTAGTATTTTATATATAATATATTTGGCATACTAATTTCAAATGATGGTTCCAAGCCTTTGGCCAACTCTGGAAATTTAATTTTGTCATTTCTTCATCCATTCCTGTAGGGATATTTTTCATCAATTCGTTGTTTCTTTTTTTGTTTTAATTTAGCTTGTTTTGGTTTTTTATAAAAAATGGTCTATCTAGTGATATCTCAAGAAGTATTCTGGAGCAAAATTGTATAGCATTAAATGATGTTTAAATTTGTTAAATAAAACACATTGTTACATACAAAAGCTCTATGTTATTACTAGGCAGGACATGGGAATAAATGACTTAAAAAGGAAAGCTTAGTAAGTTCTTGTGACTTTTTAATACAACCTAAGGTTCATCAGGCCTTGACTCAATGTGTGTGTGTAAAACTTCAGGGAAGCCCCAGTTTTGACTGTGTGATGGGTTAGGCTCTCTGCTACATGCTTACTCTCCCCACACTGGATTTTCATGACAGCAATTCAGTGTAGATATTATTACTGGGGCTTTACCTTATCTTGCAGATCAAGAAAAGGAGGCCAGTTGCCTAACTCACACATCACACGTATATATCTCCACGTATCTATTTTTAGTTTTTATTTTTTTTTAAGTAAACTCTACCACCAACATGGGGCTCCAAGTCACCACTCAAGATCACATGCTCTACCTACTGAGCCAGCCAGGTGCCCCTCTAAGCATTTTTAGTTCCAAAATCCCTATCCATTCCTCTTGTACTGCCTGTTGATGTTCCCACGAGCATTTGCTTTGCTAACTTTTGGCTGCTACCATAAAAAAATGATGGTTTTCCCTCTGAGGGGTGTGCCCACTGGTTTTCGATCTTCCTGCACTTTGATTTCTTTGACAGTGTATTTTCTCCCAACTTGCATTAAGATCCTAAGAAGACATCATGTTGTGACAGAGGAAGACTAAACTGAATTTAATGACAGACCTTGCTCTTTCATCAATAAACACCATATAAAGTGCTTCTTGACTGTTTATGAGTTATGTTTGATTTATTAGCCTTCAGGACTCCATTTATTCATCTGCTTCTTAAGTGGAGATATAATCTGCTTATTGTTACATTTATGATCAAATGGCCTGGCACATGAGAAAAGTCTAACATAGGACTTGGCACAATTAAGTTCATTGCTAAAAAGAATTGGTGGGAGTGGGTTCAGGTAAGGAGGTGGTGCTTTGGGACTTACTTGAGGATTTAACTTCAGGAATAATCAAAAAATAAATTATTTGAAAATTGTAAATCATTATATAACTTTTTAAAATGGTTAAAAAGTAGTTTGAGGACTTCGATAAACTTTGCTCCGGGATATTAACAAAAATTAATTATTTGATTCCATATCTGAAGTAAGTAGGGTTGGTGGATGTGTTCTTTATTCCTTCAATCTAGAAAAGCAGGTCGCATATGTTCCTAAAATGAACTGCTTGATAACAAGCACCCTTCTCCTTCATCTCAAGACCATAGATGTGCATCTCTACCTCACCACTAGTGCAGAGAATACCTGCTATTAGTAAAATGGTTCCGGCAACAAAGCAGATGCGGACTTTGATGTATGGCTCATCAGGGAGGAATTTCACACAGTCAAGACCAAGAAGTAGGGTGATAAATCCAAATCCAGCTAGAATATCTGCAGTAATCATCAATGCTCGAGTTACCACCAGCTTCACTGGAAGATCAGGGCATATGGTTACATAGTGGTCAGAGGAAGAAAACACATTAAGGCACACAGGTGCACCCCAAAACAGATAATCACGTACATTAATACACACCCACTGCAAGAATTAGACTTCAAATTTGCATGAACATGGAATGTTTTCATAAAATGCAAAAATATCACAGATTATTGATATTATTATTTGTTTAAGCACTGATTATTACTTAGTCTTGCTGGCCCCCTAGCAAAATGCCTGGCATATAGTGTGGACTAAGTAACTGTTTCCTTGTTTGTTTCCTGTTTTGGAATGAGTCTTGTTCACAAGTATTATAAGTGAATACTGAGTCAAAGTAGACTATCTCTTCTGCAGAAGTTATCCCAATAAATATTTAAGAAATTACTGATCCCACTGCACTTGTTTGAAGGTCTATTGAAAAATATACTTTTGATAGCTGGTTAAAATTTAGTATAGGGGAGCAGGATAAAATACTTCAAGATGTCACTTGCCAATTCAGGCTGGTGGGAGCCATCAGCAGGTTTTTAGGAGAAGAAGCTTCTGTTATTTAGTAGAAAACTGTATCTAGAGGCCAGGTCATATTCTTTTTCATTGCTTCAGGTGGTGACCCTTCTTGGCCGACATTCCATATTAACTCTTTAACCTTGCACTGCCAACTGAGCAAAATTGAAAACTATGGCCACATGAGAATATATGATAGAAGGTCCAGGAAAGAGTATATTGGGTAAACAGAATGGAATAGTAGCCATCATCATCTGCAACGGAAGCATCCTCAACTATGAAAACCTCTTGAGCTGTTACGCTAAATTTTGAGCGCCTGGTGGCTCAGTCAGGTAAGTGTCTGCCTTCTGCTCAGGTCATGATCTTGGTCTTGGGAAAGAGTCCAACATTGGGCTCCCTGCTCAGCAGGGAGTCTGCTTCTCCCTCTATCTCTCCCCACTGCTCGTGATCTCTCTCACACTCCCTCTCTATGAAATAAATAAAATCTTTAAAAAATAAATTAAAAAAATAAAAATAGGAAAATTTTGTCATAAATGGAAGGTTAATGATCCTGTGTCAAAGCTACTACTATTTTAGCCACTAGAGGAGTGATACAATTTATTCTTTTGACGGTACAGTAATTATGTTTTATTTTCATAGTGATTGTGGTTTCCTTGCATTTTAAATACTTTTTCCTCAATGATAAGATAAATTTAAGGTTTATTTAGCAATAGGTTGCTTATAAAATGTGGCCAATTTATTTAAAATAAAAAATGCTTTTGGGTCACCTGGGTGGCTCAGTCTGTTAAGCGTCTGCCTTCAGCTCAGGTCATGGTCCCAAGGTCCTGGGATCAAGCCCTGCATTGGACTCCCTGCTCGGTGGGGAGTCTGCTTCTCCTTCTCCCTCTGTCTCTCCCCCCAGCTTGTGCTCTCTCTGTTGCTCACTCTCTTTCTCAAATAAATAAATAAAATCTTTTAAAAAATACTTTTATGATCCATCTAAGAGAGGAAATCAATGCATAAAATCAGCTTCTACCTGATTTTTTTTTTTTTTTAAGTAGGCTCCATGCCCAGTGTGGAGCCCATTCAACCTAGAGATCAAAACCTGAGCTGAGATCAGGAATCAGTCGCTTAGCTGACTGAGTCACCCAGGAGCCCCAACTTCTACCTGGTTAATAGGTGAATATTTAAGATCTTAAAATGTGGCATTATTTCAAAAGGTTTAGACTTAAATTTCTAATTTAGGCCAAATAGAAAGCCTATTTCAGAAAGAGAAAAATATGTAACTAACTAGGTGATATCAGTTTTTATATTTCAACAATCTTCTTGAACCTCAAATAATATATACAAGTGGGTTTCCTACTCAGCACCCCAAATCAAGCAGTCCCACGCTTTGGAGTGCCTTCCTTAAACATTTTTAAGTCCCGTTTTAGAACCTGGGTCCAACAAGGCCAGGATTGCTATCTGGATGGGATGCCCTAAAATCATGGCCCTGGTTTTCCCCTCTCCAACAATTGATCCCACACAAAGTGTGATTCTTTCTTTCTTTCTTTCTTTCTTTCTTTCTTTCTTTCTTTCTTTCTTTCTTTCTTTCTTTTCTTAGAATTATTTATTTTTTTATTTATTTGAGAGAGAGGGAGAGAACAGGGAGGGGCAGGGGGAGGGGGAAAGAGCAACTTTAGCAGACTCCTTGCTGAGCTCAGAGCCCAACATGAGGCTTAATCCCAAGACCCTGAGATCGAGACCTGAGCCAAAACCAAGAGTCGAACCTTAACTGACTGCACCACCCAGGGGCCCCCAGAGTGTGATTTCTGATGCTCTGTGGAACTCCCAGACTCATGCCTATGGTGTCATCCAGTCAGCCCCATGGCCAGCCCAGTTCCAAGAGGGCAGCTCTGCAGGCAGATGGCTAATGCTAACCAGCCAGGAATTTCTTTCTGGGAATTTCTTTCTGGAAATTGAGATTTGGCTGCTAGAATAATGTTAAACATTCTGATTTGGGGACAGAGTATTCAACAAGAGTCCTGAAAAAAAAAAAGTTGTCTGGGTCTGTATACTCTAGGTCTATAGAGCAATGGAAAAGTTTATCTAATTGTGATTCTATAAAAGATACCAAAAACTAAAGGTGAAATCTCACAGGTAATATCCTAACTTAGAGGGCATAGTTATGTTCTTTTCTTAGAATACAGTTTCATCTCTGTTGTGTCTAAGCATATGATAGAATTTTTAAAATAAAAGTAATGAATCTTTAGCATATTATTTGAAATTAATAGGTAAGAATATATTTAAAAAGATGAGATAGTATAGGCAAATGATTTAAAAAAGAAATATTAAAATATAAACAGCAGTTTTCTCTGTGCTGTAAGCTTATGAGTGATTTTCTGTTATTCTTGCATAAATGTACATAACAATATTTAGAAGTTCAAAATTTTTTTTTTCTCACCCTCATCATAGGACTAAATTTCTGGAATAGCCTAGTGTCCACATAAACTTACACTCTTATTGACCATATCATGCTTCTTTGTAGGTAGAACTAGGTTAGCCCAAGGAGGGTAAAAGAGAAAGAATTAAGAGGCCCTAAAGAAAATGAAATATGGGCCTTAGGAATTAGATTAAAGAACACTCAAATCCTGAATAGCAGAAGATATTTTCAACCACTGCTCCTTTTAAGTGCTTATCCCTGGACTGAACTAGCTGTCGAGGGGAAAAGTCACATTCCCAGGTTTGCTTTTCATTTATCTTGAGAAAAGAAATTTCCATTCCCTGCTATACCTCATCCTATGCTTTGTAGGAGACCGAAACCAATTAGCTTTAACAACAGCACCCGTATTTCTTGGCATGACTGGATGTTCTAAATAAATAAATAAACATTATGGAGAAAAACTGAGAGAATCAATGATAACATTTTTAACTTATGAAATCTCTTTATTTCATAGAAATGTGGATCTTGCTAACCTGATTAAAATTTAAAGCTAAAGGTCGGGAAGATGAAGGACCTGGTTCTACCTTACCTGCTAACCCTGTGTACACTGATTTTTTTCATTCCCTGATCCCTGTCTGTGTGCCTCTCTTTACCTATCTATCTCCATGTCTGTTTTTCTGTTTCTCTGTCTCTGCCCCTCTACTTCACCTTCTCTCTTTCCCAGCAAATCTCCCGTTGAATTACTGTAAACTTCCTATTTGACTTAGGTCACAGCTAAAAGACATCTCTGAAATAACTTTCATCTAATCTGTGGACTCTAATCCTCAAATCACAGCACCCTGAAGAATTCATTTCAATTTAAAAAGTGTTTACTTTAAGTCTACTGTGCCTAAGACATTCTGCCAGGCCCTTTGGGGGAGCAGAGATGAACAAGTTAATATTTTTACCCTAAAGGAATGTATAAATACATAGAGAAAGATAAAATATGCTCAAAATGTTTCAATTCACATTTCTGAAATAAACTAAATGTTTTAATCGAAACATCTAAAATTAGACAGAACTTTACCATAGACTGTAGAAAATAAAAATACGCAATGGAAACCCAAGTTCAGTGTTGTTTGGTACCCTGTCCCTGGAAAAGGGGTTGACTACGGCATACATACGGGGGTGTTCGGCAAGGATAGAATCGTATTCGTCACAGGTGCGGATCCCATCAAAAGCATTCGTGACACACTCCCACCAGAGGCCTCGGCATTTTGTGCTCACCTAGATGTTGGAGAAGACACCATGTGAAACAACTCACGCAGACACCCTTCAGCTCCCCTCGATCAAAGGAAGACCTTTGGCTGTTGTGCGTTTGATAGTAAAATACAGTGGCTGCAAGCGTGATCGGAATTTCATTTACAATAAACACAGTGTTTTAGAGTATTTTCCCTTAAGCACTAATAGCTAAAGGCTTTCCTCACAGGGAAATGAATTCACTTCCTGATGGGGGGTGGGGAGGAGGCGGGCAGGGCGTGTGGTGCTCAACATAGATAAAATCACCATTACATATATGCAAATGTTTATGGCTGGTTCCATCATGGAGTCGTAGTTTAACATGGAGACAGTTCTTGGCATTCCTGTGCTGACATTTGTTCTTCAATCAATCAATCAATAAATAATCTAACAATGGATGTTAACTTTGACATCCTGAGTCTGTTAAGAATGTACATTAATTTTTGCTCACCGTAAACACTGAGTTCCATGAAGAAAGGTGTTATTATATATGAAGTTCATAAATTTACAATAATCGCCAAAGAAAGCAATATCTAAAGAAAACAGTAAATCAAATATGAAGACCCACAACTTCTTCCCCCTTGCTCCACTGACACACTACAAATGTTGAAACTATGAGATGGATGTGAACAAATTAAGCATTAACTTCATACCATCAGACAGCCATAAACCACTTTTACTCAGAAACTCTGGGCAGATGATTTTAAGTGTCCACCTAGAGCTACAAGATACCAGTGTCCTCAGGCTTTCCCTACCTTATCCATAAGCTGCAAGTCACAATAGATTTCTTAAAATTGTAAACATGCCAACGGAAAATAGTTTCAAATATTCCTGACACAGCTCATGCATATGGAACAGAGCTAATATGATTGTTTGTCTTGATTCAATTACAGATTCACATTACCTGGGAATTCTGGGAATAGTTTAGTAAAATTTAACCAAGAATTATCTAGGAAAAGAAAAGCTGAAGTTTTTTCCTTAAAGAAAGAATAAACAACAAAGTAGGAAGAGAAATGCAAAAGCAGGGAGATCATAACTGGTGTGAAGAAAGAAGGAAGGAACATAAAAACACTTTGATCTGCAAAAGCAAACCATATCTGGGAATATTTGTGCTTTGAAACTCTCTGCTCCGTGTTCTGCCTTGAAGCTGTGTTGTGAGCCAGATAAAATTGCCCTGCTTGCCACTCAACCACAGATTTTAATGTTGTGCTTCTATTACCACTTTATATGTAAAATACTCTTAGTTGGTAATAATTTAAAAAATCTACATGGAGTCTATACTACGAAGCAGTTACTACTTAAGTATATTATGATCTCCCTTATTCCTTAAAGGATCCTTTGAGATATCAATTATTATCAGCTCTTTTACAAATAAGGAGAATGAGGCGCAGGAAAGGTAAGTGATAACCCCAAGAAAGCATAGTTAATAAGTGGAGGAGATAGGACTCAAATGCAGCTGTGTGTTTGCTCTTAAGCACTGCAGTATACTTAAAAACCCATTTAAAAAAAATTCCAAATTCATTTCAGGCTAGCTTTGGAAATTGGAAGATAGCTTTGAGTGAAGTGTTAAGCCCTAACTTTAATATCATCCTATGGCTACTATTCTACAAAACCTCACTTTGGCTTACTCCTCCTAAGGTTAAATCTGAAGGAATGCTTTGGAGTTTGGGAATATTATCTGCCTAAGGAAACACGGGGACAAAAATTTAACAAAGAAGGTCCACCTTGTGAAATTTAACATATCAATTTCTAAAGAAAGATGTGAACATCTCAATTTAGATATGCATGCAAGTTAAGCTATGGTTAAAAAAGTAATAGACTTTTGG